>NW_026267146.1:1101935-1119163 GCF_000697945.3 Frankliniella occidentalis | reverse complement strand
AGATTGTCTGTGAAAGAGTATCAATTGTGCTTTGTCAACGGAAGTGCCAAATAAACCTTGTATAAGAAATGAGAAAGTAATTCTTCTATTAAAGCTTACTTTAGTACCTCCCTAAATTCCCCATCCCCAACTGGATTGAAAAAAATGATGGAACAGTTTAGGTACTTGGCTAAAACTATAATTTACAATTCATAAGCAAGTTTGTACATTTTGTTGTAAAGAATGAGGACACATCACACTAAGCTTCACAAGGGATAGTTAAGCATAACATCTTGTCGAGCAAGTTCAAGCAACATAGGATCATCAAAGAATTTGTTAATAGAAACATCTTCACTTAATCCCTTGCGTCTTCTTGTTTTGATCATGAATTCACGTGCTAAGTGAGTAGCAGGTTGAGGCTCAAGAGGCCGAATGACAATACTCTTGTCCAATGGATCACCTGGGACAATCTGAAGCACAAGAGCATTAATTTAAATCATATCTAAAGAAGACTTCATTGGTACTGTACACATACCTGCCAGTGATGGAAAACAGATAGACAAAATGCCTGACCCTGTGTGTGCGTTCTCAAATCTGTTTCAAATCCAAAGGAATCAATAGCAGGAATAAAAGCTTTGATAGTGTATAGGGGAGAACCGGGTACGGGAGCATCTTGAGTGACATGGCCTCTGTAATACAAAAAAATGACATCAAGAGTTTCCTTTTTTGACACTTAAAATGTAAGAATGGAACTACTTGTGCTCACCTTCTTTTGGCCAACACTGTGTACACAGCAGAAACACAATCAGCAGGAGCTTGGACTTCCACAAAAAGATACGGCTCCATGAGCCGAGGTGTAGCCATGAGAAAAGCAGAATATGCAACTCTCCTGGCAGTGGGGATAACCTGACCACCTCCACGGTGCAGAGGCTCACTAGCAATTACTGCATCTAAAATCTTAAACTTGACATTTCTGATTGGCTCTTCACAAAGAGGACCTTCCCGAGTACCCCATTGGAAACCCTGTAAAAGAACCAGATGATCATCAGTATGGATTCAGACATCAAAGAAGCATCATCCCTTTACAAGCAGGCGGGGCCTCGCAGTTAGTCATAGTGATTTCAGGCCCAGCTGGCAGAGAGCGATGCATCGTGGGTTGCCTACGTACGTAGAGAAACCTACCCATCTCTCAGGCAACTCATTTGAGACGAAAATTCTGCATAAGATTTCAGCAACTGATATACAAAACGTACACATGCAGAACCAATTAGGAAAAATATACGTACTTGGACAATAGAGTCTTTAACAGAGTTGAGGAGACTTTTGTCAACTTCAGAGGGTAATGTATCATCCACAAGAATGTTGGGGCCCGTAGTGTCAGGACCAAATGCCCAAATTGAACGGGCAGCAAGAAGATCCCAGTCATACTTAGTTTGAAAGAATTCTCCCAATCTCTTTCTACAAGGGTGACATAGAATGATGAGATTAGTAAAATACAAGCACCAATGAAACTAAAGATATTACTGTAAGTTTTTATACACATACTTATTCCAGGAAATATGAACAACTTCACTTTCAATATCTTCAGCTAAGCCTTTTTCAAGAGGTTCTGCTATCATTGTCAGCTTGTTCCTTTTGTTTGGTGTTTCAGCAAAACATTTCAGTGACGAAGTTTCCACAACAGTTTCACAAAACGCAACAACCGGGTCAGCTACTTTGATATCTATGAGAAAAATAGTGCACATGAACAAAAAGTCTACAGCGTATTACATTTTAAATACAGAACTATTGACAACTTACCAATTTCAGAGTACATCTTTCTTAAGTCATGCATTGCACAGTCAAGATAGAGTTCACCTGTACCAAGGACAACATGTTCGCCAGATTCTTCCACTCTGGTGGACAGCAAAGGATATGATTTATTTACCTTTCTTAGCCCATCTAACATTTTTGGTAATTCTGATGGGTTTACAGGTTCAACTGTAGATGAAAACAAAAATAAGCAAACGACACAAATATAAAATGTAGAAAGACAGTAAAATTATTTAAATTTTACAAAACAAAGAGTTATAATTTACCTGCAATTTTAATGACTGACTGTGTGTTGAATTTCAAAGGTCTGAAAATAAATAAGTCATCTGCTGTTGACATATCTGTTATGGTTGCTGTTTTCACAATGGGCTGGTCAATTCCTTCGATGAGCACCCAGTTCCCTGCTGGGACTCGGTTGACTTCTATCTTGTACCGGGCTTCATAAATCCACAAACGCCCTACATTGAGAATTCTGGAGTCTTCTTCATCTTGCAAACTGTAATTTTCCCCCAACACACGCACTTCTTGTCCAGCATGGAGAGTGCCACCAAGAACTCGTCCAAGTACGACAAATGACGTACAGTCTTCAGTAGGGTACATCTTTGTGCTGTGAACCATCAAGCGTCCCTGGAAAATAAGAAAAAAAATTATAAATGAACAACTTTTTTTTTTTCAAACAATTTACAGGATTTGTAGTATAACACTAACTTACATCAGGATCACACGCACACATATCATCACCAAGATCTGATTCCACAGGTCCTGTGTAAATATGCTGGACCTTGGTTTTGGCATTGTCAGCAGGAGACGGTATGTGCTCTACACACATCTCCACAAAGCCACTGAAGTCTTTCAGAAATCTGCCACATATCATTCTCAAGAGTGGGCGGATGTTCATTTTCATTTCATCACGAGAAAGACGAATGCCAAGTTCCTCTAGCACATCCGGTAATGTTGAGTCAACATCACCCACAACCTGTCAACATATAATTTAATTTTAAATATCCCAAAAAATAGTATCAGAAGTAACCCTGATTCAAAATTGCTTAAATTTACCTGGGCAAATAGTTTATATAAGGGTTCCAAAATGAATTCAACAAAACTTCGTTGAGCAGACCCATGAGGTGATTTTTTAGAGAACTTGCGCGTCTTATTATTAAAATACATATCGCCCCAAAGACGTCTAGCAAACTCCTTCATATTTACTCCTGGGTAAGTCTGAGCATAGATGTTAGCAAATGATTTGAGGGTGAAGCAAACTCCATATTGGGAACTGGCAAAGCAGACATTGCCAAGAACTGGGGATACAACAATAGAATTTTCTTCCTCAGAGTAAAGACTTAAGAGGCCATTAACTTCTTCTACAATTTGCCTTAACTTGAAGTATGCATCTTGAGGAGGAAGCTTCAGTTCTAACATCAAACGATCAATTTTGTTTATGCACAAAGTTATAGCTAACTTTTCTTGAACAGCATGTTTGATCAGACGCTCAGTGTTAAGCATGACACCCTCAGCAGCATCAACAAATACAACCACACCATCAGCTATCCTCATGGCAGCAGAGACTTCGTCAGAAAAGTTAACATGACCTGGAGAGTCTAAGATGTTGAACAAGTGTGATTTTGACCTAATGTCAGGCAGGACAAGAGTAACAGGCATGGACTTGATGCTGACACCACGTTCTTGTTCAGTGAAAAGAGTATCAGTATATCGAAGGTTTCTCTCTTCATTGGTGACAAGAGCAGGATGAGTCTGTTGCATCAAGCAATCTACAAATGTTGTCTTTCCATGATGAAGGTGGCCAACAAGAGCAACATTTCTTATCAATGTTGGTGTGTCCATGAGGTCAGCAAGAAATCTGAGCAGATGGATTTACAAATTAAGAACTGGTAATTTTTCAGAAATTATATCACAGTAAAATGTTTGTACTTACTCCATACTGTAAATAGTTTCTGGCAGTTGCTGTTCTTTGACTTGAAATTTATGTTCTTTTAATGGTGCGATTAGAGGAGTTGTGAGTGCTTGTGTATCTTCTTCCTGTACTATGGTCTCCACTTCAGGTCCAAAAACTTCTGCCGCTGATGGGTAATACTGTTTGTCCTCATGGAGTACAACCGCCATGGGTGCAACATCCATATCTGCGTCTGCATCTTCATTTGCATCATCCTGAAAGAGAAATTTAAGGTCATTTATTTTATTAAAAGTAATAATGATTTGAAAAGAGTATCTTCTTAGAAAAGCGAATTAACAGTTTAAAACAATCAATTACTTACATCATAGTCCTGGTCTTGATCTCCATCCCGCCCACCATAAGTTTCCTCTTCTTCGTCATCTGATTCTAGTTCTGGGCCAATGTAGTTGCCAAATTCATCATACAAGTCAGCGTCCATTTCTCCTGCTAGGACCAAGGTTATATTTTTATCAATAAATGATTTTGTTTTGGACGCCGACTACCGGCACGAGAGGTTAGAGTCCCATACCATCAGACAGAAGCACTGGTAGGAAACAACATAAATGCCAAACACATACCTTACTGGAGATGGATGTTGGTTTAAAAGTTTAACTTAAGGAGGGATCAGGCATAAAGTAAATTAATGACGTGAACACACAAAAACAACAGTAAACAATTCACAGTGCCTCGAGAAACGAACGCCAAACGCAGCGCCGCCAAACTCGTGTTAAAGTAAAAAAAAAATTGTATTCTACTTGCGATTCGGATTGGATGTTTACACTCATAAATGTAGCCATGCGCGAGGCTTCTCAAGAGGACAGTAAATAGCGGCAAGTTTGAATACATGATGTGAACGTTTTACATTTCTGTTCTGCTGCACTGTCATTGTATTTATCCTTTAGGTTGAATGTTATTTTGTCATATTGAGGTAGGATTTAATCAAATTTTTTCATGGAAAAGTTTATATGGTTCAAGTTCTGTGGCAACGACTGACTACGCCTTGAAACTCTTTGCATGACGTCATATGCTTAAGATTTATAGAGGTTTACTCCCGTCTGTTGTCTGCCCGTCAGCTGTCAGCTACATTTCGGATCAGATCTGTCTGTTCACGAAACTTTTACACTTTCCTTGGTTTTTCGACACTAAAATTGTTCAAGATTTGAGTTTTGGTCGCGCATTATAACATCAGCCATGGCTTCAGAAGTTTATCGTGAATTAAAGCTGTAAGTCTCGCAATCCATTTAATATTTGTCCTGCGTTAGTTACCATCTGATTGTGACGTTTGTTTATTGATGACATTTCATTACTACTGCTTGTATATCAATTGTCAACCTTTTGCTGGATTCTCTTTGATGAAGCGTGAACGTAACACGCTCAGTTAAAGTTTCAGCTTGAATCTATCATGCGAATTACTTGGATTTTATTAATCGCAGTATCTTACATAACCCTGTATTCTCAGCTGTCTTATACAGATTTTGATAGGAAACGCTTGTTTGCACAGGTACATAACACCAGAGAAGTTCTTTGTTGAACCAGTTAGCGGAAATGGAGATCTTATGGTTATTGATCGAGTCAGCCAAGACATTTCCTTACAGAGTAAGTTCTCTCATTGATTTCTTTATGTGATTTTCATTAATCATCCCCTATGGGTTTTCTTTTTGAGATAGTTACTGTGGCCCAAACAAGAAATGTAAGCAGTTTGTTCCTTAATACATTCTATTTTCTTTCTCAGTTAATAAAGGACAAATTCCACCTTCATCGAGCTGTAAGGTGATAAGTGGTATCATGGGTACAGTTCGCCTTCTTGCAGGAAATTACCTTGTTGTCATAGTTGGTAAAAAGCATATTGGCACCATCAATGGTCAGCCTATTTTCCAAGTCACTGAGACAGAAGTTATATCATATTCCAGGACCCTATCACATCTTACTGAAAACCAGGTAAGCTTTTTCTTTAAATTTAGTGTATATCCCTTTTATCTCTTGCAACTAAGGGGTAGGATGTTGTAGTATTTTCTGTATCTCCCTATTTCAAAGAGAGGTTTTCCCTCCCCATGGCACTTTATTTTTAATTATTTTTTCCAGATGGCTGATAACAAAATGTATGTTTCAATGCTGGAACATGCTCTATCTTCTCCATTCTTGTATTTCTCTTTCACGTATGATTTGACACACACTTTGCAAAGATTGCACAATATCACGCCAGAATTTTTGAAGGTAAGATTTAATTGTTTCATTGATGTACCCGTTTCTAATCCTAGTTTTATGTGCCCACCCTCTATCTTTGTGTTTTACTCTTCAGATGGCTCTTCATGAAAGGGCTGACCAGCGGTTCCTTTGGAATGGTCACCTTTTAAGAGAAATCTCTCATCATCCAGATGTGCATTCATTCTTTGTCCCAGTTATGCATGGGTGTATCCTTTTATTTTGTTTTTAGAAGTTTCATATAGTATTCTACCTCTACATTTAATGTTATTTTTTGCTGTGTAATTTCACTGGATTGACCTTAATCCTTTTAATAGTCATTTCTATAAATCAATATACAATTCAAGGTAAAGCCTTTACCTGGACTGTGGTGTCAAGGCGCAGTCGATTTAGAGCAGGAACTCGTCTCTTTACGAGAGGGATTGACTCCCAAGGAAACGTGGCCAATTATGTTGAAACTGAGCAGATTGTTGAGTCCAGTGGTGACAGATATTCTTTTGTACAGGTAAGATTAATTGAGATAAATTCCATGGTAAAGAAGAAACACAATAGACTTTGACTTGATGTTTAATTTATGGTGTCCTTTCTCTAGACCCGTGGATCGATTCCTTTGTTCTGGCATCAGTTGCCTAATTTGAAATATAAGCCCAAGCCTGCTCTGATTTTGGGAGAAAATCATGCTGAAGCTGCTGGTAGGCACTTCAATACACAAATTTTCAACTATGGTAGACAAGTTCTTGTCAATTTGGTGGGTACAGTTCATTACTGAGTCTTACTTTATCATATTGTACAGTTTGATATATTTAAGCCTTTCAATCACAGATCGATCATCGGGGAGCTGAAGATGTTTTGGAAAAGGCATATGCCAATATTGTGAGCCAAGTATCAAATCCCAATATCAGGTAAAGTTAAATAAAAATAAATAAATTAGTCATAGTCAATGGATTCAGGATAAAAGTTGTGGATTTAGAAAGTTTACTCTTAATTTAATTCACAGATATGAAGCTTTTGACTTCCATGCTGAATGCAGTAAAATGCGTTGGGACCGTCTTAGTATTCTCCTTGACCGATTAGCCCATGAGCAGGACGAACTTTCTATGTTTCTGCTGACAAGAGATGGCACCCTAGTGTCCCAGCAAGAAGGTGTCTTTCGTACTAATTGCATTGACTGTCTGGATCGTACAAATGTTGTTCAAAGTATGCTGGCCAAGCGAAGCCTTACTAATGCACTTCAGGTTTGTAGTATAGCTGTCTGACTGGATGTCCTGTTTATATATTGGTGAAACAAATTAAAGTTTAACTATTTATGTGTAGAAACTTGGAGTGTTACCCGTTGGTCGCCAAGTTGAAGATGAATATGGCTTGGAAGCCTTATTCCGAAGTGTCTGGGCTGACAATGCTGATTACATGAGCATTCAGTACTCTGGAACAGGAGCACTTAAAACAGATTTCACGCGAACCGGCAAACGAACAAGAATGGGCCTGGTGAAAGATGGTGTAAATTCAATGATGAGATATTGCAAAAATAACTTTATGGATGGTTTCAGACAGGTATGAAATATTTAAGCTCTTTTCATGTATTTTGTCTCTGGATTAACGTTTTAGTGAATAACCGAAATTTCAAACCTTCTTAACTGTTGGAAATATTGCACATGGTGTATTTTTCTAAATTTCTATCTTATATTGTATTGTTATAGGACTCCATAGATTTACTCTTGGGATGCTATGTCATTGAAGAAGGCGAGGGGGTAACTAGACCCTGTCCACTAGAAGCTCCGAAGGGATGGAGGTATCTCACTGTAAGTTCTCCCCATCAGTTACATTTCATGCAATTTTTGTGATTAGTTGTAAATTATATGGAGGCAGCTGTATACATAACTCATTTAATTTTTCCTTTGTAGTTCCCTTTGATTCTGCTTGTTGCTATTGCAATGTTCTTTGCAAATATCATCACACCAACAGGTAACGTAGTTTTTTAAGTGACAGTTCCAAAACTAGCTCATTACATGACTGTGCACCAATATCTTAATGCTGATTCTTCCATTTTCAGATTACACAACAGCAGTTTTGCTGTATGTCCTTTTCTGGGGTCTGATGGTAATGGCAACATTTTTCACAATTATGTTCTATGGCACAGAGTTCGTTGATTACCCAAAGCTCTCTGATTTGAAAAAGCCTCAGTAGTCAAGTTATTCTCTAGTTGCCATAATTGCAGCCCTTATCAAGCAAATTGTCATTGGCTGTGAAGATAATTATTGGATTGCATCGTATAATTGGGGTGTATTGTTTTCTCTTCTGTACCTCATTCACAGTTCTTTGTGATTTGGATACATCCATGTCTCTCATTAGTTCTCACCAATTGTAAACTTCGTTTTGAATTTTCCTACCACTCCTCGTAAAATATGTACTTATCTACTTCTCCAAAAAATGTGGCAAGATAATTATTGTACTCTTATACTTATACCCTAATTTATTCTGTGTTAATACGTTTATTATGCTATGCATTGATTGAGCCCCATTGCCAGATTGATTACGTAACTTAGCTCTCACGCTCTAGATCAAAGGAATGGAGTCCTTATGTCTT
The DNA here is from genome assembly GCF_000697945.3 of Frankliniella occidentalis. NCBI lineage: Eukaryota > Metazoa > Arthropoda > Insecta > Thysanoptera > Thripidae > Frankliniella > Frankliniella occidentalis. The sequence goes on along the minus strand of NW_026267146.1, from coordinate 1,110,635 downwards.
CCTTCCAGAAGTTCACTGTTTCATTTTGAATTTTGTCACATTCCGGACGTCTGGACGTCGAAATCTCCACAATCCCAACTGATAAAATCAGTTAATTATCTCTTGTTTATTAAATATTTCATTGTACACCTTGTTCTCTGTAGGTGTCTTAGTGGTCAAACTTTTAAAAACTTGTAGTTATTTAATAATGCTGCTCAATTATATTTCAGTGTTCTGAAATATGCTCTATTTTTACTATAGAAATGTTATAGATAAAATTGTTTTTTAAAAAGTGCTATTTTGCAAGGGTTTAAGCTTTTATGTTAAACTGTTTCTTGTTGTTTGATATTGATGCCATTATTAGTGAATGTCGAATTGTTTTGTAGTGAATAGGCTTCTTTTTTTGCAATGAATGTTATGCTGGGATCTGTTAATTGCTGAAAGTTCAATGCACTTGTAGTTTCCCTCAGCAGTCTATGCGGTACTTGTAAGTACTGAGTTTATAAATTTATATATTAACATGTTTTCTATTGTTGAGGACAGATTTCTGACCTTTTATTTGCACTGCATTTTTCTCTAAAGTACAATGAATCAGGACTTTGACCTCATTTTAACCTAATATTCTCTACTTGCATGTTAATTTATTGGTGAGTATTTTATAGCAGTTTGTGCATTGCAACTCGTGTCAAGCAGAGCTTAATTTTTATTTGTTTTGATTTAGTGATTGTTTTGTTTTTTTGTTGTGTCTAACTCTTTATAGAACTATACCTGTTGTGATTTTAAACGAAAGTAATAAAAGAAATTCAAAAGCCAAATCTTGCTGCCTGGTAAGCCCCCCCCTCCCCCTCCTCCGACGGCAAAAACCTAATGGTCGGAGACGCGCTCATTAATTCCCGGCTCAGCTTCGGTTTTTTTTCTTTCTCTTTTTTTCTTCGGACGGCGAGTGAAATACGGCGTCGAAGGGTTCCCCGCGATGCTAGGGCGCAGCTGGTGTCAGGCTGAGCTGCTGTCTAACCGATCTCGACGGGTAGGCCGAGACTGAACGAACTAGGCAAATGCCATCACCCCCTTTCCCGCCTGACAGCGGCGGATCAACTAGTAGAAAATCTGCCAAACGCGACAAGGATAAGTAAAATGGGTCCGCACTACACAGTTAGCTAATTGCCATCCATCACTGTCGGCCGCCCAGCGGCCAGCGGCCACCCTCCTCCTGCCTCTGGTCCAGCGGCTGCTCCGCACACGTCAGATGAAGTCCGCCCGCTGTCATCGATTGTTGTAACTCAAGATCAATGAACAGTCAGTACGAGGCCAACAATGACCTCTCTCAAGATTTTTGACCTCAGGTGTAACATAAGGGAGATTATTCTCTATCGAACTCTGTTACGTGTGCAACAAGCTATTGCACACTTATTAAAGTACCTGCCTCCTGCCTCCAGAATTCCTCTTTTCTCGATCCTTCGTTGTAGGGATGATTGTATACGGGGTCGCATCTAGAAAGTACGTCCGTCATTCGCAGTGACGCAACTGTTAAGTACAGTCTGTGTAAGCGCTCATGGCGCCTGATAGGTAGGCACAATAATGCCTGCAATGCATGCGTGTGCTGCGGGGTGGCCTACACTAAGCTCCGCAGGCGCCGAGCTCTCGTAATATGTCAAGTGAATCTGAGTAAAAAACAAAAAAAAAAACGGACGCACTTTTTAGACGATCCCTAAAGGACACACCTTTGAGAGTGTGGCGGGAGGGACAGGCTTGTGCCAGGCCGGTCTATTGTGGAGTAGGGACTCTTTATGGTCTCCGCGTCTTAAGCGCGCCGGAGTGGACCCTGTAAAGGAGGATGTACGCGCTGAGCGTGGGGGGAGGTGGGCACCACACCACAGCCCTTCTACAACTCGTCCCCGCTCCCGCCCTCCTCTCCACCCTTCTGTTTCAGGGAACTGGAGCCCCGCTGATTCCAGGATGCGTTTGGCTGGAAGCCCAGAGCCTCGGTCCTGGAGCCACGCCCCTGACATGCCGTGTTTGGCCGTGACAGGATGAGCGGGGGAAGCAGGACGCTAAAGCCTCCCGGGTGACCCCGGCCAGCCCCGGACGAGCAGAGTTAGCATGGCGTGTTTCTTTTAACAGAGATTAATAAGTCTCGCAGGGCTGTAGGAAATTAGTCCAGGAGGTGACGAGGGGGCGGCAGAGGAGAGAGCCGTGTGAAAGGGCTGGGGGAGGGGGGAACCCCGCCTCTCAGGGAGGGGGTGGTCATGCAGCAAGTTCAGCTACAGGTGAGGAGCGCAAATGACGCGCGGTGGAGGGGAGGGGGCGTGTTAGGCGTGGAGAGGGGGTGGCGCTCTGTCTGATGTCATCGACGCCTGGTAATTAGGCACTCTAGGTTCCCCGAATCAGGGCCATAAAAAGAGGGCTGCATATAACGTTTAGAACAGCAGAAAAACGTGCCAGCAGGGGAGGAGAGGGAGGGGGGGGGGGCGACAGGGGTGGCATCGGGACGGCGGCGGCGGCTGGACCAGCGATGGAGGGGAAGTGAGGTGAGATGGACCCGCGCGGGGGTGCGCGCGCGAGAGGGAGCGAGAGAGCGCGAGAGACAGGATCGGGGGCGGAGAGGCTGGGCGAGGTGGGGGAGGATGGCGGGGGTGCACGGGGTGACTGCGGGCCGGGCCGGGCCGGGACGACGGAGGATATATACGTGGGAACACTTCCGCCGCCCGCTCAGTGGAGTGAACCGCGCGCGCAGCTCTGTCCAGACAGACAGCAGCAGAGAGCACTGTGGACAGGTCAGCCAGCAGCGTCTGCAGCGAGCACTGTCGCCGTGTGTGGTGGTGGACAGCCGCGAGTGGCGGGCGAGACGCACCCGCAAACACCTGCACGCACCCGCACCGCGCGTACCGCGCCCGGACAGCTCGTCCCCGTGACCCTCCGGACCGCTAGAAGAGCCCCTCTCCCGCCACACCCGATGGCCGCCGCGCAGAGGGTCCTGGTCGAGGCGATGCTGGTGGCCGCCATGCTCGCCACCGTCGCCCACGCTATCGAGCGGCCCAAGCTGCCCCGAGGTGAGTCACGATACGAAGCCCTGACCCTGGTTGCGGTTCAGTTCTGGACTTCCAATAACATTCATGTTGTTGGATAAATTTAGTTGGATAAAAACCTCTCCGCACTAAAAAATAAATAAAAAATACAAAGTAAAAATTTTGAGTTAACTGTGACTAAATTGCTGATGTGTGTGCGTAAAGTCTCGTCTAGAAAATTGATGTGCCACAAAACTGAACAAAGCTCGAAACAAAGGCAAATAAAAAGTGTGCTGTAAATTTGCATAGTACACTGCCATTAGAAATGTAATTTATTTTCACAGTACATCCTTTAGTTATCCAGGTAAATCCCATATTAAATTTTGTTGGAATCTGCTGAAGCGTTCGTGTCGGGTGTTTGAGCTAAGAGGGACGTTATATGTAATTGCAGGCATCTCATGTAGAGCCTGCAGCCGGTCGCACGGCGTACGCCAGCCCCTGCTCACGGTCTCGGGGCGCGCAGGGCGGGAGGGTAAGTGAAACCCAAACCCCCAGACAAAAGCTTCGGCTAAAAGCCGAACCGTGAAACACATCTGAAAATTAAACTTTGCGGACAATCGCGTCCTCCCTCTCTCCTGAGGTGTATATTACGCCTTACACCCCACCGCCAGCACGCCCGCGAGCTAGGCACGCCCGCGGCGCGCACGTGCGGTCGGTTGCCTATCCCCGCTTTGACAGGCGCGCGCCGAGTCCGAGTCCACCAGCCGCGGTCGGTCAGGCTAAACCCACGCACCACGCAGAGCTGCAAAGACTTTTCCTTTCCAGGCTTATACTTGAAAATAAAAAGACACACGAAAAAATTAAATCGATCAAAAGTGCTTTGGTGTTGTTGCTGTTTTGCTTCGGTGGTTAACGATGTCCCAAGGGAGAGCGTTGTAACGCGAGCAGCGGCGGTGGGGGCTAGCGTGGGCTAGCAGCGCATCGGGCGACTCATCCGATCCTATTCTCTCGCCCAGCGTCTCAACACGAGCTCTCTCTCTCTCCCAGCGCCCATAATACACCTCACCTCAGCCCCTCGCCCCTCCACCACCCCACCGCATCCCTCGAGCTTCCTTAGCGACACCTCAGCCTCACCCACCTCCCCTCCCCCTGCCCCTCACCGGCCGGCGGCGGCGCTCAGCAGGGGCGCCTTGTCCTCCCTCGAATAGATCGCGACCAGCCTTTGCCTCTGTACCGCCACCGCCGCGGCCGCCGCGCCGTAAGCTGTCAGGAGGAGCGCGGCGCCGGCACACCGCGGCCGGGGAGCTAATCCGGTCTTAATGAGTCGCCTGATCTGATCCGCCAATGCTTAGGCGAGCCAAGCCAAGTAGGGCCCAAGGAGGGCCGAGCAGGGCCGAGCAGGGCCGAGCAGGGCCGAGCAGGGCCGAGCAGGGCCGAGCAGGGCCGAGCAGGGCCGAGCAGGGCCGAGCAGGGCTGAGCAGGGCCGAGCTGAAAAGAGACCCATATCGTCGGTATTCATTCGACCCGGATGAAACCACCGGCGCGGATGAATCCCATGATAACTATCAGGAAAACAGGATATAGCTACTGGCTCATTTTGAAACAATGTTCTTGGGATGCTTCTGCCAAAAGTAATTTTTCCTCCAGAGCAGTGGTGTCTTATTTGAGAAATATTGTGTGGGTGCGCGGCGAGCGGCTTGCGTCTGCGTCGTATGGTAGGGGAAGGATAGCAGTTTCTCCAGCGGTATTCGCGTTATTACCTCCACGATTCCGAGGGATTCGGAGCTTACAGCGACGGGGAGAGAGAAAGTTTCTCTGTACGCCACATAGACTCGGCCGGCGGACTGTTTTAAACGCGTTAGGCCTGCTCCGAGGCGCTGTTGCGTGGTGCGGAGGCCCTGCTCGCAATTTCCACGTGAGCCGTGCGAAACACAGGAGAGAAAAAAAAAGTTTGTGATGATTACATAGTGACGGAATGATAGTAGAAAGTTTCTCGATTTGCGTGGTGTTTGTTATTGATGCTCTGCATTGTGGGCAGAAGGGAGTCGAGACGAACGCGACTGAATCGGAGCGTTTGGGGTGGATATTGAGTAATGGCTGTAGGGAAAAGCGAATACAAAACAAGACCCTTGTTCTTATTTGCACGTGGCTACTCGCCTCATGGGCACTGCAAGTGACGTTGTTTGTCTCTCACAAAAAAAAGCGGGGACGGAAATAAAACAAACATAAAAAAAGTGGTACGGGGGCGTAAGTGGCCTCCGCCCGGAGCCACCACGGTGCAGCTGCAAATCCCAAAATAATAAAATAAATGACGCTTTATTATCTTTTGCGTCAACACCGGGTGACGAGCTGTGGCCACACAGAACGCACCCACAAACAAAAAAATAAAAATAAGACCAGGCAAGCGCTTAAAAGGGGGTGAGTGCAGGATTAACACACTGGGCTCCCCCTCCACCCGCACGACCGCAGCGCGGAACTGACAAACGCGATCAGACCACATCAAAGTTGGGCGCGAACGCAACGAGTCGCATAGGCGTCCGCCCCGTCGATCAATTCAGTGGAAGCGACAAACCAGCAGGCAGCCCCGGCCCAGTAGTCTGACCATTTACTGCGCAACGTGTGGGAGCTATGGGGGCGAGTTTGTGAATGGGAGGAGGATAGAGAGAGAGAGAGAGAAGGAGGGGGGGGGGGTGTTGTCTATAGATCCACTCTGTTCGTGACGTATACACGACGCCAATTAGGACAAATAAATGCGCAGAGAGGACCTCGACGGGGAGGGCGACAGAACAGAGTCGAACTTCTAACGAGGAAGACAAAACCCTGTGTGTTACATATAGGAGGAGGAGGATTGGTGGTGGGTGGGGTGGAAGGGGGCTTTGACTTATTCCCAGGTAGAGAGAGTCTTGGGGAGTGTCTAAAAAAGTGGAGGATAGGAGAATCTTTTCCTGCGGTAATATTTGAAGTGCCCCTGCTTTAAGCGGCAAGAAAAGATGTGGATACAAGGTGTAGGTACAATGCCCCATGACGGTTTTAAGCCCCACTTCTTGCCAAGACAGTGTACAGGTACAGATACCTGCGCGGGAGATTTCGTACCGAGGAGTACAACAAAGGGTACGGATCGCTCGGATCCGCTGCTACGGCTGCGGCGGTGCGCGCTCGCCTGTACTCTGTAGGAGCTCGCTGCTACCGGGGCCGGAGCGCCCGACCATCGCAGGATAGGCAACCCGGCGTGACGGCGCGCGCGACGGGACGGCCGGCCCCCGCCGTGACGGCATGCGGAGCGGGGGAGCGGCCCCGGCCACCAGAAGTCGCCGCCGTTGTTATTGTGCGAAAAGCAATACACGACATTTTTCGCGCTGTGCATGGCCATTGCTCTCCGGGGCGTCCAGCGTCTCCCCTCGCCTCTCCCACATCCTTCCTCGGCCCCGGCCCTGGCCGACCCGCCCCGCTCCCCACCAGACGGACACTCAATATTTACGCCAGGGGCCGATTGGCTGCGGGCCGCGGCGGGGCCGCACCACTCGGGCACGGCTATCCAACCGAAGGATAATCAGCACTTTCAATAACTTAAAAGGGAAAACGTTTAACGCCAGGGAATTTGACTAAATACGTGGCTCATATCCTCCAAGTGTGAAGGATGTTGTTGCAAAGCATTTGTTTTTACGTTTGCAAAGCAATACAATAAAATGTAATTATGGATTTTGCGCTCGATCCAGACGACTAAAGCTCTCGTGCCGTTTGACCCGCTGACTCTCAGGGGGCAACATGGGCGAGGTGGTGTCGGCCGCCGCCGACGCCTACCCGATGGAGGAGGTGCTGATGCGGATGAGCCCCCGCCAGGGCCGCTCCCCGTACTGGCCGCTGCGCCACCCGGCGCTGGAGAACGCCCGCAAGCGCCAGCGCACCATGGAGTCGTTCCAGCCGCCGCAGGTGCGCTTCTTCAACAGCTTCGCGGACTTTGCGGCCGGCGGCGGCCCCTACATGGACGACTCGGGCATGCAGTCCTCGTCGCTGGACGAGGCAGCCAACGCCATCATGGACAACCGAATCCGACCAGGTCAGTCCGGTTGCAACCGCAAGCTTACATACTCAATTAAGGAGTACTCCAGTTTTAAAAAAAATATTAGAAAGAATAGCAGAACAGAACATTCGGTGTACGCTTGATTTTATGTTAAATGACCCCTCGTCGCCCCTCGTGCTTCCTGCTCCAGCCCGTGCAGTGCGTGCTCATATGGGCCGTGTGGATTATTTCTCTTCTTACCCTGCAGATCGCACCCAGCCCAAGGCCATGACCGCCGAGGACCTGATCCGGGCGCTGCAGGAGAAGGCGCTGCGGCAGCAGTCGGAGGAGGACGGGCCCGCGGCCGGCGCCATCCGCTTCGGAGGGATGCTGGGCAGGAAGTGAAGCGCCACCCGGCGCCGCCAGCCCCCAGGCCCGGAGGGGCTTTCTCATTTCAGCCCAAGAAAAATTACACGTGGCCTTTTTTATTCCTTTTATTCTCATTAATTTTTATCTTCATTAAAGACTTTATTTCTCCCCAAAGAGAATCGTGGCAATATTAGAAAGAAAATATCTTAATGTGGCGGACGACGGTTAGTGATCATTTTCTAAATGAAAAAGCAAAATTTGAGATACTTGTTGCCAGCTAGTTAAAGCGTTCTAGCTTTGTTTGTACTGTCGCGCCTCGTAGTATATTAAGCTCCACTCCTGCTCCTCTGTTCATTTTCTTCTTGTTAGTTGGTGTGTCTGTATCATTGGGTGGAAACCACTCTTGAGTTTTTAATAATAAACTGATGAAGGGAGCATCGTGCGAAACCAAAAATGTCTGTCTCCTCCTCCTTCCTTTGTTTTTATTGTAAGACTGTAAATTATTTCCGAATCTAAGTAGGGCGGATCCTCACGGGAGCCTGGGGGTTAGGCACACACGCACGCTTGGCCACGCGGCCTGCGGCTGGCCTGCGGTGAGCGCCCCCTGCTCGCCCCGCTCTGCTGCCGCTGACACCACATCGGGGAGTGGATGATGCGAGGCGGGGGCGGTCCGAGCCGGGCCCGAGCCCACCGGAGTGACATCCGATAGCAAGGCTGCACACAGGCGTGCTCGTCTCCCAACACTATCTCTGTGGCGTTCTCTGTCTCTCTCCTCTCCCCCCCCCCTCTCCCTCCCTCTCTCCTGCTCTGCTCTTATTTCCGGGACCGGACAGCATCTGCCGCGCACCCCACGGCTCCAGCCAAAGCCGGAAAGGATTCTGCTAGTTGTCTAGACAAATCAAATGTCATCACAGCTCCTGAAAGAAAAAGACGACAGCAGCAGCAGCAGCAGGTGGTCGCGGGATGAAGAGGACGTCCGGTGCGGCACGCTGAGGCGTGGGCACGTGCGCCTGGAGGCCTGGCTGGACCGCTCTGGGCTCACGGCGTGGAAGCTGCAGACTGATTCCGCAGAGCGCTCAGGGTGAGGTGAGGTGGAAATGGGATGCCTCGTCCTCACGAGTGTGAGAGAGGGAGCTGTCGCTGTTTCTTTCTCACTCGTGGGAAGGGTACCTGTGGTCCACATATAATCTGGCTGTAAAGGAGCTCCATGACCGTGGGTCCAGTACAGTTTCACCAAAGTACGAGTCAACCGTCTCACAAACCCCGGGAGTTTGTTCTGACCACTGTGGTTCGGCTGATCCCTCTTTACGAACTCAGAAGTCGCTCTACGGTGGGATGAGAAAAGTA
>NW_026267146.1:1087399-1095140 GCF_000697945.3 Frankliniella occidentalis | reverse complement strand
TCTCTCTCTCTCTGAGCCTCTCTCTCTTCTCCCGCGAGGGTCGCGGGTGCCACGATACGTTCGCTCACGTGCGGACCCACGAGAGTTGTTGTTTTTGTTTTTGTTGTCTTGTCTCGTGCAGACGTGCGAGCTGCTAGCTGCTCCTCCATGGATTGATCACTAACCACCATGGGTCGATAGAGAGGCAGGCACTGTTAATTTCACACGAGCGTCATTCTGCATTGGAAGCCCACTGTCGGTGCGGCTACGGCAATGAAATTAATCATACCGTCAATTCATCTTTGTTTTTTTGTGTGTGTGGTTAGCCAACTCTATTTTTGTTTTTATCGCTTTTTCACAATGCTGCACAAGCTGCACGAGCTGGTGGCGCATCCCGTGAAGTAGGCCGTCGGTCCGTGCCGCTGCAGCCGTGCGCGGCGAGCTGCCTACCCTGGGCCCGACAGGCGCCTTACCCGAGGGGTCATTTACTAGAAATTCAAGCATACACTGTTTCTGCTTAACTTTTTCTGATTTTTTTTTATGTTTGTTGTTCTGATCATCTCCGTTTTTTTCGAGCTTTCCGACTGTCTCTGTTTTTTTCCAAATTTTCCTTGATTTTTCTTGATTCTTTTCTTCACGTTTTCTTGTTTTTCCCCCATTTTTCCCGTCTTTTTTTGGAGGGTGTACATAATTTAAAAAAGAAATAAATTGCAGTAGTTTTTATACCTCATTCCCTGCTCGTCCTTGCCCGCAGCCTCGCTGATGATGCTCGTGGTGCCGGTGGGCGAGGCCGTGGCCGTGCTCTTCATGGAGAAGTGGGGCCGGGTGCGCGCGCTGCAGCTCGCCCTCGTGCCCTTCTGCGTGGGCTCCATCGTCATCGCCCTCGCCGACTCCTTCAGCCTCATCCTGGTGGGCAAGGTGCTGGTCGGCGTGTCCCTGGGTGAGTACCCAACCCACCCCCTTGGGCTGACCGCCGGTGGGCCGCAGCGGAGGAGGCCGTGTTGTGCCTTCTGGGGCGTAGCGTGGCGTGGCGGGGCGTGGCGAGGCGTGGCGAGGCGAGGCGTGGCGTGGCGGGGCGGGGCGTGACCTCTGGAGCCGTATATTTATATAGCATCTTTGACGATGAAAATGAGTAAAGGCCCGGAGAGAAGGGCGCTCTCCCTTCTCTACTCCTCCCTCCATAGCGAGCCAGAAGTGTCCTTTTCGCTCATCCATATCGCGATATCCCAATAATAATTCCGATATGAAAAGGTGAGTCAACCGGACTGCGAGCCTAAATGCTCACGAATCGAGCGGCGCGCGGTCCACGGGTAAATGATACAAAAACAGCGACAGCCTCAGCCTCATTCGGTATTCACGGGTGAACGAACTCGGAATGCAGCCAATAAGACCCCAGGGGGCCGGAGGCCCGGGAGGCCTCCAGGCCCGGCGGCAGGCCGCTGCCGTCAGAGAAATATCCCAAATATTGTTCTGCTTAGCAGTAAAGGCGAGGCCGCCGCAAAGAGTGAGACGTCGGCAAGACTAATTTGCCGTTTTTCAAAGGGGCACCTTGCTTGTTCGGCGTGCTCGCTGGCACGAGCAAGGGTCAATCTCAAACGCTCCGTGCGGCGCCAAATGAAACAAATTCCGACTCCCCGCCTTGTAGGGAGCACCAGCAGGAATCTTAGCAGAAGAAGCAACATACCGACGGCTATTTTGAAACGCAATGTGTGTGGAACCTGGACGTTCCACACAGCACACAGTATGTTTCGCATAGGGAGGGGTGGGGGGTGGTTGGTACCGTACTTTCTAGGGCGTTCTTTCGTGTAGCGCGGAGTACGGCTCCGCGCTCGGGCTAATCAGTCGCGAATGTGTACCCTATCCGCCTCGCAGCTTCCAGCGGGAAGGAGGCGTCCAGCCGTTGACCATCACAATGCTGACATCCGGTGCCGTGGCGTTGGCGTTGGCGTCGGCGTGTCGCGAGTGTGTGCGTGTCTGTGTGTGCCTGTGCGTGTCTGTGTGTGTGTGTGTGGCTGGGTCTCTGCAGCCACCTGCCCATTATGTCTGCTCGCTTCTTCTTCTCTTCCTCCTCGCCTGATGTGTCCGCGCGCGCCCGGCGCCGGCGCCACTCGGTGCGAGAGAGAGGGGTTTTCTCGGAAAAACGGCGCGAAAAAGGCTCGCGCGCTCGGCACGACGAAGAGCACACCTCGCGCCACCTGTATCACGTTTGCCACATCAGAGTGAGAGAAATAAAGGGAGAGAGAGGAGGGGGGGGGGTAATCAACACAATGTCGCCACAATGTTTATCCCATCTCCAGCTCGCGCGTCACCGGACTGGCCCGGTCGGGGTCAGCCGGCTGGGTCGGGTTGAGGTTTGGGGTACCCCCCCCCCTAACCCCTTGGCCCTCCCCCAACCGCTTTCGGTAACGGGTCAGGATAAGTCACAACACATCCCCCCCCTCGCGAGCGCGGTGGTAAACCCATACGACTGACTCGCGTGCTTTGTCGTTTTGTCGGGAGCAGCTTTCATGGCGTAACTGAAGTGCGCGAGGGCTAACCTTTCGCATGCGTTTGACGTCATCTTCGACTCAGATGACCTTTTTGATATGCAGGGTGTCACATAGGCCCCCCACGCGTTTATTTTAGTTGTACTGAAACCTTTACCAACCTTACGCAAGGCGTTCGGCTGTGCGGCGTGCCGTCAGTAAACGTAGTTTATAGTGCGTTAAGAGGATCGTCCAGAAAGTACGGTCGTTTCGTTTTCTCAGATTCATTACTTGGCAAAATGCGAGAGCTTGGCGCCTGCGAGGCTCAGGGTAGGCCACCCCGCAGTGCGCGCACACACTGCAAGCGAATGATTTGCCTACCTATCAGGCGCTTTGAAAGCTTGCAGAGGCTAAACTTGGCACTCAACCCGTAATATGTTGATGTTTCGTTTCAGTTGCTTTACTTGTAATGTGTATTTTCACTTGACCTCGACTAATGTTCTCTTGCAACCCCTGTTTGTGCAGCGGTGGGCACGAGTCCAGCCTCCATCTACGTGACGGAGGTGGCGCGGCCGGACCTGCGGGGCGCGCTCATCACGGCAGGGCCACTCATCGGAGCAGCAGGTGAGTCAGAGAGAAAGAGAGAGAAACAGAGAGACAGAGAGAGAGAGAGATAGTCTCGGGAGACAAGCACGCCAGGGTCCAACCTGCCACAGGGTGTGTGGGAGAGAGAGTGGTAGTTAGGGAAATAGTGTCTCACCAGCGCAATTAACATGTGATTTGGAGTATAATGAAGTGATTGTGGAGTGAGCGACTGTGAGCAGTCGATAGGAAAACGGGCGTGAGTAAGAGAGATGGAGTAATTAGTGAGCGATGGAGTCAACAACAAAGATCGGGAGTCATGAGCGAGTGAGAGAGATCGAGAGTCAGGGCGAACCGTGGGTCGCTGTCGAGCCCCTTTCACCTCTGAATTTACAGCCATCTGCGTGTGGGCGTAGGGGGTGAGGGTGTGGGTGTCCTGGAAAGGGGGAAGGGGTGGCGGTGGCGGGCGGGCCGTTCTTGGGAGCCCTACGAGGGCACATAGGGGTGCTGGTATTGTCCCTTTGTCGTCGACTCTGAACTCTCCTCGCCCTGCAGGAGTTAGGCGGCCCCATGGCGGCGGCGGCGGCGGCGACGCCAGCGACCCCCCTGACGTCATAAGACCCTCCAACCACCTCAGAAGATAATCAGCTGCGCATGGCGAGAGCATCAGCAGGGATCCGCACACGCGCGGGCAAGAACACAGTCCTGAGTCCCCGGCGGGCGGGGCGGGGCGGGGGTGGATGTGCTGAAGGGGCTGCTGCTGCGGCTGGAGGCAGACAAAGCCGGCCTGGTATCGTGACGCGGGTCGGCCCGGGCCCGTCCAGCAGCAGCACCCCGACGACGCGGTCCTCGCCGCCAGCTCCCACGTGACCTTGGCGGCTGGTTGAGGCAGAGCCGACGTAATCAGCCAGGTTGCAGCGCGGGGCGGGGCGGGGCGCGCTCGCTGTGTGTTTCACTGGAAGTCAGGACAAGTGAATGAACAGCCCGGGAACAGCCCGGTGGGGCAGCCTGGCGCACAGCGGCGCGCGGCGCGGAGCGATCGGTCGCGGAATGGGCCATTAAAATTCAGCGCGCGGGACACGGTCGGGCAAATCAGAGCCAACACGAGCGTGGCGCGGCGTGGCGCGCGGCGTGCGATGTTGGCGGCCCATTCGAACTCCACGCGCGGCGCGCGTCGTCGACTCCCGGGCCCGGGGACGATAAATATTGTAATTCCCCGCTTCACGACGCGGGAATTTTAAAAGCGGAGGGCGCGACAGAGGTAACACAACATGTCTGAAACAATCTTCCCTCCCTCCGCCCAGGCCTGCTCATCGCGTACGCGGCCGGCGCCGTGGTGGCGTGGCGCGGCGTGTCGTGGTGCTGCTGCGCCGTGGCCGCCGTGCCGCTGGTGCTGCTCACCTTCTGCTGCCCCGAGAGCCCCGTGTGGCTCGTGCAGACCGGCCAGCTCGAGAAGGCGGAGCGCAGCCTGCGCCGGCTCGCGCCCACCGACTGCAGCAAGGTAAGGAGACAGCCTCCCGCACCCGGCGCGAGCACGTCGCCGTCAAACACCTAGAGAGCGTTTCCTGACTATGTGTTATGGGGCTGTGTCCAGGAGGAGTACGCCGCCCGCGAGCTCCAGGCGCTGGTCCTGACGACCCGTCGGCGCGGAGGTGCTACCGTCTGCGCCGACGGCGTCACCGCCGCGCCTCGCCGCAGCCTCTACACGCGCAGCGTGCACGCCCTCAAGAAGGGCACGACGGCGCTGCTGCGGACCCGCTCCGCCCGCCGCCCGCTCTGGCTGCTCTGCGTCCTCATGCTGCTGCAGCAGTTCAGCGGCTCCTACGTCCTGCTCTTCTACGCCGTCACCTTCTTCCAGGTAAGATGATGATGATGATGATGATGATGATGATGATGATGATGATGATGATGATGATGATGATGATGATGATGATGATGATGGGAACGGCCGTCACTCCTTCAAATTTATATTTTCCCGCCGCGTTGACAACGAACGCGAGTGACCGGGCCCGACGTGACCGCAACGAAAAGTTATGGCCGTTTCGTGGCTGCGGCACAACTTGCGGCACAACTTGCGGCACAACTTGCGGCAGGTGACCTTCGGCCGTGCCTGGTACGACCGGCACGATGAGAGTCTGCTCGGAGAGGTAACGGATTGACCTGGGCATCCCTAAGCAAGGCGCGCCCCACCGCCCCGCCCCGCGGCCGAGGCCCCGCCGACCAAGCCCCATACCCAAGGGGCCGTACACGTTCGTCGTCTGATTTGTTTCTCGCAAATGGTGTGGGTGGGGGTGGGGGTGGGCGGCCGCACCGGGAGCAGGACGACGGATCGTCGTATCAACCCTGACATTTAGCAAATAAAGCGGGTAGAGGAATGAAGAGGAGTAGTAAAAGAAAAACAAATGTCCTAGTTTGCAAAAACTTCTAGTCATGTATTCTAGAGGCTGCGAAAATTATGTTGCTCCGGTTTAGAAAACTTTCGGAAATGTGTGAACGGAAAACATCCAGGCAAAAATTAGCAGAGAGCAAGATTTCACACCACTCTCTTTGCATAAATACTGTAAACCAGACACATGACTTACAAACAGATGGAAATCCAACACAGCGACACAGCAGCCGATAGCAGCACCGCACCAACACGTCGCCATGCGATGCGCCCCGTCGAGCGTCCGGCTCCGGACACCTGTCCGCATGCAAATAAAAGCGGGAAAGAAAGTAATGGAAAAAGGCAGTGACTGCGGCGCGCCGAGGCTGGCGCGGGTGTCTCCGCGGGGGATTCTCGCTCGCCTCGCCTCGCCCCCCCGCGCCGCGCCCGGGCCCACCTCGCTGCTGCCGGGGCCCGGAGTCGCTTCCTGTTTTCCCTGCTGGTATTCCCATAAGCAAACATATGAGGCGCGGTGTGTTGGCGACCGTCCGTAGTGTGACGACATTCCTCGCCGCCGCCGTTGGGAGTCCGGCCGCGCGATCACTCGGCGGCCGCCGTACGTGCGCACACACAGTGTTCGAGAGCTCGATGACGTTCAGGGGACGAACGAAAAGAAACCAAAAGCGCGCTCCGCCCGCGGCCCTGTGCCATGAGGCGTGAGAGGGGGATGGGGACGTCATCTTTTAGTAGAGATGGTTTTGGGGGACACTGTCTGAAAGGAACGCTCGTTCGAACAAACTGTGTGTTCAAGTATTGAACACGCCCAACGTCTGTGGAGCCTGAAAGGTCGGTCGGGTCGGGCCCTCCTCCGCAGAGACAGTAGCCCCAAGCGCGGGACGGTGCCAGAGCCCCGTGCTGCCTTTTTGCCTATCTCTAATGGACTCCTGGACGCCATCGATTTCCCTCTCTGAAACCCTCATAATCCCTTCACCCTTTTTCCTGTACGCCCAGAATCAACATTCAGCCCTTCACCCCCGCCATTCTCGCTTTGTTCCAGGACGTGCAGAGCTCCGTGGACGACTACACGGCGGCGGCGCTGGTGGGGCTGCTGCGGCTGGTCATGGCCGTGGTCACGCTGCCGCTGCTCTCGCGCTTCGGCCGGCGCCAGCTGCTCATCTGGAGCGCGGCCATCATGTGCGCCTCCATGCTCACCTCGGGCTTCTTCAGCCGGCGCTGGCCCGGGGCGGCCGCGGCGGCGGGCTCGGCGGCCGGCGGCGGCGGCGTCGACGACCTGGAGGGCCTCAACCTCGAGGACCTGGGCCACATCGGCGGCGCGCGCTGGGTGCCGCCGCTGTGCGTGCTCGTGTACGTATGCTCGTCGTGCATCGGCGTGCTCAGCGTGCCGTGGATCCTGGCCGCCGAGCTGTTCCCGCAGGAGGTGCGCGGCACGGGGCAGGCCGTCATCCTCTCGCTCGCGCACGTCTTCATGTTCGCCGCGCTGCAGTCGTACCGCGAGCTCAACGCCTGGCTGGGTGAGTACTCGTCAACCACTCGCCCGACAAAACGACACGGAAGGATCCGCGCCGGCGGAAGGCGCCACCCCTGAGCCGCCTGACGCCAGAGCTTTGAGCCTGAGCCTGATCCCGACAGGAACACTATCCAGTTCTAAATCAGAGCACGGCGTAGTTTGAAAGGAAAAGCATGATACAGTACTATGAATTGGTGGGAGACCGCGGGAGGCGGCTGTGCTCCTGCCCACGCGCTTAAGCCCAGGCAACGAGTCCCTGTAAAGTTCAACAGGTATCGCTGGTGTCGCGCTTCAAAGACGAGTACGTAAGAAGTCGAGATTATTCGTTTAATTAGAGTTTCCGAGCGCCCTCTTCCACCTTCCTCTATCGATTATCTTGCGACGCTGGCCGGGATGACGCCCTCGACGATGACGCGGCGCGCGATTCGTGCGGGACCAGCCCAGCCAATCAGTCTGGACGCGCTGGCCGTTTAAAAACACTTTGTCGTCGCCTTTTCTGCGGAAAGTTTCAGGATCGTTTTCTCTCATCGGGCGCCAGGCTGGGGGGCACCGCCGCCGACGCCAATCTCCCACCTTCCCGCCGCGAATTAGGCACTAAATGCCGCCGACATGCTCTCGCTCTTTTGGTGGGAAGATTCCGCGAACTTGACACCCCTCTCCCCTCCACGGCGCGCACCGTACAAAGCTCGTGCGGTGGCGGGGGCGTTCGCTGCCGTGATGTACGGCCCAGCCTCTCCTTACAGCTGCACGAGGTGCTCTCTCTCTCTCTCTCTCTCTCTCTCTCTCTCTCTCTCTCTCTCTCTCTCTCTCTCTCTCTCTCTC
>NW_026267146.1:1081298-1087349 GCF_000697945.3 Frankliniella occidentalis | reverse complement strand
ACTTGACAGTTTTATCTATCGGTGAATGACAGGCGGTGAATGATCCCCTGGAGCCAGTCTGCACGTCGAAAAGTGACGACACTTTAGGTACGGAACCTGACTATGGTTAACGACTTATACACGAAAAGCGGGTACTGTCTCTGCTGACAATCCTACGGAGTTCACGCGCGGTTTGCGGTGGTTTGCATATCCATTTTGAAGCAAGTTCCGCTTTGTGCTTCTTTAACGCGACATCAAAGCCTTAACGCGTTGCTCGCGCTAGAGCGTGGACTATGGAGCCTTTTTCCTCCCCACGCACTCACTCTCTCGCTCTGTCCCTCACTTGTCCAGTGCTCTCTCGCGCTCTCTAGTTCTCTCTCGCGCTCTCTCTCACTCTCTCTCTCACTCTCTCTCTCGCTCTCTCGCGCTCCCTCGCTCGCTCTCTTGCGCTCACCAGCGCGTCGCTGGACTGAATAATAGCTATTGACTCGGCACACATCTGCCTGGAACTCGGCGCACTCTTCGTTGGCAATCTGCTTGACTTTCGCGAGTATGGGTCCTGAAAAGAAGTCGCTGCAGGCAGGAGGCGCCGAAAAGGGTCGGCGTCATGGCGACGCCAGTAGAAGACAGGCGCCAGGGTAGGCGGGTACAGCCGCAGGAGCCTGGCCGTCGTGCCGAGCGAGTCCTTGGCCGTGGCAGCGACGGGAGCGGGTGTGACTCAGTTGGCGCGGGCAACCAACCGCCACATCAGATACCACATTACAGCGCGCGCGGCGTTTTGTGTCGTACCAGAGAGTGTTTTCGATAGCGCCTTTGCTGTGCTGCTGCTTATTGTGTGTGTGTCCGCGCGCACAGCGCTGCTGCTGCTGCTGCTGCTGCTGCTGCTGCTGCTGCTGCTGCTGCCGGTCGGCGCGGTGGCGTGTGGGTGTGCGAGTGTGAGTGTCACAGTGCCCGATCGGGTGTACAGACTAGTCGGGCGGAGAGGGGGAGCCGGGCCGGCGGCGGGTACCCGGTACCTGCCCTGGCACCCGCAGCCGCCGGTCCCCGCGCCGGTCCCCGTCGGTCCCCTCCGGCCCGGTCCCGGCCGCGCGCGCGGTTTCTCTCCCCGTTCACTCTGTGCCGTGTGCCGCGCCGCGCGGGACTGCACCACCGACCGACCGACCGCTCGCCGGACCGCGCCGAGCCGAGCCGGGCTCCTCTGATCCGGGACCTTACATGTTTGAGAGGACGGCGAGGAGGACGGCCGTCGGTTTTCCATTTTCGTCGTTCGCATTCCGGGGCCCGATCGGCGGGGAGGGGCGGCCGTCGGGGCAGGGCCGGGGCAGGGCAGTGGTGGTGCGTGGTGGTGGTGCAGGTTCAGGTTCGGGTGGCCGACCCGGACGGTCCGCAGTCGGGACGCGGAGGAGCAAGAGTCTGCCCGGACACGACGAGGAGAGGACAGGACGGGGCCTTGGCACGACCGCACTGGGTAAGCACCAGCTCCAACAACGGCACAACAGCGCAGCCGGGCACCGGGACCGGGACCCACCCGCCGCTAACGTCTGGCGGGTGGGTGTGAGGGAGGCTGGCAGGGCGGTGAGGGAGGGCCTTTCTATCTGTCTCTCTCTGTTTCTGTCTCTGTCTCTCGCTCTCTCGCTCTCTCGCTCTCTCCCTCTTTCTCTTACTCTATCTCTCTCACACGCACACACAGTCCCGCGACGGCCATTTCCCATGCTAGTCGCCGGAATATGTCGCGGCGGTGGCGGTGACACATCCGGGTCCCTCCCCGCGAGTGCGTCCAGCAGTCGCGGGCCACCGTGGCCAACGGAAGCCGCCGCGGGCGATTAAAACCTCGTCTGTCACTGCAGCCGTTGATAAAGTGGCGTGTGCCCGTGTGGCGGGGCATACCTTATCGGACCTCAAACTTCCTTCTACACCAACCGAAAAGAGGGTGTAAAAGGGGGGAAGGGGACCAAAATCTGACAGTTCACGGTGACAGTGACCTCCCTGCGGAAATAGGCCCATCTATTTTGTTAACATTTTTGTTCCCCACCAGTGCGAATATGTCACGTGTTATTTAGCTGCACAGCAATCCGCACTTATCAGTTAACTGTATCGCTAAGACAATTTATCTGAAGGGCCAGTTTTTTGTCCGTTCTCGTTCAGTCAAGTTTTGTTTTTTGTTTTTGGTGCTGCGGCAAAATTTGCTTGGCTTATTTACATTAATTTGCCCTGTTTGCGTGTAGCGAAAGTCCAGGTTGTTTCATTCCACAGGACGTGTTTATTTTAAAATTAGTACAAAAAGAAAAGAACTATTTGAAAGTGGGGAAAACACATTCCAAAATAGGCTCTTATCGCGTAACGGGAGAAGATCTCGAGAAGGCCAAACACCGCCGAGGTCAAACAGGGGGTCCATCCTTGTCTTGTAAAGTCATATCCCGCATTTCCTGGGACGCCATAATAATGATTTTATACTATTTCTACTATTTTTGAGAGGGTACTGAGCCCGCTTTATGACGTATAGTCGTTTATGACCCTCTTCCCCTCCTCCCACCCCCTCCCCATTCCTTTTCTCCCCTTTCGCTTTCGACTTCCTCTTCATTTCTTCATCTCCTTTCATCCTCACCCTCCTCACCCTCCTTCTCCCCTCCTTTCACACACCAGCCCGCCACAGCCACCCACCTGCGGAGCGTGTTGGGGTAGACATCCGACTTCCTACTTCCGACTTGCGTCTTCCTCTCCTCGTCTAGGTGCTACACGGGCGCGTCGAACATCCAACTACATCTTTGAGGTTGTCCCGTCTGGAACGTCTTGTAACTTAGAAACAGATTTCCGCTTGGACGACTGTCGTTGTCTTGTCGCACCCACAGACGCACTATATCTGTCTTCGCCCCTCTCGTACGTACAATCTTGTGGCTCCTGCCATGGCCCGCCCACCGCCCGGTCCTTTGAGCCCGCTCTGACGTCACGACGCTTTTGCACAACAAGCCGGTGCACTTTATGACGAGCGTTTTTGGCAGGGGTGCCGATTTCACTCCTGGAACTCTTGTTATTGTTGTTGGTATGGTGGCGATCGGATGAAATGTTTTGTCCGGCCCCAGGTGTGGGTCCTCGCCTGCGGCCGGAGTCTTCCACTCGCCTTTTTGTGCACAACACTTGTTCTGTTTGTTTTGTGCCAGGGCGCCGCTGATGCCGCCAGCTTCTAAGAGATGACCCTGAGGTAAATGCCAATGCCATACATTTGTGTGCGGGTGAGGGTTTTCTCTGTGCGTGTGTGAGTGTGTGTGTGTGTGTGTGTGTGTGCGCGCGTTTTCCCCCATTTCCTATGTTTGTTTGTGTGCGCCTACGCGTTAGCGACTATGTGCGCCTTTGGTTTTCTAAGGGGGGGGGGGCATATACCTGACACCTGACGTCAAAACAGATAAATGTCAATTTTAGAACATGACGATAACTTATTTTGTGCTTCATGTATTGATCGATTTAGGGTGGTTCCAGCTTTACTAACTTTACCGAGACTAAATCGATCATAAGAGCCAACTAATGAACAACATAATAAAAAGAAAACTGAAATATAGTATAAACAATGACTATGACCAAAAAGAAGAAACACCAGAGACAGACAGGCTAGATTGAAAAAAAAATTACTATGCTTGTAAATGAATAACTGATTGAAAAATTCCACTCGTCACAAATATTGCCCGGGATTCCCTCGCACTCGTCGGTCCTACCGTGCCGACGCGTGAGGATGTACTTTATCAAACAATATGTCACCGCTTTCCTCCCCCGCGGTCCCCGGTGGTCCTGGCGGTCCCCGCGACCGTTCCGCGGCTCCGCATCACATAACCAACCGATTGTTGCAGCGATGGCCCGCCGCCAGGAGCACGCAAGGATGAGGAGGAGGAGGTGGACTGCGTCAAGCAGCAGTCCCTGCGCACCGTGCTGCCACAGGTTTAACCAATCACTGCATCGAATATGGAAACAAGTTAAAAGCCGCACAATTTGTCTTAATTGCTCACTCTGTTTGAACGTGTTCGTTTCCATAGATCGCAGCCTGCGTGGTCGCCAACAGCTTTTACCTCCCGGACGGCGCGGTCCTGGGCTACTCTGCCATCCTCATCCCGCAGCTGGAGCTGCCCAAGAGCGAGATCACCGTCACCCGGCTGCAGACGGCGTGGTTGAGTAAGTATATATCTCTCTCTCTCTCTCTGAGCCTCTCTCTCTTCTCCCGCGAGGGTCGCGGGTGCCACGATACGTTCGCTCACGTGCGGACCCACGAGAGTTGTTGTTTTTGTTTTTGTTGTCTTGTCTCGTGCAGACGTGCGAGCTGCTAGCTGCTCCTCCATGGATTGATCACTAACCACCATGGGTCGATAGAGAGGCAGGCACTGTTAATTTCACACGAGCGTCATTCTGCATTGGAAGCCCACTGTCGGTGCGGCTACGGCAATGAAATTAATCATACCGTCAATTCATCTTTGTTTTTTTGTGTGTGTGGTTAGCCAACTCTATTTTTGTTTTTATCGCTTTTTCACAATGCTGCACAAGCTGCACGAGCTGGTGGCGCATCCCGTGAAGTAGGCCGTCGGTCCGTGCCGCTGCAGCCGTGCGCGGCGAGCTGCCTACCCTGGGCCCGACAGGCGCCTTACCCGAGGGGTCATTTACTAGAAATTCAAGCATACACTGTTTCTGCTTCATTTTTTGTGATTTTTTTCTGTTTGTTGTTCTGATCATCTTAGTTTTTTCCGATCTTTCCGACTTTCTCTGATTTTTTCCAAATTTTTCTTGATTTTTTAAAAAAATTTCTTCACGTTTTCTTGTGTTTTTTTCCTATTTTTCCCCGTCTTTTTTTGGAGGGTGTATATTATTTTTTTAAAAAAGATTTACCTCATTCCCTGCTCGTCCTTGCCCGCAGCCTCGCTGATGATGCTCGTGGTGCCGGTGGGCGAGGCCGTGGCCGTGCTCTTCATGGAGAAGTGGGGCCGGGTGCGCGCGCTGCAGCTCGCCCTCGTGCCCTTCTGCGTGGGCTCCATCGTCATCGCCCTCGCCGACTCCTTCAGCCTCATCCTGGTGGGCAAGGTGCTGGTCGGCGTGTCCCTGGGTGAGTACCCAACCCACCCCCTTGGGCTGACCGCCGGTGGGCCGCAGCGGAGGAGGCCGTGCTGTGCCTTCTGGGGCGTAGCGTGGCGTGGCGGGGCGTGGCGAGGCGTGGCGAGGCGAGGCGTGGCGTGGCGGGGCGGGGCGTGACCTCTGGAGCCGTATATTTATATAGCATCTTTGACGATGAAAATGAGTAAAGGCCCGGAGAGAAGGGCGCTCTCCCTTCTCTACTCCTCCCTCCATAGCGAGCCAGAAGTGTCCTTTTCGCTCATCCATATCGCGATATCCCAATAATAATTCCGATATGAAAAGGTGAGTCAACCGGACTGCGAGCCTAAATGCTCACGAATCGAGCGGCGCGCGGTCCACGGGTAAATGATACAAAAACAGCGACAGCCTCAGCCTCATTCGGTATTCACGGGTGAACGAACTCGGAATGCAGCCAATAAGACCCCAGGGGGCCGGAGGCCCGGGAGGCCTCCAGGCCCGGCGGCAGGCCGCTGCCGTCAGAGAAATATCCCAAATATTGTTCTGCTTAGCAGTAAAGGCGAGGCCGCCGCAAAGAGTGAGACGTCGGCAAGACTAATTTGCCGTTTTTCAAAGGGGCACCTTGCTTGTTCGGCGTGCTCGCTGGCACGAGCAAGGGTCAATCTCAAACGCTCCGTGCGGCGCCAAATGAAACAAATTCCGACTCCCCGCCTTGTAGGGAGCACCAGCAGGAATCTTAGCAGAAGAAGCAACATACCGACGGCTATTTTGAAACGCAATGTGTGTGGAACCTGGACGTTCCACACAGCACACAGTATGTTTCGCATAGGGAGGGGTGGGGGGTGGTTGGTACCGTACTTTCTAGGGCGTTCTTTCGTGTAGCGCGGAGTACGGCTCCGCGCTCGGGCTAATCAGTCGCGAATGTGTACCCTATCCGCCTCGCAGCTTCCAGCGGGAAGGAGGCGTCCAGCCGTTGACCATCACAATGCTGACATCCGGTGCCGTGGC
>NW_026267146.1:1073757-1075078 GCF_000697945.3 Frankliniella occidentalis | reverse complement strand
CCCCTCTCCACCCCTCCCCCCTTACCCCTCATTATAAAGTTTAACGGCAACAATGGCAACGATAACGTAAAGGATACTACGGCAATAAATGCTACAAATTCCTAACCATTGTCTTGTTAAGTATGCCAAATCCTTTTATGTTCGATCTATCAGAGTTTAAAACAGACTTTAACTCTGCGATATTTTAAACCACCACCCAGGAAATGGGAAGAGAAACATCTTTTTAATAGAGTCAGATGTTTACCCGCTCAATCAATACTAATATTTTGAGTGAGCGAGCGGCTACTTTTACAGGGACTTATTACCCCCTTTGCGTGGACCCCATTAAAACTTAATTCAATAGACGGTTCCCGCTCTGCACGTTTCGAGAAGAAGTAAGGAAATCAGGACCGGAACCAGTACGAAAAGTGCCCTTATTTTTCGTATTTAACTGCACAGTTTCACTTAGATGACCTCGGGAAAGTCCATGTAACTGTAAAGGTTCATTTGCACTAGTTTTTACCGTAATTTCAGAACTGTTTCCGGTGACGATCTCCTTAATTCTTCTTGAAATGGGCACAGCGGGAACCGTCTATTACATGCTTTCCCCCCTCTTTCTATCCCTAGTCCCCCCCCCACCCTCCCTCCCGGCCGCCCTGTGTCCCACTCACTACGTAGAGGGGTGGCTTGCTTACCGGGCCATTCAGTCGTATCCCGTCGATTGACCGACTGGCCCGTGGCCCCGCGGTCGGCGGTCGGCGGCGTGCCCCGGAAACTGGATACACACAACCCCACCACTCCTGTCACCGCCCTCCACCACCGCCCTCCCCCCGCACTGGCCTGCGCCCTCGGCGTGGTGTTCGAGAGAGAGCAGCGCGGCAGCAGCAAGCGTACCCGATGACGATGACCTTTAGGGTTGCGGGGTATGGGATGGGCTACCACGCGAAATAGCCGCTTCCAAAACGATGGTAGCGCGTTGGGTGGGGGGGGGGGGGGGGGCTTCGGTAGAGGAGTAGGACGACGAGGACGAGGGGGAGGAGAAGAAGGATGGTGGGGAGGTAGGGGGGAGGGGGCACACACTGACCACATAGTGCCCAGCTCTAGGTTTATAGGCCCATCCGCAGTGACACCTCCATACCGCCATGACTTTTAGGGGAGTGGGAGGCGGAGGCGGGCGACGTAAAAGAAGTAGTGAAATGTCTTCTTCGACTTGGGTAGTCGGCCAGGCCAGGCCGGGAATATCTGGGGACTAAAATAATAAAAAGCGACCCGCGGGCCTCTCTCGGTCGGCCACATCCATGCCTGCGATGATGTCCGTCCGGAGATTAGCCCTTTAAAAAAA
>NW_026267146.1:1068796-1073157 GCF_000697945.3 Frankliniella occidentalis | reverse complement strand
AAAAACGCACCTCGTCCCCGAGGAGAAAGGGGTGGGGGGCACTACGTAGTGCGCTCTCTGGCCGCCACCAAGAGGGGGCAGCGTGGCCTTTGCCATACGCCTACGCCCCGTGGAGTCGGCGGCGGCGGAGCGTCCGGCACGATGCGCGATGATAAAAGGTGGAAGAATAGCCGCCGCCGTATTGAACTGTCGGGAGTAGCTTGGAGCTGGAGGAAAGGGAGGGGGGAGGGGGGGCACAATCACAGCATCTCATCGCACGCCGGGCTCCTGGAACTGAGACGGAGGATCCGTGATGGATCGCCCGTCCACACACACAAGTCCTCGCGTCGTGAGGTCAACCGCTGCAGTTGCTGCGACGACCCCTGACCAATGACGGGAAGCCCCCAAAGACGTTGTCTCACCTCGCGCTTTTGTGTTCCCTCTGCCGCAGGATCCGACGGCGTGCAGTGGCTGTACGCGACCGTGTGCGCGGCCACGGTCCTCTTCGTGTGGCTGGTGGTGCCCGAGACGCAGAGCCGCACCGGCGAGCAGATCGAGACCTTCTTCGAGAACCACATCCTGTACATGGGCCGGGCGAGGATCTCGAAGAAGGGCGGCAAGGGCGAGGCCGCCGAGGAGGTCGGGTGCGGTGCGCCGGCCAAGGGCGAGGACGCGCCCGGGAAGGCCAACGACATCTTCTTCCTCGAGTGCCGCGAAGAGCCCGAGGGCGCCGTCGAGGAGAGCTCGTGCGTCACGCACTTGTAGGAGAGGCCCACGCTCGGGGTCGAGCCTTAGCGCCCCGAGCGGCCAAGCGCTCTCCGAAATAGACTTTTACATGTAAATTTAAACGCGAGGAAGGTGCTCTCGAAAACAAAACTCATCTCTAAGTATGAAAGCTATCCTCCTCATGTGTTATGTGTCTGAGAAAACGCATGGCTGTCAACCATGTCAATGTATGTACTGTACCTTTTTGTATTATGTGTCTCTGTGATTCGATCACGAACAACTCCCTGAAATGTCTCATATACTCTACTTTGTACTCCACTTTGCCAAAACATCTTTTGTATGAAAACGAATAAAATGTTATTTCTAGTACAACACGCGCCACCTTCCCCCTTTTCCAACGGTACACACACAACCACACCTGAAGTTTCCGTGTTTTCACCCTGCGTTCGTTCGCTGGACGGCTGCATCGACCTCCGTGCGATGCCCATGCCCATGTCCACATCCCCGAGGTGAGCGCGCGCCACGCTCCACTCCTCGCGCCCTGGTCGCGGGGCCTCGCCGGCTCCGGCGGCTACAGCGTATGGGGACCCGTCGTGGTGGGCCGGTGCGTGGCGGGGCGCGGCGTGTGCGCTGACCCTTGAAATTGTTTGCCCGGCGTGTGGCATTGTGTGGTGTGAGGAGACGAGGACCCCAAGAACACAGAGCACCGCAGAGTAGTAGACGGGCGCGGATATGGTATACAGTTTGCGACGAAACAAGTTCCGCTTAGCCTTGCATTTCGAGGGAGGGAGAGGAGGTGGGGTCCCGCGAAAAAAATAACCGCGTGAAAATGAAGGACACACAAACGCAGGAAGGCGTGTCGTCAGTTGTTTGGCCTTTTGCGCGGTAGACGACGTCTTCGGCACGGTGTGCGTGCGCTGGGTGCGGGCGCTCGGTCCTGGTGGCGCCGCTGGGCAGGCAACCCATCCGGCAGCTCCAGGAGGGCCGCAGGGGCCTCACGTCAGGGCAGGGCACCGCAGGCGCAGGCACCACTCACGCGGGTACCGCAAGGTACCGCAGGGAGACGGTCGCGCGCGCGACTGGTGCTGCCCCCTTGCGACGCGCGCCCGAACCGACCGCCGACGTCCTCAACTCTTTCCACGGCCGGGAGATGGCGCCCCCAGCCCGCGGCGGCTGGCGCGTCGGTGCCTGGCCGGGGCCCGGGGCCCCCACGGAGGCGTGCGGTGAGTCCCGCCCAGGCCCACCGCCGCTATACCCCGCGTCCGCGTCACGGACTCGGCAGCGCAGCGCTGGGTTCAAATACCGTACGGCGCCGAGTCGCCACTTGCGCGGTATTTTCCGCGACCCATCGCAAAATTCAGAAAACGCGTACTTCTCAAAAGAAAACAAAAAACTTTGACGAGCAGGAGGCGCCACACTTGGAGGTGAAGTTACCTCCTGTCGGCGAGTCACCCCCAACCGCCCGCGCAAGCCCCTCTCCCCCTTACTTTTCGGGCATGTCCCGCTGCTCCGAACTCTTGAGGCGCGTCCGTTGGCATTCCCCGCGGCGGCGGCGGCCGGGCTCGGCCTGGGCCCGGGGCCGGGGCCGGGGCTGGGGGCCGGGCTCAGGTTGTGCGGGGCGGGCCTTAGCCGAGGAGGTCGGTCAACGACCCCCCGAGAGGAGCAGCGGAGCCGGCCCGTGCTGGGGTGCCGTGCCACGGCGCGGCCAGGTCCGGGGAGGCAGGCAGGGACACCACTGAACAACCTGAACAGCAGCTCTCGACAATCAAAGGGCTTTTTGAAGGGGAAAAAATAAAAATATAGTCGCCTATAGTATAGTACTCACCTGATACGCACAGAACGAGCTCGTGCAAAGAATGAAGTCTTTGAGTATTGCTGCCCAAAAATTTGATTCGGGGGAACTCATGTGAGTCGTATACAGGGTGGGAGTTCTAAACCATACTTTTTTCTGGCTATACTATGCCGCATGCAGGTGCGGGTGGGCCTGCCTACCGGCCCTCATCTCGACCCCCTATAGCCCTATAGCCGAGTATGCAACCCGTCTGCACGTCTGCAACCGCTACCGTCTGTACAGGCATACACCACTGTGTTGCGGGTTTGCCTACCCGACCTGCCCGTAAGGCGCCGTAGCCCCTTGGGTATGCAAACCCGCAACACTGGGGAGTATTAGCCTTTACACTCGGTACGGCATCACCAGCAAACAAGTACGGCTTACAGCACGCCCGCCCTGTGTGGATTTGAAGCAAATGTTAAGGTGAAATGCGCAAGTTATTGCGCAAGGTTGCTCTGGAATTCGGGCGCGACGACTACCCGGAATCCCATGGCCGTGCCGGGCCGGAGCCGGACTCGGCCCACCACGTCATGCGGCGGAGGAATAGCCGAGTGCGTTGGCCCTGTTGCGTTGGCCGGGGCCGCCGGGGCGCCGGCCTGGCCGTGGCCTGGCGCTGCTGCCGCGGGCCGGGCCGGGCTGGGCCGGGCGCTCCCGGAAAGGTTTTAGGACTTCTACTCCATTAGACCGGAGCCGCCGCACCAGCAGCAGCCAGCAGCAGAGGCGCCTCGAGGCTCCCGATGGAAAGAAAAACGAGAGAGCTCGAGGCGAGCACAAAGAAAAATGGCAAAGGCAGCGGAGAGGAAGGTCAATCAAACTTCAGTTATGTTGGCTACATGTTACAGACGGACGGGATCGCTGCTGCTAGAGATGCTAGAGGGATGCTGTATATACGGCTGCAGGGGGCCGTTGAACCTGGGAGGAGGATGAGCTGGCCCATGAATCCATGAATGAAGAAGGCTGGTGCGTGGCTGTACACTCGCGGCTCTCCACCTGTGGCGGCGGCGCGGGCGCGCGCGGCTCGCGGTCTCGCGGCGCGTCCTGGCCTGGCCGGGGTGCCCGCCCAGCGCGCCCAGCTAGCTCTCCAGGGATCAAGGACCCCTCCGTGACCGAGTGCGGTGAGCGGGCATAGACCTGCCGCGCCGCGCCGCGGTGAGCGCCCCTCTCTATAGACCAGCCGCGGTGAGCGCGCCTAGACTTGCCAGCAGCGGTGAGCGGACAGGTACCTACACTGCGATGAGCGGCCGCGCATAGCCATAGCCCCCCCCCCGTGGCGGCTGTCGGGGGAAGACAATAACCATAATCATTAAAAATGAAAGACAAAGGGACAGAAATAAAGGTAAAGGATTAAATAAGCGACAAGAGTGCAGTTAGTACAACTGAGGGGTAAAAATAGTGAACCAGAAATATAAAATGAATGAAAATGGTCTTACGCTTTTGAGGAAACTTACTAAAGTCCCGGTGGGTGCTGCGCGCGCCGCGCGGCTCTGTCGGGGGCGCTACCGGCTGCAGGCCGAGTCGAGCCGGGACGTGATTCTTATCATGGAGATAGAGGCGCCGAGCGCCGTTGTCCTGTCGCACTGCGGAGACAGCGGCCCGCGGGAGGGCCCGCGGGAGGGGGGGGGGGCACTTCGAGCAAACCCTCTCGCCTTGGCACGGCACAGCTAGGCCAGCGCGCCGCTGGAGTCACTGGGCCAATGTGAGTGCGTTCACCTCTAGGAAGTAGTAGCCGAGCCGCGAGTGGTGGAAGGGGATCCAGCAAGACTTCCCTCCTACCTCTTCTTCCTCTTTTCTCTGCGTCTTATTCTCTCATTCGTGATACCCCCCC
>NW_026267146.1:1065968-1068566 GCF_000697945.3 Frankliniella occidentalis | reverse complement strand
CTCCTCTCTCTCCTCTCTCCGGAGCCGATATAAACAAACCGTTGTTTTTTTCCCGGCAGGTGAATGACCGTCATGTTATGTCGCTGGCTCTGCCGCTCTGCCCTAGCGCTGCCCAGGCTGCCCAGGCGGCCCCGCCTGGCCCCCGCCGCCGCATCTACGGCATTTACAGTAAGGCGGGCCTAACTCGCTTATACATCTTGATGAACCGGAGGCCCTGGAGGCTTGTCGCGCCTGGAGGAGGGAGGCTCAGGCCCTCAGGCTAGCACGGTTTTCGCATCGCAACGGTCGCGTTTTGTCACTTTTCCTATCAGTCATAACGCGTTGCAAAAACAGTTTAAAAAGGGTTAGTTAGGACCAGTAACCATTCAACATCAATGAGCCTGTGCATACGAGAATGTTCGACTGCGAACCACGCACGGGAAAATATTATTTGCTTCTCTGGCTAAACCAATAGCTAAAAGGGGAATAACGGCTTACTTTGCTATGTAGCTAAAATTTTAGCTATGTTTAGCTACAGAGCTAATTTTTGTTAGCAACATAGCTAAATCACTATTTATCGCTCATTTAGCCAATGGGTTAGCTATATAGCTACTTTTTAAAGGTACACGGCTGAAATATTTTTCCTGATTGGTTTAGCCACTAATCTTCTGTTTCGGTGCGGTTCAAACGGAGCGGTGTCACCATCATACGGTACGTCCACACTATGCCGCGCCGCGCCGTCTTGGACTCGACGGCGACACGTCTACAACGCACTCTCCTTTCGTCTGTTTTCACCCTTTAAACAACAATCATGACGTCACGCCCGTCTCCCTTCCAGTGTATTCCTAATGAGGCGGCTCGGCTCAGATACCCGTCCGGTGCACGGCTCGGGCACGGCCGCACGGGGCTTAATGGATTTCAAAAAGAGCCCCGGGTGCCTCGGCACCGGCACCAAGGGCCGGGCCTTTTACACGCCTGTAAGGAGAAAAATAATTTCGTCAGCCGAGGTCTGATGTGAGCGTGAGCGGCGCTGGGAGCCCCGAATGCAACATGTCTGGATGTAGTTTTGTTTGTGGAAGCGACGCGGCTGCTGGAGGCAGGTTTCGCGAGACTTTCGCCAGTTTTTTGAGCTTTGTTTTTAAATCCACCCGCGCCTCCATTTGTTTGTTTTTACTTATTTCCGGTCTCGCCACTACGCCAGCCATCTCCCGCCAAAAACAGGCTCTTCTCTTCTTCTGCTGGGACCGGCACGTCTAATATTTAAGTTATTTATTTGTGTTTGTGTTTTTGTTCTTGCGAATGGATTTCAATCGCGAGTGCTGCAATGGACTTCATCGAACCCAAATCATCGCCTTTCAAGCCGAGAACTTCGAATTTTGGAGATACACGGACACGGTAAGCCAGCGAACCAACCCTAACCTATAACTCCCGCTGAAGCAAAATGCATCTAACAAGGTATATTATCGCCCCTCCGCAGTGTATTCCTACACAAGAAAGTTGAATTGATGAAAAATTTCCGTTCTCGAAACAAGGGCAAGTTTTTAAAATCCACCGAGGAAATCATCTGGGTACCCGAAGTATCTGCTCGGGGGTAGATGGTAGATTCGGCGGTACGCGTCGTATTTCATTCCCACCGATTTCCACTGACTTTCCATGTACTTTCAGTAGTTAACTTATCTAAGAAATTTATGATTGATAATCCACTTGTTGAATCAAGAAGAGGCGATTTGCTATATTTTGGACACCGTAATATTCGTAATCATGTAATCTTCTGCCCTCATGCTACTCAGTTTGCAATCACTAATTTGCCAATTTTTTTCTCCCAAATTATTGTGCCGTGAATAACAGGAAAACAACATTATAACTGGCTGACTGGGAGCGTAAACGCTCTGGTTAAAATTTTGTGTGGTTCTCTGAAGCCTTGCTGGGGCGGGGCGCGGGGGGCGTGAACACGCTTTGGGTGAAATCGGAGCGGTAATCAGGAAAGTGGGGTCGGGAAAAGACCACCTGACAGCCACGTTAGGGTTGTCTACAACTTTGAAACGGCTCCTTTGAGCAAATTTTCCTATAGATGATGTAGTGAAACAAACATTGCGTAGGGTCGCTGAGTGTGACCCCCTTTCCCTCCCTCCCATCCTTCGCACGTTAGACTCACGCCGAACACCTCCCAGCCCCTCCCCCCAAACTCACACACTTGCCCCGGTTGCGTCCTTCCCCGAGGTGGGTCCTTAACGAAAGGTCAGTACCATGAGCAGAGCGTCAGCGTCAGGACGCACTGTCTCCCGAGGTGTTACACAAGCCCCCTCCTCCTCCCTTACCACCGCCGCGGCCCTGGCCCGGCCACGCTTCGCTGTTTAGAACGCCCCCCCAACGAGGACCTCCTCGTTCCCCCTCCCATCCCCCGCCTCCCCGGGTCAAACGAATAGAGTCCTGGAAGCAGCATGTACTCGCAAAACGTCGCCGACTAGACGAATAAGCTAGTCGAGAGAGGAAGGGGGGGGGGGGTCGTCGTGCACCCTTCGGGGTCCACGACGACGAAGACATGGCCCGACATCGGCGGCCTGCTGTCCAGAGCTTTGGCGAAAGGCAGTTCATGGGCCCAAGGGGGCCGGGGGGGCC
>NW_026267146.1:1064021-1065364 GCF_000697945.3 Frankliniella occidentalis | reverse complement strand
CCCCCCAGCAGCTGATTAGCCGCCCCCACGCCGCCCCCGAAGCAGCGTGCGTGAGTGCCGCGAGTGTCGCGAGTGTTGTCCGAGGAGGACGAAGAGAGCCTGAGGAAGGAAGCGCGGGCGGTGGGACGCGTCCTGGTGGTCCTCCCAGGGGAATGCAGCCATAGTCCAACGAGCCTCTAGCATGCCCAGCACTATCAGAGGTAGGTCCACCACCACGCATCCCGTCGACAGCTGGCCCCGCCGTGCGGCACGTCGCCCACCTCGCGGGCCCGGCGGGACACGCTGGGCACGCTCGTGCTCGTGATGGTGTCAGCTGCTCGTGTCAGCTGTTCTCCGCCCCGTCAGCGCAGCGCGCGCGTATTGAGCAACGACAGTCCAGTCCAGTCACCCGCCGCCGCCGCCGACAGCGAGCGGCTTAGCAACAAATACTCAAGCGATGCAGTTTACATGGTCGGATGAAAATTTTTGTGAGGGGACTGGCGAGCACGGTCCGGGCCCACCAGGCCCCTCCGCTCCGGACACCCGGTCGGAGTGGACTCGAGCCGCCCCCCCCCCTTCCCGCCTGCTGCACTGCCCCGAAGGGCTGAGGAGGCAAAACTAAAAAGAAGAAAAAACGGTCCTGGGAGGCTGTGCTGGGGGAGCTCAGGGGAGTTGTGTAAGCCCCTCACCTCCCCCCTCTCCCGCTCAGGTGGACCCAGTGGGCCCCTCCAACGCCGGACAACGACTCTCCCATTACCAAAGCGTTGACCTAGGCTGTGCGTCATGCACTCATACATCATCAGGGACACCTAGAAATTGGCCGTCTTCCGCCTTTTTCACGCAATCTTTTAACAAGATTCAATCAAACCTGTTTCTCCAACTAGAAAAGGACCTTTTAAATAAAAGTTGGACAATGTAACGAAACACATGTTTTGACAAAAGTTTAAGCTATGAAATTTGATTATATGGCCGACATTAATCCTAGATACTGTGGAGAATGGTTGGACAAGTAAGTTCAATTGCTCATTTCATAAAGGCTACAGTAAAAGTAACTTTTAAAATGTCGCTAAAGGGAGTCACGGAATAAGTTAGGGACCCTGGGAATTGGATCTATTTTACTAACGTCCTTAGTTGTCTATTGCATATCTGTGGACAGAGCCAATGCACAGCACTAGACGACACTTGTCCTGTGGGGCAGGTCTTATCGAAAATTGCATTGGTCCCGAAGCGAGCGAGGTCCGAAACCGAAATTGAAGCTCTGGGGCGTCTTTCACTGGTCCTCTATTTACAAATGATTGTGCAGGCGCACCCGGCCTAGAGCTTGAGCTTGTAGTGCCGCGGGTAGTCCTGGCGCCACCCACCTG
>NW_026267146.1:1062050-1062820 GCF_000697945.3 Frankliniella occidentalis | reverse complement strand
CACATACTTCCGCCTTTGGGAATAGGCAATGGGCAACGTCTTCTTCTGATTGCATCATGCGGTCAAGTTGAAAATAAAGGTCCCGGGACGAGCTCAGGTCGTCCCGAGACACCTGTTGTACGTAAGAACCGCGCTGTACTGCGCTTTAAACAAGAAAAACATGTTCCAAAACAATTTTGAAAATACTACTTAATTTAGAGGGTCGGTACGTGTGCATCTCTCTCCCCTCTCTCTCTCGTCCTCTCTCTCTCGTCCTCTCTCTCTCGTCCTCTCTCTCTCGTCCTCTCACCCCCCCCCCTCCCTTTTCTCTCCGTCTCTTTGTATGTGTGCTTGAGAGAGTGCGCTATTGCTTGCAGGAGGAGGAGGTATCCATCTCAGGAAGACGAGGAGGTGGAGGGGGAGGGGAGGGGCCCAAAGCGGAGGGAAATTGCAGGTTGCAAGGGACGCAACTCGACGCGCCGGCAACGATTTTGGGAGTCCCGTTAGTGTGGCGTGCAATAGTGAATGGGTCGGGCCGGCAGGGGCGTCGGCGCTGCTGCATGCGGGATAGACCCCCCCCCTCACCTCCCCCACAAGGAACGCCGCCGTATACCTGTTACTTTCCGCAAGAAATTTTAAAGAACACTGATAAACTAAGTGTTCAACTGCTCAACATTTGTAAGTGTGCAACTGCAAGTTGAATATTTGCAAGTGTCTAACTCTGTAGTCGTACACTTGCAAGTGTTAAACTTGGTAGGTGTGCACTTGCAAGTGTGCAACTCCTCGGTTGA
>NW_026267146.1:1055153-1061559 GCF_000697945.3 Frankliniella occidentalis | reverse complement strand
TGCAACTCCTCGGTTGAACACTTCCTTAGATTGGGCGCTTACTGTGTAGGAAGTGCTCAACCGAGGAGTTGCACACTTGCAAGTGCACACCTACCGAGTTGCACACTTGCAAGTATTCAACTTGCAGTTGCACACTTGCAAGTATTTAACCTTCAGTTGCACACATAGAAGTGTTGAGCAGTTGAACACTTAGTTTATCAGTGAATAAAGGACATTTAGTATTAGAATGACGAATTTTCACTTGACGCCACGTTTGAGAAAGTGGGTTTGCGGCGTATAGTTAATGTGTTTTTGCTTTTATTGCAGAGCAACTATGTTAACCGAAAAATTATAGTGCCCTTTTCCCAGAGCGCTATGAAATGTTTAACTGTACTGTACTCAGATCAAGAAATTGTTATTCTGGGTATCTAGTTGAATGAAGAGAGTTTGTATGAGCTTCCAAATTTGAAACTGACTTCTCCCTAATTTCGAGACCAGTCTTTATTTTTCCTTCACTTTTATGCCGCTTACTTTGAGGTCGGCAAACTCTGACTGTCGGTCGTCGTATCGCTCTCGGGGCTCTTGTCACGTCACGTGAGATGTCATGAATAGACGAAAGTTAAATAACTAACTGCTCCTTGGTTCTCGGGAAATTTAAAGGCAGGGCGTCAGTGTTTTTGAAGTGAAGATGCTACAAGTACGTATTAACTTGCAAGTTTATACTTGCCATATGGCAAAGTTTATGTTTATACCACTGAAATGTAAATAAGTCTTTAGTCCTTAACCACAAAATTTTGATACCTCTCCTGCTATACTTGGCTGGAATTCTAAACCGTATTCCCGTGAAATATTGTTTTTGTGATTTTGCGATACACTTCACTACTAACCTATGGTTGGTGTAAAAGCAATGGCTCGACCACGGCTGTGCAGAAGCACGCCGTCTAAGAGAACATGTTCCATATATTAACAATTGACAAAATAAGAAGAGTTTGCTTAGACATATTTTTACTTTTAACTGGGTTTGTTTGTTTCGGCAACAGGGATTATTAACGATTTCTTATTAAAATACGAACGCTGCAGAATAAACTTCAACAGTCGTGATTTTTTTTCTTTCTAAAGTAATGAGTGGGCTTGATGGCGGTATTCTTTCGCGGTTCGGCCCGCGGCCGCGAGCTCCGCGGTCCTAGCCCCCGCCCCGCACCGCCCCGCGCTCCTCACTCTGATCCCTCGCGAAACTGCGCGGCGTGGCGGCGCGGCGGCGCGGTGGCGTGGCGGGGCGCGGCGGAGCGGCTTGCTTCGACTTTACGGTATCAAAGGACCCGTTAGATCATGGCAGAGGCATCACCGCGGCCCCGGCCCGGCCCGGCGCCGCCGCCGGAACCGCGGGGAAAAGCGTTGTTTCTTGAAATGGCGTCCCGACGGGGGTCTCGCGGGGCTCCCTGGGGGGGCTGGCGGGGGCGGGCGGCCACCCCCCATGGGAACTGGGCCTCCAGACACATCGACACGGAGCGTCCATCACACATCGCCCTCATCGCCCGCCCGCGTGTCGCCCTCCGCAGCCCCACATCCGTCACTGAACGGCAGAGTGGATATTGCCCCCTCTCTCTGCCTATGGGACCATAAGTGAGCGGTGTTACAGTAAATTCCTGTATACTGTGATACTGTTCACTGTTGATTCTGTGTGCTTGCCGAATTGACCCTCAATGTGGTTGTTGCACGATCGCACACGCTCTATAATGTAAGGAATGACCAAATGCGTTATAGGAAACTTTCACGGATTATAGGAATTTTGTTTGAATTGCGGTCACGTCATATTCATAATGGGCGATTACGAAATTGAATCGATAAGCGTCACACCTCGTCTACCACGATAAAGTGTTGTGCCTCGATGCTCGATCATGGCATCTCTGTAGTGTGGCATATTGGCTTGGGGGATGGCAGGCAAGTTCGCAAGGCGGTCCTTTTTAAGTTTGGGAGTTTCCGAACTTACGCAACTTTTGTCAACAAGCAGTAGCAGGCGCGGGGAGGGGGGGGGGGGGCAAGCGCAGGACCTGAGGAGAGAGGAGGAGGCGTCGCGCCCGAGAGGGAAAAAGAGAGTGGGTGAGAGGCAGAGAGGGAGGGCAGGAGCAGGGAAGGCGGGCCCGCGGCGCGCCCAGGACCGCGGAGGAGCGCAGCGAGCCAGCGCTGGCCGCTCCGTGTGTTTCTGCACGAATGTGGTGGGGGCAACCATGGCGGGGGACCAGGGGTAGGATGGGGCTGGGAGGGGGGCGCTCCGTGGTGGAGGGGGCGTACACATCTCCCGTTAGCGAAGAGCCGCTACTCAGACGCCAACGACCGACCCAGAGACTCGAGCCCTCTAGGTTGCCTGGCTGCCTTGCCTGCCGGCCCCGCGCCTGCCCGCCAGGCCCGCCAGCCCGCCGCCGGCCAGACGCGGCTGGCGGCCCACCGGTCCCTACCGCTACTATAGCCACTAGAGAGAGGTACCCGAATGGACCGGTGCGGCGCGGGATGCCTCCCCGGCCCGGCGGTACAGCCTGCGCACGCAGTGGCTGAGGGCATGACGACGACGACGACGCCCTCGACGACCCCTCTACACAGTCATCTCTCTCACTCGGGGGCTGACTGTAAAACGTAACCGGCCCGCCCCTTCCCTCCCTGCCCCTCCCGCGCCTCGCCTCGGCTCCATTCACTGCGCGGGCGGACTGTACAAGTACAGTACGGTACGGTCGCGCTCGGGCCGCGCGAATGCACTCGCTGGTCACGGAGTGCATGCGCACGCCGCAGGCTGCACTCGACTGTACTGTACAGTCACGCCGAGCTTACAGGATTACGAGAGTCTTGGGGAGCCGGAGGGTGCATCACCCCGTTTTCTGGGCGTGCACCGCCTTTTAGACAGTCCCTAAGACTGTCTCTACCTGAAGGAGAAAAGTTCTCCCCGCCCACCCCCGCTTCTCTAGTTTAGAAAACACATGGTAGGCCTATTGATTGTAGCAAAGTTGACGATAAACTCCGCCGGGATTTTATAAGTTGTACTCTACCATGCGTGTGTGGTCGGGCTGGGATCATAAGGCACCGTGGTCAGAGACAGGGCCGTCTAAAAAGTTCGCCTATTTCCTCCCACTCATTCGGCAAAAATACGGATGCTCGGTGCTTATGGCGCCTGCGACACTCTGGGTAGGCCACCCCGCAGAACACGCATGCTTTGCAGGCCCGAGGGTGCCTACCTGCCAGGCGCTATGAGACCGTGCAGAGGCAGAAGCTCTCAGTTTCGTTAAAGGCGAGTGACGGACGTTTTTTCTGGATGATCCCTCATCGAAGCCTCCTACTCGTAGAGGCCCACTCTGCGTGGAGACATGGACGCACTGCAGGCGCTCGACCGTATATTGCGCTTGTCTACTTTAGAACCATGTCTTCTTGTACCAAGTACAACTTTCATGATAACGATGTACTTGTTACAAGTACTTTGTATTTGTGACAGGTACTCGTAGTTTTTCAAATAATACAAAATATATGTATTGAATGGACAACATTGGCAAGTGAGCTGGTATTGAGCTTTACCCGCTATTTGCGTCCGCAAGGACATTTTCTTGTCCTTACGCAAATTTGCATCTGTCCTAAATGTCGATGTCTGATCGCGAACTTCCTTTTTTGGCGAGCCTACACGTACTTAATTTTAATTTAAAAATCTGTGAACATTTTAAAAATAGCGCCAAAATGTGCAGCACCAGCATAGGATGCCTCGCACTAGTGAGGGGCTGCTGCCGAACTACACCCGGGGGCACGCCCAATTATCCGCGTCCACCTGTAGGCTGCTCGGCGGTCTCTGCACACCGCCCGCCCCTCCTGCTGCACTGCTAGGGCGTCCAGCGCTGGCGTCAGCGTCAGCAGCTATAGCGGGTGGTGCGGGGGGCGGCCGGGGGGCGGCCGGGGGGCACGTGTCAGAGAGATGGACTTGTGCGGGCCGGGCGCGCGCGGGATTACAGACGGACACGACGAGACGGACGCGAGCGGCGCGCACCCCACCCCCATCACCGCCACGCACCACTGCGCGGCAAAAAATAACAATTTTAAAAATACGCGCCGACATGTACAAGCAGCAAGCAGGGGCTATTATGGCAGGCTTTTAAAACTAATAGGTCGGGCACCTCATGCTGCAAAACCGTTAAAGGCAATGGAGCTCTGCCGCAGAGGGTTTTACTTTATTTCTACTTAGTCCCAACGACGCTTGTAGATTTTAAAAAGTAAAGCATATAAAATTACTGCTCTCACTGCAATTTTTGCAATGGTTGGCGCATTTCTTTCTTCTCTAGTAACGGTTGTACTGTTTTATTTATATAACTTCAACTGTTGAAAATTTCAGAATACAGAGAGAAGTTTTCCAATTACCATTTTTCAATTATTTTCAGTGTAATTCTTACGTCTCGAATGCTGCCTGTAGTCAGTTTTTGCTTTGCGTTTTGTCCTGTGGTGATTCGGTCTCGACGCTCTCCTGTGCTTTGCCTCCTGTGACGCCGTCTTCGCGACCCGCGTTTTTCAGCTGCTGCGCGCCGACAGTGTGAAAGACGTTGAACTGTGCGCACCACTTCTTGCGCTGCTTGCGGTTCATCGGCTGGAGCAGCAGCCGTCGGTGCAAAACAGCCACCGTCCTGTGTCTTTCTTGCGCAACCCTCTTTTCTGCTGCGTCACG
This sequence comes from Frankliniella occidentalis, assembly GCF_000697945.3. Classification (NCBI taxonomy): domain Eukaryota; kingdom Metazoa; phylum Arthropoda; class Insecta; order Thysanoptera; family Thripidae; genus Frankliniella; species Frankliniella occidentalis. The sequence continues at coordinate 1,056,893 of NW_026267146.1, read as the reverse complement.
CGGGCTCCCCATACTTCTGTTGCTGCTGTTGATGATGAGGCTTCGCGACTAAAATTGACTAATTGGCAAAAAATAACCCTCGGCGACTTGGCAATATTTTCGTAAAACAGCCAACGGCAGCAGTCCTCTTTTCCCCTGCAACGCGCGCACTGCGAGTGCAGCAGCGGACGCAATCGCATGAATCTGTCTCTCTCTGCTCTGAGTTCAACGTCCCCTGGGTCCAGCTCATGAGCTGCAGCCAAGCCTCTCCCGGGTCCCGGAGTTAGGAACCTTCCACCAAATTTTACCAGGCAACTTTTCCCATCATTCTACTGAACTGCATTGTTTTTGGACTATCAATCAGACCTATCTGTTCACGATTGTAATATTAACTCTTATTCCCGAGACTATTCTTCAACTGTCACCCCAACTGCTTCGTGCAGCCATTTTCGCGTAACGCGTCGCTCTTCTGCAAACACATCATCCTCAGAGTTTTGTTTTATGTACCTGCCCGATCGGCGTTTTTAGCCAGTACAGGGGATGGGGGGGCCTCGGGTGATGAGAAGTAAGCAGCGCTGCGTTTTGTCGCACACTTGTTTTGTTTCGCGCTGCCCCGTCCGCGTCTTTCGTTCTCTGTCTTTGTCTCTGATTCTCTCTCTGCCTGCCTCTCTCGCTCTCCGACCTGGTGTGCGGTAATCCACTCAGACCCCCCTCCTCCCCCCCCCCTCCCAAAGTCCTCACACGCAACTGCAGGGCTTCTGAAAGACCCTCCCCCATAGGCTGCCATAGGCCATTGCCCATAGGCCACGAGCGCCAGCAGGGAGGCCCTATGGATGGCGCCTCAAGTGAAAAAGAAAAGAATAAAAAAAACAATACACGCGGGATGTTCAAAATTTACTGCCGCATGCCTTTCTCTTTGCAGTCAGTTTCTCGTCATCACCAGGGAAAAGGTCGGCAGAGTACCCGTGCGCTGCTGTAAGCACGCCGATGGCGCTTCTCTGCGGCACGCGCGCACGTCCCCCGCGCAGGTCGTGCTCTCTGCCATACCGTGCTCCCCCAAGACGTCAGCGTCCTCGCGCTTGCTCCTGGGGGTTCATCCCGCGCCGGGACCAAGCCCGGGTCCCCGCGCCGGAGATTGGCGCGAGGATCCCCCCTCCGCGAAAGAGACCCCCCTCTGCCCCCCTCTGGATCTAAGTCGCCGCGCCGGCTAGGAGCGCCGCCTGGCGGCCGCAAACTGAAGCGCCAGAGTGCAGGCGGTCAGTGAGGGCGCGGCGGGCCTCACGGTGGGCCGTAGCGGTACCTCTAGCAGCTGTGCGCCGCGCCCGCCAGCCCCGTCTGCGCGGCCACCGGGAACACACCTGGCTCCTGGCGGCGGCCAGCCGGCGCTGGCAGGCCAGCTGCGGGCGCGCCAGCGCGCCAGGCAGAGGGTACCGTTCGCTCCTCCAGCTGCAGAGAGGCTAAAGGGAAACACGCGAAGGGGCAGCGGAAAAAGCTTGTCTCCAGTGTTTTAACCTTTGAAAACTTCCGGGAAGTGGTGGCGGCGTCCGCAGGAGAAGTCTCCCTAAGCTCGGCTCGAAAACATCAACTCTGGTTCTTCTGATGTTTTCGTCAGAATTCTGTCGGACTGCAGCACCAAAATAGTTGCTAATCGCAATCTTTGTCGTGAAGCCATCCGAAAGATTGTCATGCAGTCTAAAGATTCGCGTGGCAGTGTAATAGATGGGCTTGCATATATTGCCTTAGACCACACGCGGGCCCGCC
>NW_026267146.1:1053809-1054512 GCF_000697945.3 Frankliniella occidentalis | reverse complement strand
CCTCTTGGTGCCGACGAGAGCGCCGCGGTCACGTCGCCGCCGAGGGCCGCCGCCCGGCCGCGCGTCCTCCTGGCGATCCGTTGACGGGCACCCTCTAAGGTCGACTGCTGCTGGTAGGGGCGCTCCTCTCTCTCCCTCTCTCTCTCCCTCCCTCTTCCTCTCTAACACACTCTCACACACCAACACACATACCAGCACAGACGGGCACGCGCGCGCCTGGGTGCCCTACCACGAAAGGCGTATGTAGGATAGAAACGCTGAAAGGAAGGAGGACCGATCGAATAAGCGTCGGGAATGGGAAAAGGCGTGATTTAGCGGTGTGTGTGCGTGTGTGTGCGTGTGTGTGTGTGTGTGTGTGCGTGCGTGCGCGCGCGCGCGCGCGCGAAAGAGAGAGAGAGAGAGATGAAGAGAAAGATTTAGTGTGCCAGAAGCCGAGCCAAAAGCTAAGACAGGAAAGGCGAGGAAAGCAGAGGAGGGGTTGCAGGGGAGCGGAGAAGGGGGAAGGACAACACAGTGGAAAGGGGGTGGATGTGGAAAGAGGGATTGGGGGTAGCTGCTAAAGGGGTGAAGTGCAAGGGTGTGGCGCCGCTGTCGGTCGCTGTCGGCCACTAGTACCAAGACCCTCACCCTCCCATCCTCTTCTCCCCCTCTTCTGCCTCACGGCCCAACCCACCCCTATACTGTGTCTCCAGCCCATCATTTA
>NW_026267146.1:1051304-1053679 GCF_000697945.3 Frankliniella occidentalis | reverse complement strand
CTCGTCCTCCTCTTCCTCCACGGTTTTATTTCAGTCGCTCAGCTGATTGATCTGACTGGAGTAAACCAAGTCCAGCACAGAGACGCTTCCACTCCACCTCGCCACTCTCTCACTCTCAGTCACTTCTTGCCTTCCCTTTTTTGGTTCAGCCCTTCGCTTTCCCTTTGTGACCCTGCCGCCGCCCCCGCGCCGCCCCCGCTCGCAGTACGTACGGGAGAACTGCTGGCGGGGCAGACGGAGGGTCGAGGGCGTCTGGTTGGAGTGTGGAGGAGCAGTGGTGGGTGGTGCCATGGACCAGCATGCTGATCAGATAGTGTCAATCATATAAAACGGAAACGACGAAAAGAGTTTCTCCATTTTCCTTTTGTTTTACAGTTTATTCCGCGCCCTTTCTTTTGTTTTACTTTTCATCGTTTGGGTGCGCAGCTGGATGGCCCCGGCCCACCCACCCGCACGTTCGGTGCATTGCGGAATTTTGTTGGTTAGCAGTAACTTTATACGGTTGGGTGGGGTGTCGTTCGGCAGGGCGCGTGGGGCGGTGCTGGCCTGGGGCGTGGGCGTGGGCCCCCTCCACCCCGCTTCTCCTGTCTGTACGGCCCAAACCCTCAATCACAACAACAGGGCGCAACTCCTGAGTGACTTCCGCTGTTGTCATCATCATGTGCGTATATGCGTCGCGGCGCCCGCTCCTTCACCAAGCATTGTTTCAGGCCGCAAAATCCATGCTCACATTGCTCATTATTTGGTAGTAGACATGGGAAAGAAGAAAACCTCACCATAACGAACGTCTTTGTTAGCATAATATCAGAATCGTGTTTAGGTCCAGGTGGGAAGAATTTGCTGTGAGCGTTAAAATATTGCTACAACTCACATCTTTCTTGCCGAAAAGCCCTAAATCGAGAATACCTTCAAGAAACTATTCTAGGCATCCCACATCTGACACCGTTCCTAATGACCCGAAATAGCTGCTTGAAGGTAATCTCGATGCAGAGAAAACAGTAATGGAAACTCTTCCGGTTGAAGATAAACTCCTCAGGTTTTGAGGAAACCTCAAAAAATCTGGGGATTTCTTCCCATTTTTTGACAAAACCTTTTCTTTTCTGTGAAGTTTTTCCTCGAGTTTTTTTCATAATGGTAGTTCCTCATACGGTTTCTCTTTTTCTTTATAACCCAGACATTGTTTTTACCGTGTAAATTGTCCTCCTGGGGCTTGAGGGACTGAGGGGTGCGTCGCTCACGGCGGCTGCACCGGAGGCTCCACCTGCCCAACGGACAGGCCGGGACAGGCTCGGGGATGGGCGTGTGTGCCTTTCTCTTTCCGCCTGCCCGCCCGGCCGGGTCCCGCCGGGGCGCGGGGCGTGCGGACGGAGGCCCCATAGGTGAGCGAGCAGCCGCCCCTCGGGGGGCCCCGCAGGGAGAGCGAGAGAGACAGGGGGAGAGAGCGAGAGAGAGCGAACGAGGGAGAGAGGGAGGGATAGCGGCCGGGGTAGGGCGGCGCGCGGCTAGCAGGCATGCGCGTTATCGACTGGGAGGTCCTCCGGGCGAGGGGAGGGGGAGGGGTGGGGCGGCGCTGAAGGGGAGCCGGTGCCGCTGGGCCACGCCGCCAGGCCACGCCGCCAGTCCCAGTGTCATAAACAGCACGGGCTCCCGCGCACGCCCTGGCGCCGCCCCCACAGGCACGCCGCCGCCGACGAGGAAGTGCCGTCGACGCGGCCGTGACGGGAGCGTGACGGAGCGTCGCGGAACGCGTAAACGCGTCGCGCGGAGCGTCGTCGCCGCGGCGTCGCCTCTTGGTGCCGACGAGAGCGCCGCGGTCACGTTGCCGCCGAGGGCCGCCGCCCGGCCGCGCGTCCTCCTGGCGATCCGTTGACGGGCACCCTCTAAGGTCGACTGCTGCTGGTAGGGGCGCTAGCGTGGTGTGGACGGCGTGGAGCAGGAGGAGGAGGACCAGGACACATGAGGATTACGTCGACGGGCAGGTGCCGCGTGCCCGCACCGATCGCGTGCAGGGCGCCGCGCACCGCGTGGCGTGGACAGCGGCGTCCTGGTGTCGTGAGCGGGCAGTGCGAATGTAGGTTAGGAGTGCACGGGTCCGGGTGCATGAAGGGAGGGCGCTGCAGGCCGGTGGCGGCCCGGCCGGGCCCGGCCGTGGGGGAGGGGGCGCCGGGGATGGTGCCGGCCACGCTGGTGCGGTGCGGTGCGCCAGTGGGGTAGTGGAGCGCCCGCTATCGAACGCGCCCCCCAACCCCCAACCCCCTCTCCTCTCCCCGGCGCGGTGAGAGGGCAGAAGGAGCGAGGCTGGCGCGCTCCCTTCCTCTTCCCGTTGGTCCCAACCCGTCTCGTCCCTTCCTTCCTTGAGTACCTCGCAGCTCCTC
>NW_026267146.1:1049479-1051095 GCF_000697945.3 Frankliniella occidentalis | reverse complement strand
AAAAAAAATATGTGCAATCAACTGCCAGATCGCCAAAACCGAACTTGTTTCAAAATTGAAAAAAATCTTAGTATTCAAAACAATGCATTGTTGTTAACGGTCGAAGAAATATGTTCAAAATAATAGTTTACTGCGCATAGATTTTTCATGCAATATTGCATTTTTAATTCCGTAGTGGCTATATTGATTGTTGAGATACAGGATTATACAATTTTGATGATGCTACATTAATCAACACTTATTAACCAATACTAAAAACATGACCTCTTAAAAAGGGGGACGTGAACATCAACAACGTTATTGATGTATCAATGATTAAGTGTTGTTAATAGCATATCATCATTACAATCAACCTCATCGTGAAGGAAATATTGAAAATTTCGTTCTACTGTATCAACTCGACATTGGAGCACCTCGTGCTTCTACTACGTAAATGCCACAGGAAAATGTGAATACACTCTGTGTGCTGTGTGCTGTTGAAAAAGTTTACTCACAGACGTATGTCACATAATGAGTGTACACGCCAGTCAAATGAATCAATATCACATGAGGATCAGCAGCAGTGTACATATGGCGTGTATACCATTTGAAGTGTTTCCGTACGTGGACATACACACACACAATGTACACCGTCGTGTTGACAGAGAAGTTATTCCCTTTTTTATTACGATGTCCGACCGTTTGATAACTGTCCGGTCCGAGGGGGAGAGATCCATGCATGTTCCCATGGTGGACCAGGTCTCTCTGGGTCTGTGTAAAATGGCTTCACGCAAACAAGAGTGAGCCAATTTATTTTGCCTAGTTTTCGCTTTTATCCTTTCCTGTGTCAGGATTTGAGTACATTTTTAGCGATTTTTCGCTACTTTCCGTACGCGCGTGGCTTCAAAGCAAAAGCTGCTTTTGTTTTGGGCATTACGTTGTTGTCGCCCCCATAAGTTAGGCCAGGCTTCTCTCCTTTTGTTCTTCCCCCTCGTGGGCCGGGCCGGTGGTGGCGGTCAGCTCGGCAGCCCGCGCCGGCCGCCCGCCCCGCGCTCACACCCGGCCGGGGGATTACAGGGTGTCGTCTTCCCCTTCACCCACCACCCACTCGCGCGCGCCCACCCCCCCAGCCCTGCAACTCCTTTTGCTACACTCTAAATGACCACGGACAATATGCTTTGTGCATGCCCACGCACAACTGCAATATTGCTGCTGAGGCAGGACTGCAAACTTAACATTTTTGTTGAATATTTCTCGTAAACGTCAAGAGGAAGTGGAAAACAAAATCCGAATACTAGAATTCGAAATTGATTGTAAAAGTTTGTTATAAACGTGATTCATTCAAAGAAAAAAATACACTGTAAACCCAAGTGTTTACATAGTACACTCTTCCTTGTGTGTACTCGATACACTAGGAAGTGTGCACATGCGTGGCACATAGCTATGGCAAGTGCACACTTCCAAGTGTGGGCCACGTGTGTACACACTTCCTAGTATGTGCTATACCAGGCACACACTTGGGTTGACCATAAGCTGAGCATTATTTGCGGTCACCTTGTACCAGGTGGCTGATTCACGCCGCACACTTTCACAGTTATACTGTACCACATGCACCGTGCGGGCAGGTTTGCCTATGC
>NW_026267146.1:1038528-1043644 GCF_000697945.3 Frankliniella occidentalis | reverse complement strand
GTGGTAGGGCCCCCCTAAGGGTGCACTCCGCCCCCTTGCCTCGCCCGCACTTCCCCCTTTCGCTCGCTCTTTCATCCTTTCTCCTCGCTCCACACCGGGAAACAAAACAGAGGAAGGGCCTGAAGCCTGCATTACACGCGAAGGGGATGAAGTCGGGGTGGATTTGGGGGAAGGAGGGGGGGAGGTGCTAGAGGGTTGTGGGACCTGCGAGAAAGCAGGGCGAACGTTCTCCTTCGCGCGGACTTCTTCTTTAACGTCGAATGTAGTCTTTGATTTTAACATCGACTCCGAGAGATGGTTATTTACGCAGCGTATAAAGCAGCTCGTACCTGATGAGGGGAGTCTGAGGTTTTTCGTCTTCAATCACAGATAGTCGCCCGGGTGTGACTTTCTTTACCTTGGCGATGCGGTGCGCCCGGTGCCCTCTGTAGTGGCAGTGGCGGCCCCGCCACGCCCCGACCCGCCCCGCCGCGCCCCACCCCGCCGCGCCACGCCTCGCCGCGCCACGCCGCGCCACGAGCCGCCTCGGAGGCAGCGGCCTCCACGCACTTCGACGGGCGTGTCGACCGCCATGACAGGTACGTATGTGAAAGACGTCGCCGACGGTAGTGCAGCAGCACCAAGCTTTGAAGGAGACTTAGAGTAGTAGCTTTAGTAAAGTTAAGCACCTGCAGGGGCTGTGAGCCCTAGGAGATGCCCATGATTGACCCACTGGAAAGGTTCCAAGTCCCGCCGCTCTAGACACTGTAAACACTGTGGACGGCACGAGTCAAACCACCTTATATGCCAAAATTTGGCATCGGGAGAAGAAATGCGAAGCCGGTTGCTCCAGATTGTATTAATGCTCTGTTAACACTAAACCCTTATGTACTTTGTTGTGCATAACATGCACAGCTGTAAGCAGCCATAGTTATGCACCAAATTTCATGCATAAATATGTAAAACTTCAGCCGAGTTGAGGATAGGCAAACCCGCAACACGGCGGCGCGTGCTCTGAATCACCCGGTACGCGACGCGGGCGTTTCTTTTGAATTGCGCTCCACTGTTGTCTTGCGGAATTGCATCCTCGCTAAGGGATCATTCAGACTTTACCGTCCATTTTTCTCAGATTAACTCGGCAAATTGTACCAGGTGGCTGATTCACGCCGCGCACTTTTTTAGTTATACTGTACCGCATGCACGGATGCGGGCGGGTTTGCCTATATGATCGCTGCCCACGGCTCCTTATTCCTTATGGCCCCGTGCGACTGGGCAACCCGCCCGCTCGCGTGCATGCGGTACAGCATAACTACGAAAGTGCGCGGCGTGAATCAGCCACCTGGTATAGCGCGGTGCCTGCAATGTGTAGGGTAGGCCACCCCACCATACACACATGCTTCGCAGTCAAAATGTTGCCTACCTACCAGGCGCTATCAGAGCTTGAAGAGGCAGGCTAAACTTGGCAGGTTCGTAACCGCGAATGTAGGACGTACTGTCTTGACGATGCCTATGATCGCAGGGGTCATGACGTCTTAGCAGGGTCATCCAGGAAGTACGTCCGTTGCATTGTTTAATCCTTACGAAGAAAAATGCCAAATACCTGGCAAGTTTACATTTCGCAAGCACTCAAAGCGCCTAGTAGGCAGGCATCGTCTTCGTCTTACCATCCTGAGTGCATCCGTGTACTCCGCGGTGGTACCTACGTTGAGTTTTTCAGGCGCCGAACTCATATTTTTTGCTGAATGAATCTGAGAGAAACAAACGTACTTTCCATAAACGATCCCTCCGGAAAAAGAAAACACACGCAAAACTGGAGTGCATTCAAATTCAAATAAAGATCCGACACAAGTTGTCGCAATAATATTTCAAACACAGTTTTAAGGTGGTTTTGGAGGCGTTCTTGTGTTGGTGAAATGTCTTGACGATATTTTCAAATGGTCTGAGAGTATAAGCAGAAAAAACCACGTCGCAGATCACCCACCCTGTACACCTCCCCAATTTGTTGCCCTTCCGGAACGGCCTTCCTGAACTTGACCTAATGCAACTCTGTCTTGGGCGCCGGGCCCGTCGCTCTGTCACTGCAGCGCTGCTCTCTTCGTCGTCTTGCCGCTATGTGATCAAAAACAAAAATTCCTTCATGCTGCAGCCGAGAAAAGGGGGGGAAGCAGAAGAGGGGTGGTGGGGGAAATTGACGAACGAGGAGAAATGTGAAGCCCAGGAGAGGGATGGGGTGGGGGGGGGGGGGGGGAACAGCAGCCGCAGCCATCCTCCGCCTTGTCGACTGTCTTTATGTCTGGCATGCTGCCGATAGCGAGCCACCACGCCTCGCCCCGCCTCGCCCCGCCCCGCCCCGCTCGACCGGTTGTGTTTGGCGCTCGCTGCCGCTGCATCACGTCATTTTCATGTTGCATTGTGTGTTGCTAACGGTCCTGCCCGGGCCGGGCTGGGCCACGTCGTGTCCCGGGCACGAGACGGGCGTTCCTTGGTGCTCCTTGGTGTTCCTGGACGGGGCCGTCCTCTTGTCGGACTGCTTCGCCTGCTCCCCCGCCTGCCCTACCCGGCCACCCGCAGTGCACGGCCTGGCCGTGGTGAGCCGCGCCGGCCCGTGACGTCATGCGCGGGTACTACCCCACCCCCAAGAACCCCCGGTGGGGTGGGGTGCTGGCGGGTGCTGCTGGGGGTTCGCGGGGGGTGTTAAGTAAGAGAATGAGAGGAGAGGAAGATTGGATTGCTTTGCGTGGCGTGGGAAAAAGAACGGGGCGGGGAGGAGGAGAAAAAAAAAGAGCGGGAGTGTCGGTCCCGCAGTGCATCCCCGCCGCTAGCCGGAAGGGGATTTATTTATATTGAATCCCGCTGATCCAACTTGCTCGTAATCCTCCGTGCCCGGGCACCCAGAAAATTCGTGCCTTATTCAATCAAAAACATTGTACTTGGTGATGCTCAATTTTTCCCTTGGAAAAAATGACATTGATCTTCGAGGCAATTAGATTTTTTTCATTGAATTAATCTTAATCTTTATTGTTTTCAAGGCAATAAGGGCGTGGTAAACCCGACTAAAAATAGTAAACTTGAATCAAGTCTGATTTTCTTACTTGACTCCTAACAAACTGTTTTCTTAATTTAGGGCCTTAAATTTTCAAGACAAGTGTTTTTACTTAAGAACAATTCCAGACAGGGGTGTCCGTCAGTGACACGGCATTTGTGAGCGACTGAGAGGGGCTACGTATTGTTGCAATACGTCCCCAGAAGCGTTTTGCAAAGACGCGTCTTGTCATGTGCTTTAACAACCCGTAGCACCTTTCAGTCGCTCACAAATGCCGTCACTGACGGACTTTTTTTACCATTTAAAAAAAAAATTAACGTAAGGACGTTGTTCTCAAAAAATTTAATGCCCTGTTCTAGACCTCTTTTTTCTTTTTTCGGTAAGAAACAGAGAAACGATTTTTTGGGGTGCGTGTCCCTTCTGTGACCTCGTGCTCGGTACACAATGCCTAAAATTTTGAAAAAAAATGGAAGACTTTGAGAAGTTTTTTTAGTTTGAGGAAAACCCCTCAGACTTTGAAGAAGTCTCCTTCTAAGAATTTCCCTCACTTTTGACGGGAATATTTAAAAATTGTTGTTCCACACTGCCTTTTTTGCGACACTTGCACGAGCGATTGTTACTATGGGTTTGTTAAACTGTTCAATTGCTGTTGTTTACTTCATTGGATCATTTCAAACTCTGCTAGCCCAGCTCGTGTGCCCTTCTTACGAGAAATTCAACACGCGATACATTAAAAATGCCCCATCAGCGCAGCAAGAGTGATTGTTGCTGGGCTCTCTGGGTTCATCTGTGTTATTACTGAAGTTTGTAGTTAACTTCGTTGGAGCTCCACTGGTAGCTAGTGAAGCCTATGCTCATTGCGAGAAATTGATACGGTAAATTGAGAATGACGCGCATTGCGCCCAACACGGCAGCGGCGGCGAAACGTCGCAAGGCGGGTCTAATATCTTATTTTTCTCGTATATTTGATGGTCCTCGCGCCTATAGGGCTGCTCAAGTTCGCCTCTCCTTTGTTTGTTGCGCGGTGTGCGGTAGCCGGGGCGGTTGTGCCTGCTGTGGGTGGCGCTGTGCTGTAGCTGGGTGCGCCTTTCGCCGCTCACCGCGCGCGAGGGGTATCCTCGCTGGGCGCGCGGGGTACCGCCGCGGCCCGCGGTGCACGTGTACCGCTGGGTTCAACGACCTGGTCCTGGTCCCGGCCTGGGCCGGCCAGCGCAGGCCACGGCAGGGCGGGTGTACACAGGGCTCGCTGGGAGGTTCGGCGAAGGGCATCCCGAAGGGCACCCCAAGGGGCCCGCCACCCCACGCCCGGCAGGGAAGGTCCGCCCCCGCGGGTGGCCTCTGGACCAGAGGAGGGTAGCCGAGGCCCCGCGGGGTGGCCCATAGGGATGTGGCTGCCTCCACATCAACGTCGGCGAGCACCCCCGGTGCTCTGCCGGCCCCTGGTGGTGACAGCGAGCAGGCTGTCACCCGAACTGCCCGGTCTGCTTGGCCCACCCCCGCGGGTCGGTCGTCCGCCTCTCTCTCCACGTGGTCAGGTGCGTTGGCCGTAGGCGCGGGAGAGGCAAGGTCCTGCACGGCAAGGCCGGCCGTTACCCGCAGCGCGCTACGCCCCGCCATGCCGCCGCGGGTGCGGACGCGGTGCTGAGCGTCGCCGCTAGATGGCGCCACGACGCTGCCGTCGTCGTCGTCCGAACGGCTCACTCGGAGAGAGAGAGAGAGAGAGAGAGAGAGAGAGAGAGAGAGAGAGAGAGAGAGAGATTGTGGGGGGGGACGTGTTTCTTATCGATGTTCCGAGGCGCTCTTCTTTTACCCGTGTCTGTGAGGGGTTGGTGACATGGAGGAGAGAGAGAGAGAGACAGAGAGAGACAGAGAGAGACAGAGAGAGAGACAGAGAGAGAAGGGGAGAGACAGAGACAGAGAGACAGAGACAGAAAGAAAGAAAGAAAAGGTGTGGTGGACCCCTTCGATTACGCACCAGGTGACGATGTGGAAATCCACTGCGGCGCGGGGCAGTGCCCCTCGCGACTTGCGGCGATACCCCGCGCCTTCGCATCTTGCGCTTCCACTCGTATCATTACTCCCCACGCCCCCCCC
>NW_026267146.1:1029161-1034208 GCF_000697945.3 Frankliniella occidentalis | reverse complement strand
CACGCCCGTTAGAAGTAATTATCATCTCCTCAAGGGGGCGGCGGTGCGGTGGCGGTACACCTTTGCGCAGAGACGAGTGACTAACACAAAAGAAAAGCGAAGTAAATGGGAGGGAGAATATAATAAAAACCGTTTGTCGATGTGACATGATATCTGCCGCGACGGCAAAGAGGGACGGACGCGGGACGCAGGCCGAGACAAGAAAGGGGAAGTCCTGCTCTGCACGCCGCTCTTCTTTGGCATATAGGTCGTTGGCCCGGGCGGGCGTAAAGGATCCCCAAACACTCGCACTCTCTCTCTCTCTCTCTCTCTCTCTCTCTCTCTCTCTCTCTCTCTCTCTCTCTCTCTCTCAGACACACACTCACTCTGGCGGATAGGGACGGCGTGCGAATAGCTGGTGGGCAGGTTATTGGTCGTAATGGTGACGACAGAGAGCGGGTCCGCCCGCCCCGCGTACAGTGTTGTGAGTCTCGGGAGAGGGGAGAGGGGGTGGGGGTGGGAAGAGAGGACAAGCGGCTAAGAACCCAAAGGAAATGGAAAGGGGGGGGAAATAATGGGGAACGTAATAATAGCGTGAGTTTGTACATCTCACTCTTACAGTTTTGTGCGGGCGGGCCTCGCCTCTGTGTGTGTGTGTGTGTGTGTGTGTGTGTGTGTTTCTTATCTCAAATTACTTTGCACTCCGCGGTGAACGTCCTGCTCGCTCGCCGACTCTGCCTTGTCTTTGCGTGGAAGAGAGAAAAGGGGCAGTGAGGGAAAGAGGAAGGCAGAGGGGTTGGGGGGGGGGGGGGGGCAGAGCGAAAGGGATTCACTTACAAGGCTCGCGCCCTTTCCTTCTTTCTTGCGCGCCCTTCCGCACCGCGAGAGCGAGAGAGACAAATACATGTGCGGCGTGGTCAGCCGACGATATGCCCGACCCTCCCTTGCGATGCTGTCTTGTCTGTGTGCGCAGAACAAGGAGAAGAAGACGAAGAGGGCAACGCATCTGCCCGGGGGTCGGTCGTCGTCGTCGACGTTGTTGTTGCTCTAGTTGCTGTTGTTTTCCGTCGTCTTTCCGCCTTCCACCGCGCAGCAGCATCTCCGTCGTGCTGTCCGTCTTCCTCTCCTCGCTCCATTTGAGCTCCCTGCCGCCGCTACCGACTGGCAGCGGCGGCCAGCAGAGAGGAAGAAGCTCAGAAAGCAAGCAGACGAACGGGCAACTATCAGATTTCGGTAAAAGCAGTCGGAGCGCATGTCGTCCCCTCTGGGTGGGCCGCGGGCGTGGGTCCGGCGGCAGGACCTGCTGTGCCGCCCTTGCCCTGCCACTGACCCCGAGGGGTCCTTCACTATAAATTCTAGCTTACACCAATTTTTCTGTTTTTCTTGATTTTTTTCTGATTTTTCGTTGATTTTTTATGACTTTTTCATTAATTTTTTCATGATTTTTTTCTTATTTTTTGAGGGTGTGCACTGATTTTTTTTTTTTAGTGAAGGACCCATCGACTAACTCCCGTGCTTCTGCTCACCTCGCCTGCCTGCCCTGCCCTTCCTCTGACTCTGACCCTCCCTCCCTCCTGCTTACCTCGCTAACCAGCCGGCCGCCTGCCGGGTAGGCAGACCCGCGGCGCTACGCTTCGTGGCGGGGTTGCCTATCTCCAAGGCGTTCTCCTTCCCCCTGGCGGCTGGTCGCCTTCCCCCGCCACCTCCCTGCCTGCTACGGCAGCGCGAGCCTCGGCTGCATCGCAACCGCGCCTACTCGCAACAACTTTATTTCTGAAACTTGTCATTTCTGTCAAATGCGGCACTGTTGTTGTTTTTGCGTCGTTGTTTTTGTCGATGACTCCATGGCAAACAAAGTCCACAACTCGAGACCGCACTCAATGCTAGTCCATGGCTGTCCGGTGGTGTGTGTGGAGGGCAGGTTCGTTGTCCCCCGGGGGTTGCGTCGGGCCCGGCTGGACGCGGCCGGCGCGGGCAGGGCGCTCAAGTCCCTGCGGGAGGTGAAAGGGCTTCCACAGGGTCCTCGCCGTGTATAGCGCTCTGATGAAGTCGCCCCGTGTTTGCGCTATACACCCGCCGTCCCGCCGTGCTGCGCGGGCCCGGCTTTTATATTGTGTTGGAGGGCATGGGGCAGCGCCGCGGAGAGAGAGAGAGAGAGAGAGAGAGAGAGAGAGAGAGAGAGAGAGAGAGAGAGAGTAGTTAGACGGGTAGACGGCATACGGCATCAAGTATTACCTAGATGGAAAAAACTTTACATTGAAATCAAAAGAACGCGTGGTAAAAAAAAGTTAAAATAAAGCAACTAGGTGACAGGGTGCAGCTGTTCAGGGTAAAGGTATGGAGAGGGGAAGGGGAGCAGAAGCGTTTCCTCCTCGCCCTGGACTGGTCACAGAACACGTATTTCTGGACGCTCTCGCGCTTCCGGTTTCGGACTTCCCCCTGGGGGATGCAATGCAGGGCTGCTGGGATGGGCGCTGCCCTCCGTTCCTTCCTAGACAGGTAGGCACAATGCAGGTGTCGGAGCGCCTGCTGCGCGGCGGAGCCGTCGAGGCCGGACACGTTCCTCTGCGGACGCAAAGAACCCGCCGTTCTCGTTTGAAACAATTCCCGCCTTAAACTTTTTTAGTTCGTGAGTGCCTCATTCATGTGGAGGTGAATGTCTGCTGTAGCTGCGCGCCGGATAGGTCGGTTAATTTGTTGTTGTTGTTGTTGTTGTTGTTTTTTTTTTTTTCAATTCTTCTGCGCTTCAGGTCTCGTCAGCAAAGGTGACTGACGGGAGAAGAGTTTTCTCCCCCCGCGGAACCTCCCCCCTCCCCCGTGTGACGCGGACATGCGCTCGAGGCACCCCGCTGGTGTGAACGTCGCTATCGCACGGTTACAGTATCGATCCCCCGGATCAGGAAGTGGCCGGCCGGCGGCGCGGGGTTCCGCTTCCGCCTCGGCGCGACCGCCCGGCCAAGCGCGGGGTTGTGGACCCTGCCAAAGGTTCGGGACCTGGGGGGATGAAAGTCTTTTACAAGATGTCAAATTTAATTGCGTCTCATTATGAAACTGTCTCTCATAAAATAACTAGGAAATAAATGTTAAAAGCTCCTCAAAGTTTTTAGGGGCATTTCTCTCATTGTTGGAAGGAACGCAAATCCTTTCATATTCACTCAATTGTTCTTTAACGTGTACGGATGTCGTTTACACACCCATCAGTGTGTGACATTCACACTTTTACGGTCTAGCATGAAAAAGGCTCTTTGGTTCCTTGGTTCCACCACCGTCCTCTTCCGGCTTTTGGAGAGTCCGGCTAGTTGAAGAGCCTTGGCGGGGGGTCATGGCCCGCTCCCCGCGGGCTCGCGGCGGCGCCGTGACGCACTTCCCCCAGGTGTGTAAACGACCCCCTAACTCTCTCTCTCTCCCTTCGCTCTGCGCCCTCCGCGCCACGCCGTTTGTTGGGCCCCTTAATTTGGGCGCGGCGCGTGTCGGCTCGGACGTCTTGCGGGGGTAGCGCCCCCTGCTCCGCGGGGCCTACGCCCTCGGGCCCTCGCGGCGCAGCAAACCCAACCCCGGAGCGGCAAACCCGGAAGAGCCCGCGCGCGCGCCACCAAGACGGACCCCCCGGCCGCCGCCACGGCGCACGCGAGAAAATTAAAGGGGGCAACCACCGGCGGCCCCGGGGGAAGCGACGCGCTGAGCTGTGCGCGGTGGTGGTGCTGGCGGCCGCAGGCCGGGCCGGGCGCGGGCGTCGGGGGTCTGAACCTGGCGCACCACCGGAAGAGAGCCTGGCCGGCCGCCGGGTTCGGCAACCTATGGGGAGGCGCGGGGCGCTGAGGGGTGGGCGTCGCGCACGCACTGGCACCGCGGTGTGGCAGGCAGGACAAGGGGTCACGGGTTCAACTCCCTCCGGGGATGTGGCCCTCGGGTGGAAGACCTTTTGATTCGCAAGACGCCGCCGCCGGGAGTCGAGTGCCGGAGGGAGGGCACCGTCTCCTCTTGAGTCTGCGGCCGCCCCGCGCCCCAGCACGCCCCGCGCAGACCACCCCATATTAACGTTTGTCTGCAACGGATCAAGAAGAAGAAAAGAAAAAGATTGTGTCAAGATTCAAGAACATGGCTGCCTGCCCATGTATTCTTACGGGCCGGCCGCCATGTTCTTGAAGCAAACTTCTCACTTTCTTCTTCTGTTTTCGTTGCAGACAGACGGTTAATATACGGCCTCGTTTTTTGTTTACGCGCCCCAAAATTAGTAGATTTCAAAATTAAGTGCATTTTTGTCAAAGTGGGTGTAGTGTGTTGGGGAGATCCAGCACTCGCCATAGAATAACGACCCCCCCCCCTCCCACACACACACACTCACACGCTGACAGACACGACGATGATATTTTGCAATATCGATATCGCCGCTCCATTCTAGTGGAAGTAAAAGGGGCGGCGCGTATCGGGTGGCGGACACGCGCTGCCAATGGCGCAGCAAACCAGCTCCACGCGACGCCCCGGCCACGCCACGCCACGCCGCGATGCAACGATCGCTCTAAAAACCCTCCCGCGCCGCGCGCGCTCGGCTACCGCTCCTCCGCCACCGCCACAACCACTTCCTGGCTCACTTCGCGGTTTTTCCATGCAGTCGATTCGCACACACTCGCACGCCCTTACACATTTTGGGTCACACAAAACACAACAACATTTTTAAACGTGTACGGTGAAAATTCTTGTGGCCAGGCGAAGGGCCAAGGACCATCGGAACAATTTAAGGAGAGGGTGGGGATAAGGAAAGGCATCGGGCGTCCTTTGAATAGTTCCGATGCTCCTTTTGACTATAGGAACAATTTTCACCGTGTGTGATTGTTGCAACACGCTACGTCGAGTGTCTCATCATATGGTTTCTGACGGTCTTTTTCTCTCGTTTTGTTCCAGGTGAGCACACTGCGCCGCTAAGGTCCCCGCCCGCCGCCCCGATACGGCGCCGGGGCGCGAGGGCTGGAGCTGCCCCGGCACGACGGCCTTCTTATCCTGCCCGCGGCCCCGGCCCGGGGAAATGGCGGCCCCGCCGCGGCAGATAGGTGCGCTCAAGAGGACGACG
>NW_026267146.1:1027999-1029111 GCF_000697945.3 Frankliniella occidentalis | reverse complement strand
GGGGGGCGTGGCGCTTACTGCCGGGAGCACTGGCATCTCTTGAGGTCTCTGACCCGAGCGAGCCCCCAGCGGCAGCGCCCCGCACCTGCAGCGGGCGGTGCGGGGGTGCACTATGGGCCTGGCTCCTGCTCCTGGTGATGCTGGCGGTGAGGCAGCAGTACCCGCCCACCCCTCCTCCCCCCGCTGCCGGAGAGCGCCCGGGCAGTTTACTCTGCGCTGCAAGCTCATCAAGGAGAACACTGGGAAGCGTTTGAAACGCGGCCGGCTGTGTACACTCGCTCACCTACCTACTCGTGTGTGTGTGCTCGGTGGTCCAACTCGGAAAGGAAACAGGGTCAGCGGCGGTGCACCCACCGTCTAGCATACTAAAGAATTCACTGTAAACTTTGCATGTTTTGATAACAATGTACCGGCTGGTCGCTGTGCCCCGTTGAAACAAATACGTATACTACCACGCATTCAGGTGTCCATGCCTATCGTCTCCAGCCACGGCGCGTCATGGCCCCGTGGAAATAGGCAACCCACCCACACGTCTTCGTACGGGCTGCGGGCTGGTGTATACTTTTGCTCTAACGGGGCACAGCGACCACCCCGTATGCTTCATTGAAAGACAAAAAAAAAAAAACAGAGCTTCTCTCGATACGAATTACTCTAAGACTTCAACTTCAAAGAGCGATTTGATATTGTTAAATCAAAATTGTTGTTGTGCTTAAAATTGATAATTTTTCCGGGGGAATTTTTGTGATTCCAGTGAGTTCCGTGCGTCTGTAAGTATACCGGGTGTAACTGTGAATACGCAGCAGTGTTGCGGGTCTGCCTACTCTTTACACCCGTAAGGGGCCATGGGCCCTGCGGCCATATTGAGTATACAATCCCGCAACACTGCTGCGTATTCAAAGTTACACCCAATGCATGTATATATAAGCGTAGGTATCCAGACGTTTATCCCCCCCTCCCCCCCTCGTCAACCACAACCACCCTGAAACCGCGCTCTGCAGCAGAGCTTCCATTCGATCTCTTGTGTGGGTGCTGCTTCCCTCTTTTTGTGGTATCGCCATCTCGTTGGGGTTGTTTGTTGGTTGCCTAGGCGACCACGGGGAGGAGGACGAGGA
>NW_026267146.1:1022221-1022749 GCF_000697945.3 Frankliniella occidentalis | reverse complement strand
GAGGGGGGTGCGGCCGCCGCCCCTCCACCGCGCCGCCCCGCCCCGCCCGCCGCCCCCTGGGCAGCCCCGCTCTGTGTGTTGGCGCGCTCGCCCCGCCGCGGCGCCGCCACCACCAGTGCAGTGCTGGCCGAGTACGCGGCGGTCCTGACGACGCGCTGCACACACCGTCCACACGGCCTCGGCCGCCTCGGCTCGGCACCGGCCCGGGCCCCGCAGGCCTCTTAGTAGCCTGGCGCTCCAGCCTGGCGCCCCGGCCTGGCCCCGAGAGGGGCTGACACGCGGACGCACGTGCGTCAGGCCCGCGGCAGCGGCGTGCTTCGTGCGCGCGTGAGCGTGCCGTGCGTGCCGCGCGTGCGTGTTGTGTTGTAGCAGTGCGGCAGTGACAACAACAAACCTAACCTAGCCGGTGACGGCACAGTGCGGCAGCAGCAGCGGCGGCGGCAGTGGCAGCAGCGTCCCCTCTCGCCTTAGGGGTGCACACGGGCTGCAGCTGTGTTGGGGCAGGTCGCGGCGGGCGGCGGGCGGTGG
>NW_026267146.1:1018362-1021030 GCF_000697945.3 Frankliniella occidentalis | reverse complement strand
CTCTTCTCTATCTCTCCCTCCCGTCCTCTCTCAACCTCTTTCTTTCATCCTTTCCCGATTCTCTATCCTCATCCGTTAGCTGTCTGCGCGCGCTCGTTTGGATGAGCGATCTCTTCTGCCACCTGTTTTATAGAAATGAACAGGGAAAGATAAAGTGATGGGGGTGATTTGTACAGTGGGGGTGTTTCGTGAAACGGACTATTTGTCTTCTCGCTATCGGGACTTCCCTGTCGGAGTGATTCCCGCTGCTGTGTCGGGGGGTGAAGCGAAGGCCTGTGCTGGCTGGTGTTGATATCCCTCCTACCTCCTACTATCTCTCTCTCCCTCCCTGTCTCCCTCCTACTATCTCTCTCTCTCTCCCTCCCTGTCTCCCTCTCCCCCCTCTCCCCCTCCCTCTCTCCACCTCCCTCTCTCTATCCCTTTATTTTTCTGTCACCTGGTGCGGCTTTGCCACCCGGTAATGCGGGTTCAGAGGTCGCCCTGCTGCCTGCCGTCTGTATGCAGAATGACAACAAAGGACGCGGGCTCGAATGCACGAGCGCACCGGAGGTTGCACCGGAGGTTGCACCAGGCCAACGAGGCGCAGCCAGCCGACGACTGCATCGGCTACATATTATGTTTTTATTGTTGTTTGATTGCTCCTGAAAAATCTGGCTCAGCATTTATTCCAATTGAATCCTCTTTCGTCCACGGAGCGGAAAGAAAGGGACACTCAAACTTAAATTGAAGTTTTGTATTTTGTTGAAGTATTCTCCAGATGTTTTAAACGAATTGCTTTGCAATACTTGAATTTAAAAATCCAGCATTAATTGAGAGGCAGTACAAGTCGCGTCTTATTGAGTCATTTTAGCACAGCAAGTCAGCGTGTCTCCTTACACTGGCACGGTATGAGATGAAGTCACGAGGTTCTTACCAGCATTTTACGTGAAACCCCGTGGCTAGAACTTTATTTTGGGCGTTTAAGTTACTCACTTGTTTATTTTATTGGGGCCTTTTTCAAATATGCTATAAATTTGACTCGTCTGAACTGTCTGCACCTGATCCCTTAACAATATAGAGCCATTTTGAAAATTAATCACTTTATCTTTTCTTGAGCATGTGTGATTTGTTACGTAAAGTAACGTGCATTCACGTTATGACGAGTTTGGGCCTCGTTTGTTTGTTGGTGTTTTTTAACTTGCGATATATTTATGGTTCTCGGATCATTTCAGAAATTTTGTTCTATTGTGCAAACTCAATCCTAAAAGTGTTTAGGTGCAGCCCAGGCTCTGGCCACGGGTTCTGCTTCCTGTTCCTCTCCGCGACTCCAACTCCCCTCTGCTGCCGCTGCTGCAGGACGTACGCGTTTCAATCGCGAAAAGAGAAAGTCGTTGGCGCGTATACACCTCGATGCGGCAGTGGCCGGCCAGCCCAGCCGCCAGTCTCTGTCCGCGGCGCGGCCGCAGCCAGTCTTGTTGTGTGTTTTGCATCTGTCCTCGCAGAGGCAAAATCAAATTTGAACTGGGAGGGGGGAGGAGGGAGAAACGAATGAGAGAGAAAGAGATGCGGATCAAAGCTATCATTTATCTGCTCGTTCTGGACTTTCGCCAGATGTGTGTAAGTGCGAGAGAGACGGCATGAGGTTATCGGGCTGCTGCTCGGTTTTAGAGTGACCGGAAGCAGTATTGCGGTAGTGGCAGCAGCCGGCTGTATACACGCTGGCAAATCATTAAAGAGTGTGACGCATGATTCGAAAGTGCGTGAATGACCGACTCACGGTGTTCGTGTCTGACTTTGGTATTGTTGTGATAGCAGCGACAAAAACGGACATGGTGGGACGTGGCTGTCGTGTTGCCGCACCTGGTCTGCAAATTAAATGAACCCGCTAAGAAAAACTGGCTTGACCCCCCTTCCACTTCGATGGAACAAGTTTTTTTTAGGATATTCATTATGTGGTGAACTTATTGACGAACTTCAGTTGAACTTTGGTAAGAAATCTCTGTGAGCATCACTAAAGAACTTCGACCGAAGTTCATGAACTTCGGCTTCTCCCACCCTGTTTCGCGTTGTTCACGCACGAGAAGGACGCACGCACACTAAAAGTGACTGCTTGATATCCAAGCACCTTTTGCTCGAAAATTACCACATTTGCAAGGAAACCAAACAGTCACTTTTAGCGTGCCACACGAGGGCTGTTGGTGAGAGGAGTGGTGGTGACTGCTGAGGGAAGCTGCAGTGACAGCAGGATCTTATCCGCCCTTTCTCAGCCGTCTCGTCGCGGTGTACTATATAGGCGCGCTGGTAAAGGTGGATCGATCGCGCGATCAATCGATCGATCGATCGATTGATCGGTTGGGTCGATGGCTCGCGGTATCGACAGATTGGTGCTCGCGTGTGTGTTACACAAGGCGATACGGCAATCACTGCCGTGACAATGAGCCCTTTATGGGTCCTAATTAGAGGAGGCGTGCGCTGGCATGAGAAAGCTCTCGGCCGGAAAGGATATCATAGAGTATGTCGCGCCTTTGTTGCGAAATTTGTGCTGCGTAACGTTTTGTAGTGTCTCGTTGAGCGTGTAATGATATTGTCCTGAAGGGGGCCTGTAAGGGGAAAGGAGGGGGGGGGCTGCTCGGCCTGGCCTGCGCACCAGCCCCGCGGGGATGCTGCAAGGAGGCAGGTGCAAGGGGGG
>NW_026267146.1:1016015-1017272 GCF_000697945.3 Frankliniella occidentalis | reverse complement strand
CGGGGCGGCCGCGCGCTGCTGCAGTTCGGCGCGGCTCGGCGCGGCGCGGCTCAGAAGTGGGCCATGCGGTGCAGCGGCTCTAGGGAGGCTGCGCGCGGGGCGGGCGGAGGGGAACCCCCAACCCACCGCACCGGGTTGAACGGCAGTGACCAAGGCCACCTAGGCCCTAGGCACGCCCAGCCCGCGTCCGCCTGCGCGTCGATCCCCCTGCCCGCGCGCCGGGGTTGGCGACGTCGCCGCCGTCGTCGTCAGCGACGTTCGACAGTTCCCAAGCTATTTCGCCCTCTCTCTCCCTCGCCGGATAGGAGCGTGGGGCGGCGGCGGCGTCGCCGGGTCGGAGGTGGCCGACGACGACGGCGAGGTGCCTGTCGCCCCTGCAGCGCGACAGCGCTGCCTCTCTCCGCCCGCCAAATGCGGCATGAATGATTCATACGGCTCTGCGTGTAAATATGGTGATGAGCTCGCAGCCTCTGCTCGATTGCCGTTGCACGCGTTACTTTCCGCTGCCCCGGCGTGCGGGCGCACAGGGTGCTGTCCCCCCGACCCCCTCCCCCTCCCCGCCATCCTATTTCAGCGTGACAGCGGCGCGTAAATGTTGTTTTGCCGGGCCCCCTAGCGCCTGTTGTTTTGGTTCACCAGGACCCTCTCCTCCTCGGCCCCCTCGAGGAGGCGGATGAGCAGGCGCCCCGAGCGCGCCGCCGCCGACCCAAACACATTGCGTATTCAAACGCTGTCAAATGGTTGTTGCGCGCCGGGCGCACGCGGCCTCCTACGTCTTGTTCATGGGCGACGTGTCGTAGCGCCGCGTACTAGCGCCCGTCTGACACACATCTTATGCAGCTCGGAGACGAGCCGCGGCGCAGTGTGACGGTTCGCACTTCGACCCCAGCCGCCGTCCCTCCCCTTCCCCTAGTGCCCGTCTTACTTTGTGTCGACGTGTCAAACCGGTGTAAGTTTGCGGGAGAAGATTTCAGAGACGTCGGCCGCGGATCTCTCGCCTCTCGCCTCACCGACGCGACACGACCCGCAGCGACGCCCTCCTTTCGCCGGTCCCCCGCGACCTGCAAGCGCGGCGGGTCGCGGCTCTGCATACTATACTTTTTTCTCCATTCAACTTTGTGTGTATGTATAGTTTTCCTCTCTCCCCCCGAAACTTGTTACCCTTTGCGGCAGAGGAACGGGGCCAGCAGGCGAGGGCCAGGCAGGCGATGATCCCGGAGGTAACATTTCGCGCGCGGCGGTAGAGGGTGGGTGGAA
>NW_026267146.1:1014056-1015965 GCF_000697945.3 Frankliniella occidentalis | reverse complement strand
GGGGGGGGAGGTCTCGGCGTCATTGATTGCAGATAAAAAGAAATTAAGAAAAGGGCCCTCCCTACGGCTGATGGTAGAGAATATATCCTTTTACTCGCCATTATAAAGTTTGTGACGCCGGAAATAAAATTGGCTATACGAGGTCGTCAAATTTATCATGGCCTCCCCCAATGGCCACGAACAACTCTGAGCTAAGAAAGTTTCCATCACCCCACTTAACTTAAAAGTTGTCGCGGGTTTTCTGGACGGATCTCGTGTTGCTACAGAGTCGTGTATCAGACTACTTTGTTAAATTGCCGCCATTCTCTCTTCACCGTCGTCGTCGTCCTCGGCGTCATCATCATAGGGGCGGGACTCGAATTCCTAGTTGAGCCCGTCTGGCGCGGTCCTGTTGGATGTGCCGGCGTGGCGTGGCGTGGCGCGACGACTCGCCGCCGCGCGATGTGTGCGATGCGACGCTGCTGGTCTGGAAGGCTGCCCAGTGGGACACGCCTAGGGGCCCTCTGCCGCTGCTGCTACCACCAGCGGGCGACAGCGGGCAGGGGAGGAAATGTAAAGATAGTAGCCATCAGAAATCATCGCCATCAGCAGAATTAATTCGTATGCAGAGCCTTCGTTGTGTAATTTCTCATTGCATCGTGACATATTCTCAACCACCAGGACTACGGACAAAATTTAGGGTTTCTCAGTGAATTGGGTACCCGCGTGGTTCGTTTTTGTTGGCACTCGAATGAAAAACATATGAACGACTATGTGATGTCTAGGAGAGTAGTTTCAAATTTTCCACCGAGTGGGATAGCTTTGGAGCAGCGTTGTTTTGTTTTTGTTGTCATGGACGTCCAACCGAACGACATCCTCGACCCGGGGCGAGGCGACCAGCCAAAACAGTTTCACTGCATCGCCTTGGGGATACGGCCGGCCGGGGGTGACGTCACCGCAACAACAAGTCCCACAGGATCCTCATGTGACTTACGTGCGGCTCCCAAAACCGGCGATCGGTCTCCCCTTCTCTCTCTCTCTCTCTCTCTCTCTCTCTCTCTCTCTCTCTCAATCCTCTCTCCTTCTGTCTCCCTCCCTCTCTCTACGCGTCTTTTCGCGTCGCGGTTTCCAAACCCACAACAGCAGTAAGTTGCAATAAGCTCTTCGGCTCGGGTAAATGATGCCACGCCTAGGAGCCTCATGCAGGTGTGAAAAGCTCCACCTTGCTGCCCTTCTCGACTCCGGGCGGCCGGGCCGGGCCACACCTGCCACTTAACTCGCGCAACTCGGCGCTACCCGCCAAATAGAAATACATTGCAGGCAGAAACTTATGACAAATAAACAATTTTATGATCATTCAGCTGCTTTGTTGAAGCCTGTTCGTAAAATAATAGCAGCACCAAGAGTGCGAATGTCGCGTCCTTATGTGTTTCCAGTGCGACTCTGTATGTCCTTTTTTGTAGTTAAAGCACAAAGCGTACTTTTGATAGGGCGGCTCGCGCGTGTGTCGCCCTGTACACCCTTGACGTCGCCAGTCACACCCAATCAAGGCACACATATGTCCTCAGCCGTTCGCGTGTGTTCCGAGTGGACTGACCGCGCGCTGCTGAGCGCTGCTGAGCGTTGCTGACCGCTGCTGACGCTGGAAGCACTGCGAAGCGTGCGTTCCCACAGCCATATGCAGCGCTGTGCGCGCCGCAGTGCGTGCTCACGTTTTGTTGCTTACTTGTTGCGGCGGTATAGTCGCGCTCCACACACCACCACCACCACACGCCCACTCCACAACAGCTCGCCCCTTGTGTATGGAATATTTTTATTTCTTTTATAATTTTACTTTTACTTTGTGTGATCGCGTGTTTCTTGATGACAGAAGTAGATATGTTTGGCAAATCCGCGGAAGAGCATAAGAAGAGTGGTAAGCCCCCCCCCC
>NW_026267146.1:1007406-1009236 GCF_000697945.3 Frankliniella occidentalis | reverse complement strand
CCCCCCCGGCCGCCGGTGAGTTACGGCCTCCGCGGCCGCCCCGAGTCCCTGCGCCCCCGGTGCAGGAGGCGAGGCAGCAGACCCACTACCCGCCAGACTGATGCCGCAGCTGCTGCAGCTGCTGCAACTAGCTGCCGTGAGGTCCAGATGGCGGCGCAGGTCTGCTGCCCTGCACGGCGCTGCCCCGGGCGCTCAAGGCGAGCTGGCTGGGCTTGGCTGGACCAGGCTGCTGCGGCTGCTGCTGGCCCAGCCGGCCTCTCCTCCCTAGCCTAGCACTCTAGTCTAGGAGGCAGGCGTTGGCACGACTCGACACTGTCGGGAAAGAGAGTTCCTCCCTGGCGGCAGAGTCCAGAGTGTGAACACATTTTTGTCCTGGGGACTATCACGGTTTGAAAGAACTTAAAATGTCTGTGAAACACATTTGAGTTATGTTCGACCGAATTTTGCTACACAATTTATTTTTTTGCAATTTTGCAAGGAAAACTTGCAGACCCTATGGTGGGTTGGGATTTTTGGGGTTCACTCTACGCGACGACCCGGTGAGCCCATTGGGAGAAGACTGTCTGGGAGGGGCAGGCGAAACGAGAGGTAGCGACGTCTTGAGATGTCTCAGATGAACCTGAGGAGACCTGAGGTGGCTGAGCGCGCGAAGAACGCGTCTCTAGAGTCAGTCAGACGGCGACGTCTCGCCTCCTAGCTGAAATGTGTAGGAAACGTGAAATTCGTCGAGATTACGCATGGGGCAGGCAAGGCTTTTGCGCCGATATCCAAAACCATATTGTCAGTTTAATGCAGTTTTTATAACATGCATCTCGCGTAACATCTGCGTCACGAGGATTGCGCTTGCTAATTAATACACCCCCTCCTGGAGGTGCACGTCGGTAACCGTGGAGCTCTAGAAACCAAACTAGCACTCTCAAATGGCTGTATCTCTCTAACTACTGTGAATTTTCTGTTATTATGACTTGCGCGGAGAAGTCCTTTTTTTGCAATGGCAATAACGTGCTGCTTGACTTCCTTCTCTCTCTCCCTCTCCCGTATCGGCCGGTTGCAGGCGGGCGCTGCACTGCCGCTGCACTGCCGCTGCACTGCACTGCACTCTTACGTCACCTTACGTCATCCTCGTACGTGAACCGCCGCGCTGCATCCAGAGTGGGGAGATAGCGCGAGGCGGCGCGGGGGGCAGGAGGGGGAGGGGTAGCTGCACAGGGTGTATGGTGGGGGAGCCTGGAAATCGCTCGCGAGGACGACAACAGCGCGGCGGCGGGCGCTCTAGACGGCGCTCGAGTCTATGCGCTGCGAGCGCTCGTCTGTGTGTGCAGAAGGGCTCGGACTGAACCTCCCCTCCCCCTCCCGCCCGCTCCTCCATTTGTCACCTCTGCCTTGCTGATGTGGGTGCCAAGTCAGCGCATCTTAGGGGACTCTGGCTCGCGCGAAGCTTGCCAACTCTACCCGCTCCCGCCGCGCCGCGCCACGCCCCCGAGATGCCCACCGAGAGCGTCGCCCTGGCGCTGGAAGGTGCCATGCTGGCCCAGGGCCGGGGCGCCCCCCGGCGCCTCCTGGCACCGGTCAGCGCATCGGTCAGCAGCGCCACCACCGTCAGCGCGCGTGCAGTTTTTGGCCAGCCGACGCCAGCAGCCCCCGCGCCGCCCGGCCGCGGCCCCCGCGAGATCAGCAGCGCTCAGCAGCGCTCAGCCAAATGGTCGCCGTCAGCAGACGTCACATTCCCCGTGCATCTTCTTCTCCCGCTCGTCGCCACCCCTCCCCCTTCCCCCGCGCTCCCCGCTGATGAGGCGGGCGCTATCAAAGGGCGGGGGGAATGGGGTCCGG
>NW_026267146.1:1003851-1007356 GCF_000697945.3 Frankliniella occidentalis | reverse complement strand
ATACCGTTGTGACCCGCACGCTGCCCCTGGTCGTGGTGAATAGGCACCCGCACGCACACACACAAACATATCCGCAGCCGTCCTACCCGCTTTCCTCTCTCTCTCTCTCTCTCTCTCTCTCTCTCTCTCTCTCTCTCTCACGAACCTTGCCGGACCAAAACCGACCCCGTGTTCTGCTGCTGCGCGCTATAAAATGTTATCGAGAGAGGTTTTTTTTACGCGAGTTTGAGACATTTCTCCTTTCAGCGGGAGTATATATATCGTAGTCTTTTTTATCGTCGCTCCGTTGGATGCGAACTGCTCGCCCCGCCGCCGCGCGCCCCGCACCATGCCACTCCAATACTACACGCTGAAAAATTTTATATGTCGTTAAAAAAAATAAGGATATAATGGGAGAAGTAACGAAGAACAACAAGGCTATTCATCGGTGTGGGGTTGGCGTGGCGGCCGAGGAGGGGTGGACGCTTCAAAGGGGTGGATGTGATGCCGCGTCCCACCCACGCTGCGGCTAGCTAGGAGAGAGAGGGGAAGGGGGAGAGAAGCATAGTTAAAAATGAAATAATTTAAAAGAACTGTCTAAAAAGATAAAAAGAATATGGAAATAATTCACGGTATTCAAATCCCGACAAACAACAACGCTGTGTCTTCTTGTCGTCGTGTAATTGACTTATTCTCTTTAAATCTGCGGGCAGCATTGTGTTTGTTTCCCTTCCCGGGACGGGTGGCTGCGCCGGTGCTGCTCGGCCGCGCCTGCTGCACGCACGCTGCTGCTGCTGCAGCCCGTGAGCGCCGTGAGCGCGCCCTTGGCGTGGTGTGGGTGCCGCAGCAAGGGAATAGAGTGCGTAATTTTGCCATTGTGTTTGTCCGCCGTATAATATGATTTTAAGTGGCATTATTCGAAAATCTATTTAATGAACAGAGAACAGGCGTTTGTTCACGCGGTGGTGCGCTTTTGACCTTCCTTTCCGCTTTGAGTTTGCTATTTAATGTGTGCTTTACGAAATAGTTGTCAAATTGACATCGGCTACTGTTACAGGCCTCAAATGGAGTCTCTTCAATTTATCACTTATTTTTTTTCCTGGCGCGTAAGGTACAGCAGGCCTCCGCCACCGCCGCCGGTTTGCCTTTTACTGGGTCAGTGCACCGCGCGCTGATCCATCAGTTGGACACCCGCTCACCTCGACTGGTGGAGAGAGAGAGGGGGGAGGGGGAAAGACGGAGAAAGAAGGGATGTGAGAGGAACACGCGCGGCCGTCACACTGTGAAATTTCGTTTTATAAAACTACAAAGTTGGCGCCAGGAATGTACAAACTTTGGCATTTTAAACTATAAACAAAACATATTGTCATCAAAAATAGCAGTAGCCACATAGTGAAATAGTGAGCACAGAGCGGCTTGTCGTGAGTCGTGCGGTGTGAGCGCTGGGCGCGCTAGATGAGGAGGATGGGGTGGGTTTTAATGAATCCAACTTTGGGGAGTGCCGTGGGACGGGCGGACGTGCACCTTCCGGCACCTCCCCATCCTACCATCGACACTAGCTAGCTCCTCTCCACAGCAGCTCCGGGCTCCCGCCGTCGTGTGCGCTGCGTCCCCGGTGGTAGTGTTACGACGGCGCCCCCTCGCTCTCACTCACTCTCACCCCTTGTCTCTCTCATTCTGTCTCCCTCTCTCTTTCCAATCGTGAGCCGGTGATCTATTTATTTGCGTTGCCCGCTAGTAGTGTTGAGGGGCCAAGTTCTAACCCAATTATTGGGCTGGGGCCCGACCGGCGGGCTCGCTCCGGGCGAGGAGGGGAGGGAGGGGGAGGGGGGCGTGGTGACGTAGTGGCGGCAGGGTGTGGCGCAGAGGGGTGTGAGCACGCCCCCCCCCCCCTTCCCCCATTCTTTCTCTCTCTCCCTCTTCCTCCCCTGTACGCTTTGCGGGCTCCGGGTGGTGGTGTTTGGTGTTCCCCACGGCTGTGTTTAGCGCCCGCCCACCCGCGATTCCGCGGGACGGTCGGCGGGCGGTGTGACATCCTCTTCCTTGTGATGAATTGAAAAAGTTTAGCGAGGAAGTCAAACTGTACGCGGGCGAGTCGTGACGCCGTGGCCATCCTGTGGGCCGGGCTGCACGGTCCGACGAAAACGTCCAGGACAACGTCCAGGACAACGTTAAAGACAACGTCCAAGACAACTTACACGATGATTACGTCCTCCCCCTCGCCCCTCCCCTGGAGACAAACACAGCAACAATCTCTCTCTCTCTCTCTCTCTCTCTCTCTCTCTCTCTCTCTCTCTCTCTCACCCCCCTTCTCCTGTCAAAGCCCGACCTCATTATGGCGACTGCTGCTCCCACCACCTCCGCACTACTTCCCGTCCACCGTAAAACTAGAGTGGAGGCGTGCGACATTGGAAGCACCCCGATGAGCACTTGTCCGGGGAGACGCAGAGGGGGAATTTGCAAGCACCATTTTGGTGCTCATCGGTTGTAGTCCGTTATGATGGTAACTTATGTTACAGGCCACTTTGCAAACTAAATTTGCAGAGATAGGCACGAACGGTTTTACCTTTCTGACATTGCAATTACACCGGAAAACAGGGGGTGGCACTTTACCTTGCCTTTATATTTTTTGAGCAGCCTGCTAATGCACATTGAAATTCCCTCCACCCCGCGTTTCCATTATCTCATCTCTAGAAAATAAATTAGAGCTGGGTGAAAGAATGGGACGCAAAAGCAAAAAGCGGCAAAAAGCTGCCGTGAACAGCAGACTCAACCCCCGGCCCGGCGCGTCACCGCGTGAATCGAGTTAAATCTCATTCAGTCGAGGAACAGGAGTGCCGGAGGAGGCCGTCGTCGACGCGGAGTCGGGGGGGGATGAGAAAATACTCTGTAATGCATTTACTTTTTTTTTCAGTGCCAAGCAATTTAGAGATTCAGGACATGAATTGGGCTGTAAAGGCGCGGGAGAGAGGGGGAGAAGAGGTCCTAGAATTGGGTCACCCCCGCAGCCGTCCCTCTCGCCTTTTCTTCTTCGCACAACCCCCCGCCTTTCTCTAACTCACCCCCGCCTCCTCCTCCTCCTCCACCCCCGAGACGCCCCCCGTGCCCACGCACCAACAAACACTCGCATGTGTTCGCTGCGCACGCGACTCGCCGACATTCTATTCAAATTGTATCTTACGAAAGGGTTCAGGAGGGCGTACAAACATCAGCGCGCTAAGGCAAAAGGTATGCCTTTCCCCTCCCCCATCCCACCCGTGCCCCTCCTCTACCCAATTTCTTTTCTCAGCTCCGATAGTACAGTACCCGAGGGGGCTGCTGCACTGGTGTACAGCCCCTGCTGGAATAACGCTATTTGCTGCAGGGCCCCGCCACGCCCGCTCGGCCCTGTAACCCCATGACTGGAGGTGGCTTGGTGGGAGGGGGAGGGAAAGAAAAGGGGAAGGGATGGAGGGGAGGGGGGATAGTGGGACCATCTGTATGCAGCGCGCCACCCGAGCACCTCCTCGTTAGTGGGACTCTGCCA
>NW_026267146.1:995546-997851 GCF_000697945.3 Frankliniella occidentalis | reverse complement strand
GGGGGGGGCGATTCCGACCAGTGCGTAATGACGTAGGGGAGGGGTGGCGGCGTACAGTCAGCTTAGCGGTCAGACAGCTGGGCAGACGGTCAACTGAGCAGTCAGACAACTGGGCAAACAGCGGCCAGTATAGTATTTGGCTGGGGGGCAGGCACTCAACTCAACTGAACAGTCAGCAGCGCTAGCTGAACAGACGACCATAGTTTTGTTCAGTCAACCGAACAAACTGTCATACACAGTTCATAGCCATCAGTCAGACAGATAAGCGGACAGTAAGAAGCCTGTGGTCAGCCCCTCTCCCCTACCCCCCTCTTTCCATTCTTTTGCATTGTACGAATTCCCATAGCCATTTCGCGACGCATTTATAATACACGCAATTTGCGTCGTGCGGTTTGTGCCGCGTCCTTGGCTACACTCTGAGAAAAGGCGATGGGTTGCGCGCGCAACTTTTTGTTTGAGGAAATGTACTCGAGAGGCGGACGCTTGCTTGGCGGCTGCGGACGGACGGACAGAGACTCTGGTCGGACAGAGATGGGGGAGAGGAAGGGGTGGGATGAGAGAAAGAGAGATGTCCGAGGAGAAAGAGAGGTGCGCGGGCGACGAACGGAGAGAGGGAGGAAGAGAGAGAGAGAGAGAGAGGGGAGGGAGGGGTGGAGAGAGAGAGGCAGGAGCGGAGCGGCGAGAGGCGGCTGGCGCGGCGCTGGTGGGGGGAGAGCAATGACCGGGCGCGCGAGGCGCGGCGCGGCGCTGCGGAGCGCATGCGCGAATCCCCCCGCGCCGCCGCGCCGCCCCCCCGCGACGTCTCTTACTGACCCAGTTCCGCGCGAGGCTAGCGACACCGCGGGGCGGGGCGGGGCGGGGCGCGGCGGGCAGGGAGGCCCCACCAGGCCCCTCGCTGCTTCCTCCCGCTTGCTGCTGCTGCTGCTAGAGCCCGGCCTGGCCGCGCGGCTGCGCTTGGCTCGGCCTAGGGTGGCCAGACCAACCCACGGGGCGTCGCGACGCACCGGCGCGCCGGCGGCGGCCCGAGGAGGCTCCCGTAGGCCGTCGCCAGCCCCCCGGAGGGCCCCCTGGCCCCGCGGCGACTGCCCCGTCGAGCCTGCTGGTGCTGGCCCTACCGCCGCCGTCAACGTCATCCTCGTCTCCAGGCTAGGCTAGTGGGGTCTAGCGCTGGCTCGTAGGAGAGTGCATAGAGCACAAGGGGAGGGGGGCGTAGCTGTCTGGGCGCCACTCTGTCGCCTACTCCGCCGCCGCGACTACATCGGGCGCCCCGCCGGGGGTCGGGACCCGCCGTCCGGCCCCTCTGCGCGCCCCACCTCGCCCCGCGCGGCCTCTCTTGGTGGACCCCAGGGGGTCTTTCGCCTTCCTCTCGGACCGCGGGCCGCGCAGCGCACCGTCGGCGGCGTTTTGCTTTCATCGGATGACTCCTCTGGGAGTGGCGATGGAATAAAGGCTCAGAGAGACCAGAGCGGAAGGAAGGGACGCGGGGTCAGAAAATTGCAACCACACGACGTCGACGCTGCTCTGGGAGAATCCCAAAGTTTGGCGTTACAAGAAGGCGTCTTTTGAACCCGTTCCAAAATATTGGCAAGTAAGGTGGTACCTGTGCGACGGTCGCAAAAGAGGTAACCTTGCCATGTTG
The DNA here is from genome assembly GCF_000697945.3 of Frankliniella occidentalis. Classification (NCBI taxonomy): domain Eukaryota; kingdom Metazoa; phylum Arthropoda; class Insecta; order Thysanoptera; family Thripidae; genus Frankliniella; species Frankliniella occidentalis. Next base: position 996,212 of record NW_026267146.1, on the reverse strand, counting down.
TTTCGGTCCCTTGTTTTTCTGGCATCGTGGTCCTCGTCGGCTCCCCCTCCCTCGCGCCCTCCACCTCCGGTAGTGGAGCCGGCACGGACATAAAGGACTTTCCCAGTCCCAGGCGGGCGGGCCGGGGCCGTGCGGGTACCAGTAGTACCTCCGAGGGGAGTAGGTCGCCCTGGCGGGGCCCGGTGGTGGGGCGGGGCGGTGTGGCGGGCCGGCGGGTCGGTCGCGGGGGGCGCAGCGCGCTGGAGGGCGCCGCGGGGTTGCTGGAGCGTGAAATGTCGCCGGACGGACGATGGGCTCCACCGCACGACGCCCACGACCCACGACGCGCTCGCCCGAGTGCGCCCATACATTCCCATATTCCTCGACAAACGACCGACGTCGTCGTCAATTCCAGCCACGACTTCAATTAAAATTAAAAGTAGTTTCAGCTTGGAAAACAGTTGCTGTGCTGCAGTAGAGGGACTCGCGCTGGAGTCCAGTGCAGCGCGCGGTCTGCCTGGGGCGCCTCCAGCTGCAGCCGGCTCCAACAGCGGCTCCGTCATGGAGCCTTGAACCGAAGGTTGCATCGCCCCGCTCCGCGCCCGCCCGGCCGGCGGCGTCGGCGTGGCTTTGGCTCTTTGTCGCGGCGAAAAACGCAGCAGCGCAGCAGTGGCGGGGTGGGGCGGG
>NW_026267146.1:994773-995496 GCF_000697945.3 Frankliniella occidentalis | reverse complement strand
GGGAGGGAGGGAGGGGGCGCCTGCTCCATGTTTTTGCCCCCCGCGTGGCAAACGAGGGAGCCACCCCGCCCGCCGCGGGCAGCCCGGGGCAGGCCAACGGGGCAGGGCAGGCTAGCTCACGCCACCCCGTAGATGGAGCACACTGCGTCCCTGTCAGTGGCAGGCCTTCTAAGCGTTGTCTTTAGTAATCGACTAGAATCTGCGGTATCTTAGCAGCGTGTGCTTGAATACTGTCTCAAGGACAATTATTTTGGCGCTTACTCCAAGCCTTTTTGAATCAAAAAACGTGCGTTTCATACATATTTAAGCGCGAAGGGGGATTTACGATTTGAGAACGAATTGGGGTCGATTCAAGCCGAAATACGTAAGTAAACTAGTACCTGACATGTTGTGGGTCCAGTGCCAGGCCCACTACTGCGCTTGCTGCTACTGCTCCACCGCTGCGTACGCTTGTCGTGCGTGCGTGCGAGTGCAGAGCCGTGTTCAGCCTAATATGACATTCACCGTCACCATGGTGCCCTGCACGGAAGGGCCTTCTGCTGCAGCAGGGGCCTGCACGAGGGCCTGCACGAGCTCTGGCCGGAGCCACCCTAGCCGCGGGCGAGCAGGGGGTGTGCGGGGCAGTGCGGGAGCCCCCCTCTGGGGTCTGTGCGCGCGGGGCGCAGGCTGCAGCCCCCCATGGGGCGTCGTGCATCGACCACGCCCCCGCGCGTTGTCTCCCCG
>NW_026267146.1:984745-989368 GCF_000697945.3 Frankliniella occidentalis | reverse complement strand
GGGACTGCTGCACTGTTCACCTCGGCGCCAGCTACCGTCGCCGTGCTGCACTCGTTGTGCATGCCCGCCACGCACGCATCTTACGCACGCGCCAGGCCGTGTGCGTGTGTCTTTGCCGTGTGTTTTTGTTTTGTTTGTACCGGGTGTAACTGAGAATGCGCAACAGTGTTGCGGGATTGCATACCTGCCAGGGCTGCAGGGGCCATGGCGCCTTACGGGCTAACTGGGTAGGCAAACCCGCAACACTGTTGCGCATTCTCAGTTACACCCGGTACACGCGTATGGATGGATGGCTGTAAGTGCAGTGAGAGAGAAAGAGAGACGGGGGGAGGGGGGGGCGAAAATGTGTGTGCGTTGCCACGACGGTCGAGACCTTGCGCAGGGCCGTACGTGTGCGTATGTGTGCGTGCGTGCGTTTGTCACGTGAGGGAATCGTGTGTATGTGTGTGTGTCTGTACGAGTGTGACGGACAGGTACCCCCAAGGGTACGTGCGTACAAGTACACTGCTGCTGCCCCGCCGTCCGTATACCCGTGTCGAGTGAGTGAGTGAGTGCGTGTGTGTGTGTGTTGAAATGCAATAGAGTTGTCACACACTCGTCGTTTTCCCTTCGTCGATCACCGCGCATATCCTCCATATTCATATTCCGTCCCCAATATAATGACTGGGCGCACGGCAGAGTGAATGGCCTGCCGTCGCTGGGAGGCGAAGGTGGGGGGGCGACAGTCATCCACGTGCCCGCTCAGGCCTGTACTTTGTGTACTGCACACTTGTACCAGGGTTTGCCCCTACCGGTATGAAGGGATCGTCCAGAAAATACGTCCGTTTTTTCCTCAGATTCGTTCGGTAAGTTATGTCAGCTCGGCGCCTGCGAGGCTCGGGGTAGGCCACCCCGCAGTACACGCGTGCACTGCAGACAATATTTTGCCTACCTAGCAGGCGCTACGAGAGCTCGCACAGGCTAAACTTCGGCTGTTTCGTCACGGCGGGTGGCGGGCGGACGTGTCGGACGTGTACTTTCTTGATGATCCCGAAGGCTAACCCACTGACCACATGGAGGTCTAACCGTGTTTTATTTCGTCTGTTTCAGGTACGCACACAACACTCCCTGGCGACCGCCGCTTACCACCACCTCCAGCATCCCCTGTGTGACCTGCTGTCCGAGAGGAAAAAGTATCAACGTACATCAAATTTCAGTGGCAACACTGAAAACAGCGTAATAACGCATGTTGTCACTAGATGATAACGCGATGCACATTTCAGTTTTTGTGGAATATTTTCTGAACGAGCTCTGAGATTTAATTTTCGAAAGCACCATCGGATTTCCCTCGAAATTTCCGATCAAACAAGCCTACAATTAAATGTCAGAGCTCGTTTAGTAAGTATTACACAAAATCTGAAATGTGCACCGCGTTATCATCTAGTGATGACATGCGTTATTACGCTATTTTCAGTGAAGATTTTTTCCCGACGTCGTCTATTTATGCGTGCTCTCCGCTTTCTCTGTCCCGCGTTCTGTCCGAGAGCGACAGAAACGGATAGGGAGGCATCCTGAGCGATCCCGAGTCCTGACTCATCAGCAAATAACGAAAACCATCAGTGACAGCGGGCAGCGGGGCCGAGCGGCCTCACAGCAGCCGCGAGCTACCCACGACCTGTCGCGTATATTTTTAGCCGCCGATGGGGTATTTTTTGGTCGGATTCTTTTTTTTCTCGCATCTCTCGGTTTTCTCCTCTACACGCCCCCCCCCCCTTTCTTTTTTTCTCACGTCACAAACGCGCGCTTCCATGGCGCCACGCGTTCTCTCGCGGCCGCGTACGCGTTGCCGCGTCGCTTGCTGTGCGTAGAGAAATGTTTGCCGTCGACGGGTATTATTCTTTTTCCATGCGACTATGTTATCTCTGGGGGGTTCGAGTCGTCGTTCGCGGGCGAGTGAGTCGCCCTACGCGGCGGCGGCGCACCAGCTCGCGCGCGCGGGAGGACCTGTGCGCGGCGCGGGAAGCCGTGCAAGGTGTGTGCGCTTGTCGTGGCCCCGCACCCCGCCACGCCGCGCCACGCCGCCGCGCTACGCCACTCCGCGTGCCGTCAGCACATCGCAGCGCCCGCCTCTAGGTGGCCGCTATCTACGACGACGAGGGTACAGTTAAACTGACCAACTTAAAAACTGGGTAAAGAAAGGAGCTTTGGAGAATTGATTTCAGAAGAGCCGGGCTGCACTTAGTTATAAATCCTTACATAGATATTATTGGAAATTATAGCTCGTAACCTTTGGCAATTTGGCAGCTTTAGATAATGCTGTCCTCAATAGTATTTTGTAAGTTTATCTACATTTTTCATGAAATTATATTGCACCAGAAGGGGGTCGCCGGCAGTCTCATAGCGTGCACTTGTAGTTATGCTGCACCGGCGCGCAGATGTGCGGACGTGTTGCCTACCCGCACGGGGTCGTGGGTCTGGCTGCACTGCACTGCTCTGGCGTCGGAGCAGACTACCTGAGGGAAAGGTTGGGGGAGGGTGGGGGGTGAGGGGGTATATCCGCGCCCTCTTTCCCCGTGTAGTGGTGTGCACGGCCGGCCAGCCGGCCCCGTTTCGGCGAACGGTTATACTAGCCCGCATGCCAGGCGTGCGGCCGGGTTGCCTAGCCTACGCGCTCGCGGCCACAATGCGCCATGGAAGGTTTCGGAGCATTCTGTTCCAGAGGGTGCGACGGAGCAGGCTGTATCGGGTTTGGAATGGTGATTGGTGCCCCCCCCCCCCCGTCTCCGATTGTTACTGTGGTGTTCCCCTCACGCTCTCGCACACCCTGGAGAAGTAAATGGTGGGGGGGGGGAGTACCTCTTGATAACGGGTTAAGCTACCGTATTGACCCCGCGTAGCGCTCGCCGCGCGGGCCGTTCTAGCAGCGGACCGTTTGGTTTTTTGGGTGCGGGGGTGCTACCCCTCCCCCTGCCTCGGGGACCGTCGTTGCTGGAGGGGGGCGGGAGCGGGACCCCTTTCCTGCTGCGCCCGGGCGTACCGTTCTGCATTGTCGGTATCCAGCCAGCGCGCGCGCACCCAAACGATTCGGCTGGAAGCTCCAAAAGAGAAGGGAAAATGAGTATTTCTTGTGGATGCGCGCGCCGCGCTTTCGAAAAGACGGCAGTGGAGAGATAAAGAGGGGAGGGAGACGGTGGAGGGTATTATAGCAGTACAGCTTTGAATCAACACGGCAGCTTATTGACTTGTGGTTCGATAGAATGGGATGGACCTCGGCACAGGTGATAGCGCGTGCTTGCCGGCGCACCTCTGTCCGTAAGTGTGCGTGAGACAGAGAGAGAGAGAGAGAGAGAGAGAGAGAGAGAGAGAGAGAGAGAGAGAGTAAATCCCGCTGCGCCTGCGGGGAACGGCAGCGTGGGGATCGAACCCTCACCGATACCTTTTCTTCTCGCGTCTTATCTTATCACCAAAAAATACCGCACGTTGACACACACACGCACGCACGGGCACGCGCGGGCAAGTCGGCTCTTCCCCTATAGTCACCTCCCCCTTGGCAGGCTGGGCCGTTCACCCCTCTCTCCTAGTCATCGCCTTACCAGCTCGACGTAATGAGCTTCAGCCCAGCCCAGCCGCGCCCCGCCCCTGATACACCACCGCGACACCGCCGCAGAACGCCCCGTCCCGCCCCGCCACGCCCCCGCGCAGAACGCCTCATCGCCGCGCGCCTTTGCGTCGTCTCGTCCCCCCAAACGCCTATCTATCGGTTCTCCTCGCGCCCCGCCCCGCCGCGGCCCGCTCCTCACCTGCACCCCCCCCTCTCCCTATCTGCGGCTCGGCTCTGCACGGCGCGGCCGCTAGCCCGGCCGGGCGCGGCGCGGTTTCGTCACCACAGGCCGGGTCGTTGAACTGGGAAGGCAAGGCGCTCGCGGAGGAGGCGGAGGAGGAGAAAGAGAGAGAGAGAGAGGCGGAAAGTCGAGGAGAGCGGGGAGAGGGGCGGGCGGCCAGGGCGTTACAGTGTGTGTTTTGTTTTTCGGCGCGCTGCTGTGCCTTGGCTGTGCCACGCCGGGCTGAGCAGGGCTGAGCCGGACCCTCCAAATGTTCCTGTGCCGCCTGCGCCTGTGCTCTCCCCAGCTCTCCCAGCGCGGCCGCCGGCACCTCTCTCTCCTCTCCCGACGGCGGCCGTGTTCCTTATTATACCTCTCCTTCTCTCCTCACCTTTCCCTTCCTTCTCTTTCTTCTCGTTTTCCTCCTCTCTGCTGCTCGCGCGCGGCGCTGCTTTCGCCATCGGTTGCAACATTTTGGGCGGGCAATATTTAATTCCCCTTTTGTGCCATCGGAACGCACAATAAGTTTGAAAGCCCCGCGCCACCCGCACCTGCACCGTACTCTGCTTCCACAGCTGCAGCGAGCGTAACTCCTTCGCAAAACGTTGACCACCCCCGCCTCCTCCACCGCGATCCTCCGCCCGCGCCCCGCACAGTCCTCACCCCTTCTCTCTGATCCTGATCCCCCCGCTCGTTCCCTCCGCCCCTCCCGATCCCTTTCCCTCCGCTCCCCCTCCCCTACGCCCTTTCTCCTCTCTCTCTGCCTCGGCAGGACGCTCGCCCCCCCGCTCGCTCGCTTCCTCGCTCCGTCTCTCTTGCACGT
>NW_026267146.1:982542-984639 GCF_000697945.3 Frankliniella occidentalis | reverse complement strand
CCCGCGCCGTGGTGCCGGTCTGGCCGCTGCCCGCCCCGCCCCGCCGCCCCGCCGCTCGCGCGCCGCTCGGCTCAGTTCCAGTCTGCACAGCGGCGCGCCCTGCCGCCGTTCGCCGCGCCGCTCGCCCGCTCGCTCGCCGCGAGGCTTTGGCTCCGCGAGGCCTGGCCGCCCTGCCTCACCGCGACGCGAGGAGCCCGCACCGCGGCGGGTCGGAGGGACGCCCCCTCCCTCTCTCTCCCTCTCACTCGTTTCCCTTAACGCCCGCGCGTTCGAACCGTGTCCGTAGTCACTTTTCTCAGTGTTGGTGCGATTTCCTGTCGTTCAGAAAATAGTTGATAGTTTTGCACCTTTTTGTTGGTTTTCTATTTATGCTATTTCCGTACCATAAGTTTGTAACCGACTTAGGAAGGAAGTATCGGTGTTGCCTGTCGTGCTGTGCGTGTGTGTGTGCGCGCGTGAGTGCGTGTGTGTGTGAGAGAGCTCTGCAGAAGTGACTCCCTGTGCTGTGCTGTTGATTTTCATTCTCTTCTTTCGGAAGAGTCAAAGTGCATTTTGCTGGTGCTCGCGGTGGTGTTGATATCGTGACGTACCGAAAATGAAATGCGAAAAAGTGTCGTGAATGTGAGAAGAAAATGAATGAAAAACAAGTGCTTCTGAAGAGGATGTGTCCGCCGTGCCGCACTTTGGATTAACTCATGGATTATCTCGCCGCACACCACAGCAGCACACCAGCGAGCCGTCAACCTGGTCACCTTTGTGTCCGCCTGGTCACCTTCTGGTCACTCTCTGCGGTCACCTTCTGGTCACTCCTCGGTCACATCTGGCCATTCCCTCGAAGGGGGTTGTTCCCGTAGGGGGGTCAGCAGCATGCAGATAGCCCCTCCCCCCTCTTCCCCTCTGCCTCCTTCCGCCCGGACCCCGCGGCCGCCCACCACTGCTGCTTGTCAGTGCTGAGGAGCGAACCACAGCCGCTCAGCACGGGCGGCTGAGCCCCCGGCTGAGCCGGCCCCGCAGGGACTCCCCAGGGGGGCCGCGGGGGTGGGGCGCGCGGCGGGATGGGGGCGTGGCCCGGGGCGTTCCGTATGTGGGGGCGTGGTAGGGTGCACCCCTCGTGCCCCGGGGTCATCGGCCGGCCACGCACTCTCGTCTGGTCCAGCCACTCATTGATAACACTCGTGAAAATACCCCGGCAATCCGTTCGTCGGGGAGGGCAGGGAGCAGGGGGGGTGGGGGGGGAGAGCAGTCGCCAGCACCTCCCCTGGCTGAGCCGCACGATGAACGCGATCTAGCTCCGCGCAGGCCATTGTCTTTTGTCCGGGGCTAAACGGCGCGAGCCGCCGCCACGGCCCCGGCCGGGCTAGAATAGCGTTTGAGCACGTTGTAGGGTGGGCGCAGGGGCGGGCACAGGGCCCGGCACAGGGTGGGTCCAGGGTCCAGGGTGGGCGCAGGGGCGGGCACAGGGCCGGCACAGGGTGGGTCCAGGTCCAGGGTGGGCGCAGGGGCGGGCACAGGGCCGGCACAGGGCCGGCACAGGGTGGGTCCAGGAGGGTCCAGGGCGAGCACAGGGCCGGCACAGGGTGGGTGTAAATGGGACCCGGACACACTTGCTGTCGGCCCTCCTGCGACTCTCTGGTGTAGTCACGAAGCAGACTGAGCGCCTGTGCTCTGCCCTGGCATGCCTGGCCCCGGCCCTCCCGCGGCCGCGTCCGAGCGCGCACGACATGCAGCCCGCCCCGCCGCGCGTCGTCCAGGTCATAACTCGGATGAAATTTGACGCGAATCCAATTCCGTTTGGCGTGGTCGTGCTGGCATTTGCTCCGGCCGGAGCCCAGGCTCACGCGTGCTCTGGCCCGAGTGAGTGTCCGGCCCGTCGTCGTCGTCTTGTCGGCTCTCGAGCCGCTTTCCAGGAGTCGCCCGCCCGTTTATATTGCAATGTGAATATAACGAACGCCTCGGTCCCGCGGCTCAGCCTCGTGTTCATGTCGCCGCTGCTGCCCTATCTATCTCGCTTCCTCTTCCATCTCCTGACCCACTCTCCTCCGCCCTTCTCTCTCTTCTCTCTCTCTCTCTCTCTCTCTCTCTCTCTCTCTCTCTCTC
>NW_026267146.1:975184-982265 GCF_000697945.3 Frankliniella occidentalis | reverse complement strand
TCCCTCTCTCTCTCCCTCTCTCTCTCTCCCTCTCTCTCTCCCTCTCTCTCTCCTCCCTCCCTCTCTTCCTGATATTCCTGCACCCCTCCCCCCCGGGCAGCCTGCAGACTTGGCAGTGCCGCCGCGCTGTGGCTGTGTGTTACGTCAGCGAGACTCTGGAGGATACTTTCTCCAGGAGCCACGCCTGGAGCCACTCGCTGGAGCCGCAGGCCCGCGCCCTGCCGGACGCCGATCGTGATGATCATCATGGCGATGGAATTGGCGCACTTCCCCTTTTAAAGTCTCGTCCAGTAGCCTGTGAGGCGTATCCTCTCGTTATTGTCGTGTCATCACATTTTGCTCATGTCGCCGAGCGTGAGACTCACACTTGCGGCTATGGACCTGGCTGCTGCTGGTCCGTGCCATGGGCCCCTAGGGAGTGGAGTATTTACCGTACCCACAGGGTGGTTCATCCGTGCCGTCCTCTTTTTCTGGTTAAACTGTACCGGACTCGGGGCGGGGCGGGCTTGCCCAAGGCTTGCCACGGCGCCTTACGACCCCGTGCGAGTATGCAACCCGTGCACACGCAAGAAACTCGGTACAGCATAACCAGAAGGAAATGGACGGCGCGAGTCACCCACCCTGTAGTATGTAGTTTGCGCGGCCCACTCGCTCGTGGCCCCTCCGAGAGAAACATCCCATAAACATAATGAATAATCGAATGGTTAATATCGCGACGTGGTGGGGCGGGGCAGGGCGCGGCGGGGTGGGGCGGGCGTGACGAGGCGTGGTACACGGGTCAATCGGGTTCACGTCCCGCCCATCCCATCCATTCATTCACGCCGCATCGGCCGCGCTCGCGACGCTCTGCGACACACACGACATCATCATCTGGTCGAAAATGGCGCTCGCCGACCGCCCGACCGCTTCGACCAGCGCGACGAGGAGCGCGCCTAAAGCGGCGCCCGCCTCTCGCCTCTGATTGTCCGGAGATAAAGCCGCTGCGGATAAGGCGACGCCGTGCACCTCCCCGGCGCCATCGATGCGCTGTGATTTTTCGCGATGAATATTGGTTTGGGTTACGCATCGTGATGTTCCCATGGGTTCACGCGCCAAAAATTAATTCCCGAATGCTTTGTTTCACTTTTGTCCGCTTATGAAGTTTGAGTTATCGCCGACTACCTACGAGCCGGTGGTGTACCCTGCCAGCCCGCCCCGTCCCGCCCCACCCTGCGCTCTTATCGGACTAGCCGGACTTTGGCCCTCTCTCGCGACGTTCGGCGCCGACGTATGATGGCATGGACGTTTCTTCCTACTTCCTGGTTCGAATTTGGCGCCAATGACTCGACAAACAAAGGGTGGGGCGTGGCGGCGTGGGGCGGGACGCAACGGGAGGGTCGTGATACCGCCGCCGGGCCGGGGGAGGCCCTGCGAGCGGGGCACACGAGTATCCTCCCCCCGTTGCTCCGCGCTGCGCCCCGCCAGCCGCCAGTAACTGGAGGTGCCTTCCTCCCGTATGAGGATCGATGTTGTCACGCCTGCCATGCCCAGCCCCAGCACCGGCCTGTAATTTTCCTCGCCTGATCCAATATTCATGGAAACACTGGCCGGCTGCTCCTTGTAGTCCTGGGGTGGCGCGTGTTGCGGCGGCAGGGCGGCAGGGCCCGGCAGGGTCACACACCCGGCCGAGGTGCTCTGGTAGACGCAGCGGCGGGGCAGCGGGGCGCCCATCTCCGCGCAACGCGGCGCAACGCCACTCGCGGACCGGGGGGCCCCCAGGACCCAGCCAGGTCGGCCACCCCTTCTACGTCTTTGCTCTCTCCCTCCTTCCCCCTCCCTCCCCCTCTCGCTCTCTGCCCCTTCTCTTTCTTCTCTTATTGCGCCATCCGCCCGCCTAGCCGCGCCTCGGGGTGCCCGCCCCGCCACGCCCCCGGGGTGATTGCTGGCCGCTAAAATGAGTGTCTCTCCAGCCCTCGAGCTGTTGGAACAGCCCCGCGGCGGCGTTGGAGGCGGTCCGGCTCGGCCCCGGCTGACGCGCACCCATCCGAGGCGTTTGTTGGGGGCGGCCGACGAGGAAGCGGCGGCGCGGGGCGGCACGCGAGCAAGCGCCGCGGCGGGGCCGGATGACGGCGAGGTGCAGACCAGACCGCGCCCCCCGGGGGAAGGATTTATTTTGCAACGCGCGCTTCTCCGCTACCTTTTCCTCCTCGTGTTTGACGCATCGCGGGCGGGTGCAACGCACCCCGGGCGGGGCGGGGCGGGGCGGGGCAGGCGGGGTGCCTTGGGCAGGCGGGGCGGGCGGCGGGCGCGTGACCGCGCGTGACTCGGGGCCGTAAGCGGGAGCGGATCGTAAAGGAACAGGCGCCGCCGGGTAATGGATAGCTAGCGCGGGGTGGGGCGGGGCGGGGCGGGTCAGTAAAGGGTTAAGGAGCGGCCGTGCTTCCAAGAGCTGCGCGCCGGAGACACCTACACCGCGCCCGCGGCCCCGCGGCCGGGATGATGTGGCAGGAGCGAGCGACTCGTCGCGCCCAAAATGCCGACGACCGACCGGTCGGACCAAGCTGGCGGTCGGCCCGGCCGCTGTCGAGCATGCGGTGGTACAGCAGCCGATTGCACATCGGCGAGGTGCAATGGCCGGGGGCCCGGGCCGGGGCTCGGCCGGCCGGCGGCAGCCCGAGCTGGCAGCCGCGCACGCAGTCGGTTAGGCCCCGTCTCGGGCCGGCCGCCTGCCTGCCTGGCCGCTCTCCCGGTGTCAATGACCTCCCGGCCATTTCGGCAGGCCCGGCCCAGGCCCTGCTGCTCGGCCCGCCCGCTATACCGCTACGCCCCGCCGCGCCGCTCGGCGCCGCTCCCCGCCACGGGTACCAACGTTGTCGTACGACGGCGAGCATCCTTCCGGCGGCGCCCAGCAACAACGCCGCCGTGGTGAGCGTCGAGTCCTGTCTTGTTCGCATGGACACGCACGCAAAGGTGCGCGACTCTGGCGCCCCCTCTCGAATAGCTCGTCCTATGGCCCCGCGTCGGCGGCTATGAGAGATGCGTCGTCTGATTGAGATTGAGACAGACGGCTGGGCCGTGGTGCGGCGGTGTTGCCCCGGCGTTGCCCTGCCTGGTCCAGGGCCTGGGCGGGCGGGCCAATCATCTCACGGACACCTGCTGCCCTAACCTCTCTCGCTCCGCGCGCTGTGCCCGCCGTCCTCCACCCTTCCTCGCTCCTCCTCCTCTGCCGCCTCCTCTGCCGCCTCTCCCACCTCCTCCCATTCTCCTTCGCCCTCTCTCCGTGCCCACACTCTCTTCCTATACTTCGAGAGGTTAACGACCCGATGAGCTGCGTCCTGCCTGCTCGGTAGAATGGAGCACTCTTGGCGTCATCCTCTCTTCTCTTCCCTCATTTACCTCTTTCTGTTCTCATTGTTCCTTCTCCTACGTCCGTATCGCTAAGCACGCTCGATCTTTGGTTTAACGTGTCGTTGCGCAACAATGTCCGTTATCTCCGCCGTGACGTGCGTGTGACGGCCTGGCCGTGCACCTGCCCGTCGTGCCCCCCGGGTGGCCCTGGTGCGGCCCCGGCAGGTCCGGCAGGAGCTCCACGTCGAGGGGAGTGACGGCGTTGTTGAGAGGGAAAATCTCGTTTGGGAAGTGGTTTGACCAGGAGGGCCCGGGAGGGTCGAATTCAATCAGGAACGGGGGAGTTGTGGGAATGGCCGGAGGACCTGGAGGATGTGACCGAGGAGTGGACCAGGGTGTGACCAGGCCGTGACCAGGCTGTGACCAAGGATATACAAAAGTGGAGTGTTGAGAGTTCGTGCCGTTCCAGGCTCTTCGAGACGACGCTGCCGTGACGCCGTGACACGGGCGGTGCAAGTGTGACAGTGTGACCGTGTTGTGACCTTGTGGTGGACCCCCTATGCGGCGCGGGCCATCGCCGCCACCGACGGGCGCTAGCCTGGGCGCTAGCCGCCCCCCGCGGCACGCCCGCACGTCTCCCTCATCCTCGTCGTCGTCGTCCACCCCGTCGGCCGCGCTTCTCCCGCGGCCCCATGCGCCGCCCCCGCCCCCAGAGTGAGCGGACACCATGGAGGAGGCGCTAGAGCTGCTGTGCGGTCAGCAGTTCGGGCGCAGCTGGACGGCTGGCCCGGGGGCTGGCCCGGGGGCGGGGCCGGGGGCGGCGGCGGCTGTGGCGGCTGCAGCGGCAGCGGCGGCAGCGGCCAGCCGGCTCGGCCTGGTTCCGGAGGAGGATGCCAGCTGCTCCGGGGACCGCGACGTCACATCGGCGGACTCTACGAGCCCGCCGCCCAGCGCGCTGTCGCCCTTCTCGGACTCCAACAAGTCCACCACCTCGTCCTCCCACGCCAACACCAACTCTATACGGGGTAAGCTAAGCAAGCACGTCGCCGTCGTCGTGTGATAAAAAGCATCCCGCTTTGGAAGTTCAGCTTTTTCTTTTCCTGTTGCCGATGCAAATGAGCCGGCGCTTTCTCCCGCTCGAGATATCGTACTTGTGTGCGTATATCTGTGCGGACTGATCGGAAACGGCCCGGCCGCCGCCCGAAAAGACGACTTGAAACAAGACTGGCCGCCCGGACCGGAGTTGTTTCGGGGTGCGAGTGACGAGTCACGAGGCGTGAGCCGTGAGCACCGTGCATGGTTCTCTACAGAGAACGGTACGCCGACGTGCACATATATCCATTCCCTATAGTACTTGCCTCGGCCGGCTCTCGCCGCAGGTGGCCCGTGTTCGACTCCTACTGCCCCGGCTCGTATTATCATCTTCCAACCAAGATAGGGCCTACGGTGAAGTGAATAACTGCCTGTTATAGCTGCTAGCGAGCTGTAGCTTTGGTCGAGGTACGCTCCGTAGCGGTGTTTGGTCACTGTAAAAACATGTGGTTGTGAACTCCCGAAAACGACTGTGGCTGTATGGAAAATTTAACTACCCGAATTAGAGTTCTTTTAGGAAATGCAGTAAATCAAGCAAGTGAATGCCGTAAAGTTGCCATTGTAGACATAGTAAAACTTATGAAAAATGTTGATGAAAAACTGACAAAAATCCAAAACAGCAGTGATTGATGAAATTTCGAAACCTTGCTATGAAAATGACGGTGATTTCCATCATGTAAAATTGGGAGAGGAGCAGCGGCATATTTTCCCGTGTGGATTTCCTCGTAGTTTTGTGCCTCTGCAGTGCGGGTGGCGCTGGGCCGGTGTTATGTAGCGGGAATGAAACATTACGGCGGGGCGGGCTCCGCTCGGGTCTGGCCGCGCCGCGGGGAGAGTGATGCGAGGATTTGGACAGGTCCTGCCGCTTTCTCCATCTGCCTGGCCGGGCCTGTCGGCATGCCGGGCCAACCCAGCCCAGCCCCGCCGAACTTTTCGTCGGTCCTCGTCGTGGGACCCGGCGAGGCGAAGGCGAGACGGGCGCCGGGTTAGAAAACGCGATTATGACGGCGAAAATAATAAAATAATAATAAAATGCCAGGGTGTACTTGGCGGCTCCTGCCTGCTGTTCACCGGCGTCGTGTTTTGTGGTGGGAGTACTGCCCTCAGTGTTAAAAAAACAAAAAACAATCTTGTTCTGGAACTACTTTCTCAATTAATTTATTCAAAAAAGGGCGCTGTTAATTCTGAAACAACATATGTCATAATTTTTTGTTTGAGGCTTTTGCCCAGACGATGCTGTAGTTTAGGATGTTTCGACATTGACAGTAACCCAAAACGAAGCAAACATAGCTTAAAAAGGAGGCAACGCTGACGTTTAACCCTTACTACTCTTTCTGGAATTTCTGATCAATTTTTGTTCTGGTGGTCGTCCAGTCATTTTTGTTTTCATGGACGAGTTGCTTTGATTGAGAAATGAATCAACTTATAGTCAATCACTCTGGAACAAGACAAAGATTTTTACCGTGGAGTTAGCAGCTCGGTACCAGTCGTAGGGTTGCTGTCTCTCTCTGTCTCATCCTCTGTCTCTCCCACTCACGATCGGCCAAGCTGCGGCGGTGGCGGCGGCAAGCGAACGAGACGCGGCCTGCGAAATCGTAAAGCTCATCTCATCAGGCGTCGCGACGCCCCTGCTGCTCCGCCCGCGCCCGCCGCGCCGCGCCGCGACGCTCTGTCACCGGCCTTATCTGGCGTCGCTATCGGCGTCAGGCCGGCCACCTGATACCAGGGGAGGGGGCGCGAGTCGAAGCGTCGGACGCAGCCTCACGAGAGAGGAAAGGGAAAGTTGCCGACGCCGAGCTAAATCATGCCTAACCGCGCCGTAGGCTTCGCGTAACAACAACAACAGGAATAAAGCGTGGCAGCTCGTCGCGTTGTTGTTCTCTGCGGCAGAGGGAAGAAAAATCCGCGGGAGATTGGGTCCAATAATTGCTCCAGGGCACTCGTACACTTGCCTGTACTCCCTACTCGACTCCGTACTTTAGACCTCGCTTCGACAAGTACGCACGAGCACTCTTATTTGGAATATTTTTTTTACTGACAGTGTTATTTATTCTGTTACTAAATTTGGGCATGGTGCGAAAGAAATGTATTTCATCCCTTTCCAGCGGTGCTATGTGCGGTGCTGTCAGGGCCAGGCCCGGTGGTGTGGGGGTGGGGCCGCCCCCTGAGGGCCCTCCGCCCTGTGGACCCACTCAGCTGTATGGAACACACCGGCTGGGCTCGCCGCCGCGCGGTATAGTGCGCTGCTGCTTCTTTTTAAAAACGTAATTTGTTCCTCTCCTGCTGGCTGCTTCCGCAGCACCCCGCGTCCGCGATTTACTCTAGTGAGCCGCATCTCCCCTTTCACACCAGAACTGCTCTGCGCTGCGACTGTTTGTGCGCTGGTGGTAGCCGCTGCCGCTGGTGGCACGAGCACGACGGCTGTATTGGGTAACCCGCTCCCGCGTCGCCGTCCACTAGAAAGTACTTCCACTACTCGAAACTACCTTGTGTGGCGGTGGTTGGGTTGGTGGTGGTGGCCCGTGGTGGCCCAGGCCACCGGTGGTAGTGGTCTGGTCCACGGCAAAGTAAATGATTCCGTAGAGGGGCAAGGAAAAGGAGAGAGAGAGGGAGAGAGAGAGAAGAGAGAGAGAGGGAAAAGAGAGAGAGAGAGGGAAAAGAG
>NW_026267146.1:973979-974870 GCF_000697945.3 Frankliniella occidentalis | reverse complement strand
GGCGGGCGGGCGGGTAGGCCACCCGCTGGACGCGCGCGCGGGAGGGCTGCCTGGCGGCGAGTGCACGGCGCTCCGGGCTGGGCGGAGCAGCGGGGGAAGTAACGGGGCCCGCTCACGGTAAATGCAGTGTCTGACTTTTTGAAGAGAAATGGACAACTTTGTGGTACGCCTTTAGTTTGAGGAAGTCTCCTATGATTTTGAGAAGATATTTTATCAAAAAAAGGGAGAGTTCCCGTGTTGTTGTTTTTTTCAGAAGTTTTCCTATAATACGGGAGTTTATTAAAATCTTAACTTTTTCTTCACGAAATAAAGCGTTGTTTTCACCGTGCCATGTTGTGACACCCAAGGAAGTAGTTTTCTCGATTCAAGAACAAGTTGTGCTCGACCGAATCCGTCACAATACAGGAACATTTTTGCACTCGACGTGAGAATACAATGGGATGAGGACCGACAGAAACGAGGAGCATGCATATGTCTTCTCATCAAGTACAAAATACGCTTGAATCAAGGGTAAAGAAAATCCATAGATTGTGCACAGACTGCGCACGGAATAAGTGCACTTTTCTTTGTTTCGCTGTTCCCTTCTCTCTCCGTTTGACACCTGCCTCTCACGTTTCTCGTTGCCGCCCCCGCACCACCGCCATGCCGCGCATTCGACCTACTCGTGATCCGGCTGGCTCTGGCGCTCGCTGGCGCCACCAGGTGTCGGTCGGCCCGGCCCAGCTCAGCCCGCCGCGCACCAGCACAAGCACAAGGGCATGCAAAACACACATTTGTTGTCTAGTCATTCGACGAAACGGATGTGTGTTTCGATTTCCTCTCTGCTGCTCGACTGAAGTGCGTGAGAGTGCGTGGACTGTTAGAAAGAGAGAGGGAGAGGGAGGGAGGGGG
>NW_026267146.1:970684-973804 GCF_000697945.3 Frankliniella occidentalis | reverse complement strand
GAGGCTTTCAAGAGGCTGGACTAGACCAGCGCCCTCTAGACCAGCGCTCTCTCGCGCCGGAAAACGTAAACAACGGACGAGTCCTATAAGTCCTCCCTCCGCTCTTACACACACACTCACGTGAGCGCGCGCGCACACACACACACACACACACACACACACACACATACTATCCATCTCCACAAAATCACTCTCCACCTCTTCAATTCTATTTATCTCATTTCTTTTGTCTATCTCTCTTCTCTCTCTGTCTCCCCCCCCCCCTCTCTATTCCTCCTGTACAGATAGTTCAATAAATACCTCAGTTAACTCTCTCATCATCTGACTCCTGACTCAACTTTTCTGAAATTAGAGAGAGGTCTCAAGTTCCCCTCAAGGGGCTAATTAAGTCGGCACTGGGACTGTAAAGAACTAAATCAAATTCAAATTCCTATTTCTCTTCTTCCTCTCTTTACTCTGCCTATTTTGCATTTCTTCCCCTTTCCGCCCTCTCCTTCCTTTTAGCGTGCACCCTCCTGCATCCCGTTGTCCTGCTCTCCTCTGCTTCCCTGCTCTGCTCCCGCTCGGTGCGTCGTGTCTACTGCATGTGCGTGAGCGGCGCGGGCGCGCCCACAAGCGAGAGAGAGAAAGAGAGAGGGAGGGAGGGAGGGAGGGAGGGAGAGGGGGCGGCAGAGCGAGCGAGCGGAGTGAGTGGCGGGGGGAGGGCTGTTCGCAATACGTTGTGTTGTGACGTCACGAGAGCGTTGACCTCGCGCTGCGCCGCGCGCCGCTCTGCCCCCCGCGCTCCTCCCAACGCCCCCCTCCCCCGCCCGCCGCGCCGCTGCTGCCGCTCCGCGCTTGCCGCTGCTGCCGCGTCCACCGCGTCCGCCGCGCCGCACAGCCGCTCCCGCTCCACTGGCCGCACTCGGCCAGTCAGTCAGTCGGCCGAAACCCCTTCCACCCCGCCCCGCCCCGCCACGCGCTGTCCTCGCCAGGAGGTCTCCTTGTCTACGAAGAGTGAACGTTGCTATTTCGTCTCTAACCTCATTATTGCAACGGCATGAAGCCCCCCCGGTCGCCGAAGGGGAGGTTGAACGAGCATAGGCCGATGCTAAACGCCTTTACTTTGCAAATATTGTTGCTGCGCAAAACCACGTCCCATGGTGTTAGGTTTATTATCGTACTGTTTACAACATTAAATTTCTCTTTAAGCCATGCTTCTTTATGTAGAGATAATTTTGAGTTGGATATCGTGGCGTTATCTTAGTGCATGATGGTGCATGTGCAGGTAGTACAGGTGGTCTCCAACCCTCCGTGGTGAACCAACAACCAAATCATAATACAAGGTGGTGTTCTATGCCTGCTTTCTGGTTTTATACTGTACCGCATGCAGTCGTGTAGATGGGTTGCATACTCGCACGGGGCCATCAGACCCCGTGGTCGGTGCGAGTCGGCTTTAGCACACCCGCTCTGTAGACTGGCAGTAGTCTCATCAAAAATCACGAATCAAAATTCCATTGAAGATAATGAGGCCACAAAATTTCAAGTCAAACCGAGCAGATAAATCCTCACTACACGTTTATAAAGCTTGCGACGCACTGTTTTGTAATTCAAAGCAACACTGAAAACTTTTGAGTGAGATGTCGTGCTCGAAATGAATGAGACATAATTTTGCTTTGCTTAATCAGAGCGATGACTATAATGCTCACCCTATTTTAGTCATATGCACCCAATTCTCACTCTGGACTGGAGGAGTAAGATTTCCCTGACCTCTCCCAATTGCAGTGAGGAACCCTACTCTCATTGGCTGAGAACCTCAAATTATGACTCAAGTTGAGTGAGAGTTAGATATCTCGCTCCCAGGAGAGTGAGATCATTTGTGTCACTCATCTCACTCTTCTAGGTACCTAATAATTGGTACAACTCTATGGAGCTCTCAAGCTCTAAGGTACCATTACTGTACATTGAATAAAAATCAAATCAATTCAATCTCCTGAGAGTAAGATATCTGACTCTAGCATTGTCAGTGAAATGTTTTTGCAAGCTACAAAGGAAATGCTTTGTGTTCTCTGCTACATCAAAATCAATCTATCTATCTATCTATCTATCCATCCATCCATCCATCCATCCATCCATCCATCCATCCATCCATCCATCCATCCATCCATCTAAACACGTCGTAAATGAGGGGGTGGTGTAAATTTAACGGCACTGCCATGCGGTGCCGTTAAAAACAGCATCTCGAAACAGCATCGCTACACGAAAAGGCCCCTCACTCTCTCTCTCTCTCTCTCTCTCTCTCTCTCTCTCTCTCTCTCTCTCTCGCTCTCTTGTTGTTGTGTCCTCCAAGTAGTCACCGCTGTCGCCGTCGTTGCGCTGCTCTCGGCTGCTCGCTCTCTCCTCTCGGCGCGACGGTACACAATTTATTGTTGGTGTCAAAAAGCTAATTTCGACGCACGTCGCGTATCGTTTGCACACGGGAAGGGAAAGCCGAAGCCGCATAGCACCAAATACTCACAACGTGACGCGCGCGCGCACACACACGCACACACACTCACACACACTCACACACACTCACACACTCACACACACTCACACTCACAAGCATGCGCGAACTCAGCTCACACGCACACTGACGTAAAAGTGGGAGAGCACATATATACCTGTATGAGTAGAAGAAAGACCTGTTTGGTCTCCAGAGAAGGATTATATTGTCAGCTTGTTTGAAACGTTGTATGGTTTATGCGCACGCGTTCCTCTGCGCTCACACACGTATACTCGTACACAAAGACTTTCTTGGCACACGCACACACACACACACACACACGCACACACACAGAGTCGTTACTTCTTTTTTCCCTTAACCCATTCGCAGCCACTTCACTTGCAGCTGTGCGCCCCTTTCCCGCCGCCACGTCCCGGCGCAAAATGTTGCTCCTGAGGGAAGTCCAGCCGGGACAGGACAGGAAGTGAAGTAGCAAAGCACTCCCACCCGTCGGCGCGGGGGCCAGCAGGCCAGACCCAGACCGGGCCTGGGAGTAGTATAGTGCAAGAGAACGAATAGAGTAAGCGGCAGTGCCCGTTCACTTTGTGTTTTAAATCTCGCGGGCGAAACGCGCGGGCGGAAGGGGGCGAGGGGGA
>NW_026267146.1:963795-964649 GCF_000697945.3 Frankliniella occidentalis | reverse complement strand
GGGGGGGGGGTTGGCGGGGCGGATGCTGTTGTTGTACACGACGCAGGGGGGAAGTGGAGCCCCTCATGCACCGGTAAAGAAGCGCAGCACACACACAGTGCGCGGCCCGCAGCACCTCCCCCGGAAGCCAACGGGATCGGGTGGGGCCGGGCCGGCAGGTGCGGGGCGGTGTGGGAAAGTAAAGAGTATGGAGCGGAGGAAGGACCAAGACGACAGACTGGACTGGACGGTGTGTGTGGCATATGGCCTCGAGTAAGGCTTTTTCACGGTGTAACTGAACACCTACGCACTGTAAATACCAAGTTTTTATTGGGTTTTGTTTTTTTTGTGGTTTGTAGGTTTGTGCTGTTTTCTGCTGCGTACTTTTTTTGTGAGCCAAAACTATCGTTGCCGTCTTGGTCCGCCTGACATCTCTTTCTATCGGCAGGGCGAGGAAGAGTGGGAAATGGGGGGTAGTTTGGAGGGGGGGTGGGGGGGGGTAGAACTCACCCGATTTGTTTTCATTATTCTCGTTGCTTTTTCACCTTTCTTTCCTCGCGCTCCGCACCGGCTCGGCACCCCCCTTTTACCTCCACCCCCTCTCCTCTCTTTCCCCTCCCTTCCCCCGCGCTTCCCCCGGTACTCCTTTTTCGGTTCACAATGGCGACGCACGTATGATTTACAATGTATTCATCTTTATCAGACCGGCGGCGGGCAACGGGTCCTCTCCTCCGCCGCCTCACTCGCCAGCTTCCCCCTTTCTTCTTATCGTCCGTCTTCCTCTATTTCGCCTTTTCTTCTCGCTTACCTTTAGCCGGCCTCTTCTTTTTTCACCCTGCTTACCTCTTGCTTCCTCCCACCAACCTTACCCCCCC
>NW_026267146.1:960912-963650 GCF_000697945.3 Frankliniella occidentalis | reverse complement strand
CTCTCTCCCTCTCTCCCTCTCTCCCTCTCTCCCTCTCCCTCTCGCCATCCTCTGCGACCGTAGTCTGGGCTGGGCTATCCCGCAAACCGCAAATGAATATCAATCACTTGCTCAGCACATGCCGTGGCCCTTTTCAGGTCCCCGCTTCGCCGCATCGGGCGCTGTCAGCTCCTACTGCTGTCAGGTTCTTCGCGGGAGCTTTCAAACCTGTTAAAAAAGTTTTCTTTTTTTTTTTTCAATTTTTTTTTCTTAGCTTTCCTCGACTGGTCTCAGTCTCAGTGACTGCGCTCGGCCACGCCACGCCGCACTGCGGTGCGCGCTCGGGGGAGGAGAGGAGGAACCGGTGCAGTCAGTCATGCAGCCGAAAATGTCGTTCAACCAGGAAGCGGGTGATAACCAAGTCGGCGCGAAATTACGCGCTCCGGATAAGCAAAAGGCAAAGTAGTAGTGGGGGAGGGAGAGGGAGAAAGAAAGAGAAAGAGAGTAGGGAGGGACCATACAACAGACTCTGCGAATGTGAGAGCGATGAGCGAGCGGGGTTTTACGAGTGTGTGAACGATAGCTCGACGTGGAGGGCTTAAGCTGCCATCGCCGGTTCTCTTGCTGATGATCGACGTCGTGTAGTGTCGCGGGTGGGGCCGGGCGGGGCGGGGCGGGGCGCGCGGGGGCTGCCGAGGGCTTACATCACCTCCTCGCCGCGCGCCGGCTCGTTTCCGTTCAGGAAACGCCCTGGCCGACTGCCTCTGCTGCTGCTACTGCTGCTGCTGCTGCTGCTGCTGCTGCTGCTGCTGCTGCTGCACTAAGGCCCGCGTCCTGCCGCCACTGCGCTGTTTGCAGCCCCCCCCCCCTCTCCTCGGTCGAGGACGGCGTCGGCGATGGCGCTGATGGTGATGATGACGATGTTGACGACGGCTGCCGTCTAACTTTCACCCAGCGGGGTGGCCAGGCCCACCAAGCCGCGGTGGCAAGAGGAGGGAAGCGCCTCCGTGACGGTCTTCACGTCGGCAGAGAGGGCGCCCTTTGTGGTGCGTGACGCGGAGCGTCGCTATCTTGGTCGGTGATAAGCCGCCCCACCCCACCCCGCCCCACCCACCAACCGTGTAATTACCGTTGATATCGAGAAGGCGAGGACTCCCCTTGGCCGCGCCGGTGTGGTTCAGGGATTGATTTGCCGTGGAATCGCGCGTTCTTTGCGCTTGTTCATTAGGTTGATATAATCAAGGTGGACGCCCGTGTAAGGCCGGGGCTGCCCTTATTGTCGTCCGAGACAAAGAGGTTCGCGCCCGCCTTGAACGGAAGGCAATAGAACGACAGAGTTCGTTATGGATATGTTTTGGCGCCGTCACTCTCTAGCAAACGCAGCAACGCTCAAAAGTATGAGAAATCGCTGCTCGCGCTGTGGACCTCGCGCCGCGAGTCACCGTTTTGCCTGCTGCTCCCTCCTTTGCTCCTTGTTGACAGTGCTCCCCGCGGGTGGTGGCCTGGCGGGGCGGGGCGGGGTGTTCTCGTTCTGACTAACCGGTCATTCACACACACCACACCCCCACCACACCGCCACCACCACCACCACCACCACCACCGGACCGGGCCGGGCGCGGCGGGCTCGCGCGCTCGACCACAGCCCCGCCCCGCCACTCCTCAACATTTTTAGAAATGAGCCATTGCCCCCTACGCGGCCCCGCTCCGCGTCGAGCGCATTACGTGCGGACCTTGTCGTATTGACTCCGACATTACGCGAGGATGGGTTAGACTTTCGGCGCTTCGGGTCCGGCCAGTGCCGCCCCCACACGCCCTGCCCCTGGCCATGGATGGCTCCCACCGTGACGTGGCGCTACCGACCGACACGTGATGACGGACGGATCTTTCTAAAAGCCCCCCATGGCTGCTCCTCCCGCGCAGAAAGGGGAAGCGCGGAAGCGCCCTTTGCCAAGTACATCCCCGGTGCTACCCCCTCCCCCCACTCCCTCCTCGTATTTTCCGTCATTCGGTACAACCTTATACTCGCGCAGGAGCTCGGCCGGCCGCCGCCGCCCCGGGGGCGACAGACGCTGCTTCCTCAGAGACGTCAATGAACTCAGAAGCAGGCTGCTGCTGTGGCCATAGGCTGTGGCCAACAAGGCTCGGTCGGCGTCACACCTTCGCGTCGTCGTCCTCCTGGCTTTGGGGGGGGGGCGTTGTTGGGCCCAAGAAGCGACCGGAAGTAAAATTATTGACGTCACTACACAAAAGAAGGTGAAATGGTCGGTGTGAAGGGTTATATGATGGGATGAAGCTGGGGGAAGCTGTGAGGCGATGGCGATGATGGTGTCATAGAGAGCAGTATATTGGGGGGTGGAACGACGGCCTTTGGCCGGAGGAAGCGCTGCTCGGCCGTGTTACTGACCCGGCCGTCATAGGAATGTGGCCAGAATGTGTGTGTGTGTGTGTGTGCGTGTGTGTTGCTATGTCCGAGCAGCTCCTCCTCCTCGCGGTGGCGGCGGCGGCGCGTCGGGAGGCATGTCGTCATTCGCGTGTTTCAAGGAAGGACTTTATCGTTCGGCCTGCTGCTCTGGCCGCCCCGAGCCGTTCACGCTGTCCACGTGGCGCGCGGGGCGCCGCCGCCGGGCTAACGTCCTGAGCGACATACGACGACGACTCTCCCCCTCCGTCCACCACCGCCGCAATGTAAACTCTTAGCAATTGAAATCAAATAAATGAATGAGTCGGTTCGTCGGTTCTTTTTAGTTTGGGGGCGGGTG
>NW_026267146.1:958326-960487 GCF_000697945.3 Frankliniella occidentalis | reverse complement strand
CCCGCCCCGCCCCCCGCCACACCACGGGCCGCAGCGGGCGTTGACCCCGCCGCACCGCGCCGCGCGGAAACGAAACAAACGCTTGCGCCTTATCGCTGCTAAAGGCCCGCCTCGCCCCGCCGCGCTCGCTTTTTTGGGGGGCGCGGCGCGGGAGTTTTCAAATTTTGACTTATGCCCATTCATTCCGGGTATCAATAAGGGCAAGTAAAAAATTTTGATTTGAATATCAATCACGCGTGTTGTTGTGATTGTTTTCATTGTTGTTGCATCGTGCACTCCGTCGAACTTTTGACGATGGTGACGGTGATGGTGACGACGGCGACCGCTTGGTGCTGCTGCACTAGAGCGCACGGCGAGTTCTTTTGGGGAAGAGCCACTCACATGCTGTGGCCGGGCGGAGTGGCCGCGGCCGGGCCGGGCAGTGGGGGGTCAATGCCCTGGAGGAGGATGACTTCATGGACCTCATGGAGGACGGGCGGACGGGCGGAGCCATGGTCCATGGTGGTGGCGCGGGCCGTGGCGACATGAGATGGTGACTCCCTTCCCGTCGGCGCCGCGCTCGTGCGCACGCCCGGGCGGGGCGGGGAGCATAGGTCATTGGCGCGAGCGAGCGGCCGATCAGCTGTTGCTGACAGAGAGAAAGAGAGAGAGAGAGGCACTGCTGCCAGGCCGCCGCCACGCCGCCACCCCTGCTGTGTCAGGCAAATGAGGAGGAGGTTTATTCTGAAAACGGGAACGCCGCCGCCGCCGCCGCGCCCGTCACTGGCCGACGAGCCAACCGCCAAGCCACCCTGGGCGCGCTCTGGGCGGGGAGGCGGAGGTAAGGGGTGATGGCGCACGTGTCGCGGCAGGTGAGGTGAGGGGAGCTGCCGCGGGGGGTCAGGGGGCGCCCGCGAGGAGGAGGATGTGTAGGGCACTCCCTGAGCGCAGAGAGAGCAGGAGGATTCCGTTCTCATTGGGTGAGTGCTGCTGATCCTCGGGGCTCGCAGAGCAGCCCAAGCAGGGGTTTCGTATCATCGGATCGCTCGCTCCTGCTGGCTCTCCTTCTTCCTGACGGTGTCGATGTAGTGGTGGAGCCTGGCTGCAGCAGGGCGACCCTGCTCGCAGCACACCACCAACCACCACCGCCACCGCCCCGCGGACTGCTGGCGTGTCGTGTGTGCCAACGCACCGAAAATAAAACTGCGGGTGGAGGAAGGGTGGGCGAGGGGAGGAGGGAGATAGTGGGTGGTGGAGACGAGGCACGGTGGTGAGAGGGATGTGGGGAGGGCTGGTATTTAAGTGCTATGCGGAGAACTGATACAAGGGGGGAGAGAGGGGTGGCGGTGGGGGAGCTATACACTTGTTTTCACGATGTCGCCCCTACGTACGGAGAGAGACGTTTCTGCCTGGAGTATTGTGCAGACTCCAGGATAAAGCCCCGCCCTCGTCCTCCGCACCGAGTGTGGTGACTGGCAGTGCCCTCCCCTTTGCTCGCTAATCCCCCCGAGAGGGCCCACGCCCCGCCACGCCCCGCCACGCCACGCCCCGCCGCAGCGCGCGCGAGGGAATTCTTTCTGCGCTTGGAGCTCGTATTTGCCACCCTCCACCCGTGCCGCCCCCAGGGGGGGCCAGAGGCGCGCGCTGCACGGCATACTAAACAAGCAAAACCTCCGAAAAAACGAAAAACAAAAACGAATTAAAAACTTGTGGGATTTAAAACTTGTGCCCTGCCGCTGTTGTTTTATTCTGACCAACGCTTTGCAGCACACTTCCAGAAGGTCTCGGTGTATGAGGCGCGTGCGAGCGGAGTAGCCAGCCCTGTCCGGCCGGGCGACACATTGCAGCAAGCGGCAGCCGGCCAAAACGAATAAGACACACACAGAATAATCAGCATAAAGCAAAAAGTGAAACGGTGGAATTAAGCTGCCAGAATGGCGCCGCCACCCCCGGCCCGGCCGGGCCCGGAGGAAACGCGCGGCGCGCCCGGGCCACTGCATGTGCACCTAACCTTAAATATGCGCATATCCGATTTTTTTCGGGCGGCGGCGGGCGGCGGCGCCGGGCTAGCTGCGTCTCTTTTGGGCTGCGCCCCTTTTGGGCTGCGCCCGAGCCTCGCCCGAGGCGTCCTGTAATGAGATTAATCGCACCCATAGCCCAGCCGTGTGTAGCCCCCCCTCCC
>NW_026267146.1:956768-958276 GCF_000697945.3 Frankliniella occidentalis | reverse complement strand
CCCTCCGCCCTTCCCTCGGGGCCAACGAACTGACGGCCAGCGGCGGCACCCGCCCCCGGGGGAGTGAAGGGTATGTCACAAGAGTGTCGCACACACTTTTTGACTGACGTCGTTGGAAGCGCGCGTTTGTTTTTTTTTAACTCGCAACATGCATATTCTTTTCTTTTTCTCCCATTTTTTGTAGGTGCTCTTAAAAGAAGTAACTTGCTTTACCACTCGGCGACGTGACGAGCGTGACAAAGCACGACGAAACGCATTGCAGAGTGACGGCGTGGCGAATGGAACCCGCCACCTTCCTCCTCTCTCTCGTTCAGCCCTTTCCCTTCCCTCTCTCTCCCTTTCTCTCACTTCACTGCCTCTCTCTATCTCTCTGCCTCCCTCCCTCCATCCCTTCCCTTACGCCTTGGAACACCCCCTATACCCCTCCCCCTTCCCCCCTCTCTGAATAACCGCCGATGGTATCTCGGTCCTGCGCAACGCTCGGCTCGTATCATTTGCTCTCTGAATTGCAATATAACGACTCTGGCTAATAATTTCCCTTGGCTTGTTGTTGCAGGTAATTATTATCATGCGCGGTTTGGATGGATGGTGGACGGGTTCCCGGCCCCGACCAGCGCAGCACTGCCGCAGCACACGATGAGTAGTACTGCTCGCCGCACCCGACGCACCAATCACATCCGGGCCCAACCTAAAACCGGCAGCATCATGAGGACGGGGCAGGGGCAATCCCGTCCTGCCAAATGTTATCTTTGTAGTATCACCTAGAGATAGATTTGAAGACCGAAACCTATTCATTCATCCATTGAAAAACGCCATCTTGCAAAAAACAATTTTCATTAAAAATCTTTTCTAACAACGTTTTTTAAAAACTTTTTATATGATGAAAGTTTTCTTATCTTCTATTACAAACTTCAAGTTGTCGTCAATCGTTAAGATATATACAGCCGCGTACCGGCGTAGTAGCCTACTCTAGTAGAGACAGTGTAGAGACGGCCAGTGGAGAGCGTAGGGAAGGGGAAGGACCAAGGACTCGCGTGGATTCGATCATTTCTTTCCGATACGTATCGTTTTGACTTGGAGTATAGGGCTCCGCGGACGGTTTCGTGCTGTTTTTCATTTCACCTCATGTCTCCAAGGACAAATAGAGGCTGCTGGAGACCGCCGACGAGCCCGAAGGCATAGCGCGGGGTCGTCGACCTTTGGCTGATATCACCACGGGGCATGTCGTTATAAGGGGACGGTCGGTCCTCGTCGAGGAAGCGCGGTCGCCGAGCCGGGGGCGGCCTATGGGGCGGCCGCGGGCTCGATGTCGGGGGGCGGCCGGGGCGGCGGCGGCGGCGCTACCCCCTCAGGCCCCGCGATGCAGGAGGCGCGTCGCGCACCGCGTGCCGTCTGCTGGGCCGCCTCGTGACGTCACCGGCCGCCTGGGCGCGGCGCGGCACGGCCCGGCGGTGGGCGGCCGGGTGGAGGGGGGGCAGTAACGGGAGTTGGAGTGGTGGCGGGTGGGG
>NW_026267146.1:956215-956718 GCF_000697945.3 Frankliniella occidentalis | reverse complement strand
GGGTGATTCTCAGAATACGGGCCGTTTGGGAGCATGTATAGTTTTAGAAAAAAATGGGTAAAAGTGTGGAGTTTTTTATGCTGTATGTTTAGATGTGACCTCAAGGAAGGTATGTACGAAGTGGTGATAGTTCAATCGAAATATTTTGGCTTCTATGGAAAATCAAAGTTGCGACCCGGTAACGGAGTTCACTTAAAAGGCACGGAGTTCACTCAGTTACTCTATCACGCCAAACTAAAGTCTATTCGTCAACTTCTAAGTAACCTGTGATGTTCAAAAACCACCCTGCTCTTCCTTGCCCTGCCCCTAGCCCCCCGATACACCCCAACCCATCCCCTATTCTAACATATGTGTCTTTTGATTCCTTCAAACTTCAAACTGGGTAGAAATACATGGGTGACAGTACCTACAATACAGTATTTATGCAGGTTTTACTGACAGTCAAGAACATAATATACAAAAATACAAACAAAACAAAAACATAAAAATAACATCATTTTGTC
>NW_026267146.1:952819-956165 GCF_000697945.3 Frankliniella occidentalis | reverse complement strand
GGACCGAAGGACGGCCATTGACCCTGCCGAGCCAGCTCGCTGCTGCTGCTGCCACCGCCGCCACGCCGCCCGCCCCACGCCCGCCGCTCGCACGACGTTGCTGTTCATCGCGCTCGTGCGTGCGCTGAGCGCGGGAGAGCACGCCGCGGCCGTGTCAGGACTTGCGTCTCCAGCCGGGTGCACACAGCCTCCGGAATTTTGCTCTCCCCGATTTTGTCCCTCTTCCGATGCACTTTTTCCTCGACTTTTCCCCCCATGCTTTAGTCGTGGCCGTCGCTATGGCTCCAGTTCGCAATGGACAAGCCTTATTTTGAAGGTGAAGATGAAGTCCACCTCTACCTCGCAGTTTCTTCTTTCACCCTTGACCCCACACCCTGAGCCTCTACTTCGAGTCGCACTCTCATTTCCCTATGGATGTGCCATCCGTATGTTATGGAGAATTTTGTGCTAACATATTATGGATCACAAATTATCCATAATATGGATCAAATTGTCAGTATTACAGACAATTTGATCCATATTACAGACATGCCCTCCTCCGTAAGGTATAGACCTTTCGTCCATACCCTACGGATGAAGGCATGTCTGTAATATGGATCAAATTGTCTGTAATACGGACAATTTTATCCATATTATGGATAATTTGTGATCCATAATATGTTAGCACAAAATTCACCGTAAGCGTGTCCATAAGGAAATGAGAGTGCGGGGGAGGGTCACTTTTGCTCTCCCTTCCCCTTTCAATTAAAAACAATTTTAATAAAGGTCGAATCTTTTCTTAACGTAAGGAACTTCTCAAAAATTTAAGGTCCTGTACTTGAATAGAGAATACATGCGTTCAAAATTCAAAGCATGGCAGCGCCAACATCGTGCTGCTTTGCCTGTCGTCTGCGAGCGTTTCTGATGCGCATGTGTGCGTAGGTGTTCCTGGCGCAGGTGGTGTCCCTTCTTCATCCTCATCCCGTCTCCTGTATCCCAACACACAATAGCTTACGATCGTAATCATTTTCATTTTGTCGCACCGTTGCCCATTTCTCGCTTAACGGTTCGGCCCAGCCCCGCTCTTTTCTATTGGAAAAAAAGTGATTGTTTTTTATTTTTATTGCTCATTCGAGTACATGTAATGGAAACTGCTCTCTTTTTATAATTTAAGACAATAAGATCTCACTTCCGAAACAGAATTGCTGGCGGTCCCGAATGTCCACACCGTTGCGCCGCCCTCACCTCCCACACCGCCCCTAGCCTTTCTTTCAGAGAGCTGAAAATTTCATTCCCTTGTTCGGACCAATACGGGGCTGTCGCGTGTTGCTTGTCGCTCTTACGTCGCCACTCTTCGCGTCGCAAATAGAAACATACCACG
Organism: Frankliniella occidentalis; assembly: GCF_000697945.3. NCBI lineage: Eukaryota > Metazoa > Arthropoda > Insecta > Thysanoptera > Thripidae > Frankliniella > Frankliniella occidentalis. The sequence continues at coordinate 954,805 of NW_026267146.1, read as the reverse complement.
GATACATTATAGATATACATAGTTGTGTACGTTGTGTACTGCTATACTAGCGCAGGAATTTGCCTTTCCTCACTACGCCAAAAATAAAGAGTTCTTGGATCAAGTACGGAGAAACTAACGGGTAAATGTATGATTTAAAACAATAAATTCTCTTACGATAGTGGATTGATTGTAAAGGAAAAGTACAACCGTATACATAGAAAAGTTTATCGACTTCTATCTTCTTTTTATTTTTTGACAAAAGCAAGCAGCGGCAAGGATGGGGACGCGGAGGATGGGCGTAGTTCTTTGTTTTCCCACAGTGTCGTTTGCTTGGGGGTCAACACACTCGTCGGCTGACAGCTATTTTGACGGATTGCCCGGGCTACCGCTGGCCATGCTCTGCGAGCAGATCTCCTCCGTGTCGCCAATTATGCAGTGTGCAGTCCTATCCGGGCGGGGTTCGGGGGGGCTCTTTTGTACCCCCGGGCCCCCATCGGGCCCCCGCACCCCTTCGCGTCCCTTTGCCGCTCGCCGCCCTATGCTGCTCAAAGCCGGACTCCTCCGGGCTGTGCGGGTGCGGGGTGGACGACCGGACCGGCGTGACGCGATGTCGACGTTCGCTGTTGAATAAGACGACGAGCAGGATGGCATAAACGCGCGTTGTCGCATCATATTGTCTCCTATGAAAGCAAAAGCGGTGCGGCCATTTCGCCGCGGCCCTCGACCCCGCCGCGGTTGCAATGCGCAGAGAGAAGGAGCGAGCCAAATAAAAGGACGGGCAATCTCTCAATAAAATAATGGATGGAAGCCAGGTTTACGCCACGAGATTGCATTTTTTAAAAGCCAGTTTGTGAACAAATGTAAGGACGGTGCAAATTGCATAAGCGCGAGGAAATCTGTTCTTGGCCACATTTCGGGCACTGCAATAACACTGTAAAAAATATGTTTGTACATATGTACGATATATTTTGTAATTCGGCATTGACAAAACGAGTCAACGAGTCGTACCTGTACAACCTCCCACCCCCCACTCGTGCTTGTTATTTAATTCTGCGGGGGAACTCGCGGGCCCGCGAGGGTAGCACGCGGGTCCGCGGGCGAAACTCGCGGTCCGCGGATGTACCGCCGCGGACCCATGAGCTACCCTCGCGGACCCGCGAGCTACCCCCGCGCACCCGCTAGTCACCCCCGCGGACCCGCGGGAACCCTCTAGAAACCTCGAACAACCCCTTTGTAACGCCCCAGGGCGGTGGCTGCAACAACAGTGGCAGAGCGACGCGCTGGCGCTTGGAGCCGGTCCCTAGCGCCTGGTGGGTATGCAGTCCCGGGTGGAGCCGTGCGGGCGGGTTGCATAGTACAAAAATGTGCGGGGTTAATCAGCCACCTGGTACTTGAGCTCTCAGTGTGGTTAAAATATGAAACGTCGCGAGTAGCTGATTTAGATTTACCAGATTTACCTCGAGTCTTACCTCGTCGGGTCTTGTATTAATTTCCCCCCGGCCCCCGCCAGCGCGCTGCTAGGAGGGCATGTGCTGGGAGAGAAGAGCCCCTCTCGTCTCGGATACCTGCGAACTCCTCTTGCGACCGGGAGGAGCTGTGTAACGGAGGGTATATAGGCGGCTGTTGATCGTTGATCCCGGAGGGGGAGGTGAGGGTGGGGGGAGGTAGGTCTGCATCCCTGCATCACACAGACGACGCCCCCTCCCCCTCCCCTCCCCCCGGTCTAAGTAAACCCAAGGCAGGTATAGCAGCGAAGTAGAGGGCGAGGGCGGTGCACTTGGAGTTAGTCCCCCGTAAGGACCCCCCTGGGGAAGGGGGCGGGGGAGGCGGAGGTGGGGGGCTTATGGCAGGTCAGCAACCCGTGTGGGGTCTTAGAAGGCGAGGGCCCGGGCAGAGAGGTAGGCGACATAGAAAATCCCGAGGGGTTCAAACAGTTCCAAAGCAGTGGATTCGGGTCGCCGTGGCACACAAATTCTCCGTGGTTTGATATTGCTGGCTGCCTTT
>NW_026267146.1:950735-952769 GCF_000697945.3 Frankliniella occidentalis | reverse complement strand
TCTGGGGGACCTTTAGGTTAATGGGGAGACTAGGAATGAGAAGTCTGGATTGCCTTGTTCACAACGCTTGGTCTCTCCGAGACTCCCTCAGGCATGCTCGTCACCTGGCGGACCCCCACCGACTCACGAGCCACTCGCTCTCAGCCGGGTACGCGGCCTACCCATCTAAGTCAGCACTTCCAGCAGGGCAGGGGCGGCAGCCCCGTTGCGTACCGTGCAACACCATAGCCGGGCGGGGGACAACAACGGGTGGAGAGAGATGCGCGAAAACAGCGCAGCAGAGCATCAGGAGCAGCGGTGGCAGCAGCAGCAGCAGCAGCAGGGCACGGCGACGGCTATACGTACACGGTTGCACCATGACACGGGGAGGCGCTGCGTGAAGGGGATGGCGATGTGAGGATTCGTGGGTTAGACTGTCATCATGAATGGGACAGAAACGCAGCCATATTGTATGTGGCTGAATTCATCGACCATCGTTCCCGCAAATTTGGAGGGCACAGCTAAACTGTAAGGGGGCACATAGCGCTATAAATTTTAGTAGGTCCCGCGCGCAACGGGAGGAAGCTGCCGCCTGCCGCCGCCGTCGTTGAAAAGTATTAGTAATTTGATGAGCTTCGATTGTCATCGGATCAGTCAGTAGCGGCGGCAGGCGGCACCGAGGGAATGCGGTCGCACGCCAGGCCAGGCGCGCCGCGCCACGACGCCGCGCCGCTTCCGGTAATAGCGCGGGGCGCGGGGACCTCGGCACGGGCGGGAGCTTAATTCCTAACTAAGTCACTGGTGAAAAGTGAAGTCTAATATCCTCAGTTTGTTAACAGGCAGTAGAGTCACACGAGGTTTTAGTGCGCCGCGTGAAAGGTATGTGGATGTGGTGCATACTGGGCAGAGTGTAAAGGCTTGCTAATACTCCCCAGTGCGCTGATCAGGTAGGGGGTCGCACCCATACTACGTGACATTTAGGGGGGGGGGGACAAATAGTATGGGGTCCTAAAAGAATCGGGAAAATCATTGGAGTCCATAGAGACCCCATAATATTTTTACCCCGGGGCATAAATAATATGGGGTCTCCATGGACTCCAATGATGTTCCTGATCCTTTTGGGACCCCATCATATTTGTACCCCCCCCCCTAAATGTCTCGTAGTATGGGTACGATCCCTAGGCAAACCCGCAACAGTGGTGTATTGCCTTTTCATGCGGTATGCGCACTGCGAACCCGGAGATTGCCTGCTATGAGATCAAACAAGTCAGCCAGTGCTCGGTCAATGTACCAGGTGGCTGATTAGCGCCGCTTACTTAGTTATGTTGTGCTGGATGCACGAGTGCGAGCGGGTTGCCTACTCGCTCGGCCCGTATGGCGCCTTGGACAGGGTGGTAGACAAGCCCGCCCGCACTCGTGCGTGCGGCACAGTATAGCTAGAGAAGCGCGCGGGGTTAGTCAGCCACCTTGTATGTCTAACTTTCGTGATATCCCACATGAATGTATGTAAACCGTGTCGGGGAGAATGGCCGAGAAAATGTTTATTTGCAAAACTTTTAGGCCCTGGATATGGCGAAATGTGAGGGCCGTCCGGTAGAGGAAAGGCTTCCCAGCGATGCTTCATATAAAAAGTGTTGAGGGGCTTCCTCTGCATTTACTCACCCTTTCCGCCGCGAATACCGTTGTCCTTTTCCCTTCGGTCCGACCAAGAAAGGTCCGACCTCTCCCAACAATAAAGAAAAATAAAAAAATATGACCGCTTTGACCGCCAAACGCTTTCTTCGTCCATTCATTTTATTTCCCAATATCACTTTCGCCCCCACCCCCGCCCCTCCCTCTCTCTTCTTCTTTTTCCCTCTTTCTCCTTTTCCCTTTCTGTAGGTAGCTAGGGCGGCGGCTTTGGGGGCACAAGGACATCCGAGAGTTGGGGTTTTAAAAACATGGAAGAAAAGGGGGAGGAGAGGGCGGTCAGAACGGTCGCGGACCGCTACAGGGTACACGGTACACACACCGGATGTGGACATGTCAGCCTGCCAGGTGAGAAGAGGACCCCCC
>NW_026267146.1:945938-950685 GCF_000697945.3 Frankliniella occidentalis | reverse complement strand
CATTTTGTTAAATTATAAGAATAAACTATAAATGAAAAACATAACTAAGAAGAGTATATTCACAACATAAGGGAAGAAATGAAGTCATGTTCTGGGACTTTAAATAGGGTGCGGTCCACTGCTCTAGGCTGCTCCGTCAATTTGTACATAACATCCTGTTTCAAGACTGTTTGTACATCTGGTTTTGAAGGCCAGAGGAAGAGATCGTTTTTTCTTTGGTGTTTGACTAGAAAGTCAACTAGTAGGTTTTGAGGATTTACTTTCTGCACAAAACCTGAGGAGCAAATAGACAATTTATTATTTGTACATTTTTGTCAACTAATTTTACTTTTACTTTAGTCACTTACCAGGATACCAGTGAGCACCATATTTTACTGCAACCCAATCTCCGTTACAGAATGAAGCTACTTTGCTTTTACGTTTCCTTTTTGGGGGTGAAGGTGAAGCTGTGGGAGTGTTTTCATCACTTTCACCAGCTTGTTCAAAAAGCACCCAGGGACTATATTTCAACTTGTAATGTATACAAGAACTGCCTGCAGTACAATTGTAGCAGCTTACATTATTCATGTGCAGCTTATTGGAGTATTCTTTAGTCCAGGTGAACTGGTGAACACTAAATGTACCATTGAATGGCTTCAAATCAGAGGGTACCATCTTGTCTATTTCTGTCATTTTCTTGGGGTCCACTTCTTCAATATATACTGTCTTACTTTTACTTTTCAGTAATTCAACAGCACTCTTGAAGGACTCCATATCCAGGCCTGATTGAACTGCATTGTCAAGTGTTGTCTTTGCCATTGCTCCTACCCCATCTGGTGCACCCTTCCCATGCCCTGCCTCTGTATAATTATACACAATGCTAGTGATTTGAGGGTAGAGCATGGGAATATATTGGGTTGTCAAAAAAAACATTACTTTGTTACGATATTGGGTAGAAGGTGAGTCACTTTGAAAATGCAATTTGGTAACGCCAGGCTTTAAAAATTTTTCAAAGATGGGAATCAAGTGAGCAATGGTAGCAGGAGGATCTTTCCTTGTACTTTCAGAGGCTGTACAAAATGAATGTTTCTGTCCTTCTAGGTACAAAACACCTGTGTGTAATGATACATTATCTCGAGAACCAGCATAAAAATGGTTTTGTACTTCTCTGCTAAATTTACACGAATAATTTTCAGAATAGTCCATCCAAATGTACATTTCACCTGAAGTTAGATTTTCTCTCTTGTTCCTCAAAATTCTAGTTTGATGAGTCTCTTTAAAAGAATGATCTAGAAATATTTCAAGCTCTTCAGGATAGATTTTTTTCAGTGCCTGAATAGACACTTTCTTAACTCTTCTGAAATTTCTTTTTGTTTCCTTCTGTACACCTGTCTTGCTGTCTATTTTCATTTCAGGTAAAGTCTCCCACTTACTTAAATTAACTTCAACATTTTCATTTTCACAGGGCCTAAATGCAACTTCATTTGTCTTACATTTGTTACATTTTCTTTGTAAACAGTCATCTGTTCTGGGTGAGCAACACAAAGATCTTAGTAATGATAAATTGGTACTCACAGGAGAAATGCCAGCTTGCCAAAGAGACTGCATCAAAAGTTCCATGTTTTCACACTTTGTGCATAAACAAGTATCTCTCTCTTTGAGATCCTTCATCACAACATAAAATGGCTTAAACTTGCAAAATGTAGAATATGAAACAGGTTTCTCATCAGACTGAATATATGACAAATACAAATCACTCATTCTGCCTTTAAGATACCTCTTCCTTTTTGTCACTCTATTTTTACCAAAACAAATTTTAACAGCCCTTTTGTCTGCACATTCAATGCTGTTGTCATCACTACAGAAGAATTTTTCTACATCTGCTTTCTTGTTTATTGAATGCTGACGGCGAGCCCTTGAATTTTGAAATGGACACATATTTTTTTCTGAATACTTTTTCAGCATTTTTGGTGACAGTCCTGATGCACCTTTTAACTTATACTTTTTTAGAAGACTGCCTCTGAATATTTTGTATGCTGCACCTTTTATTTTATTGCCTTTCACACTAAAGCTTTCTGTCACTTGCCGCTTCAAAACTTCTCCAAGGATTAATTTGCCTTTCACGACAGGATTAATTTTTTTACCTCTCATTTCCTTGTTGATTTGAGACTTGGGAGACAAGGGAATTTTTTTTCTAGCATTCGTCAATCTCTTCTGGGACCTCCACAGTGCTCTTTTAAGTGCTGCATTTTCTTCCTGCACCTTTTTCACTTTTTTATGTGCAGCGGTCCTACTAGCACTTTTCTTTTTCCTTCCCCGCAACCGCAAAGTTTCAGCCTAGTGAAAAAATAAGATAAAACAGTTTTATGAGGGTTGCTTACTTAGGGATCTATTTAAAATTTTCAATACTGTTTATACTTACTCTGGTTGTTAGGGGTACATTTTCCAAAATTTCAGCCCCAAACTCATCATCTGGATTATCTTGCAGCTCAGTGCTCTGCTGAACTAACTTCTTTCTCCTGTAACGTCTAGTGCTTTCTTTAACTCTACACCTTATCACCTTTAATTCTCTCCGCGACATTTCCCCTCTGGTTTTAATTTTTCCTTCTTGTTTTCTACGGTGGTATCTCTCCCTTTCTTCCTTTTTCTTTAACTCATACAGGTGAGGATCATTTTTAATGTCTTCCCTCTTTACTCTCATGTTAATTTTTCTTCGAAGTCTGTTCTTGGTTTCTTGTTTTTTCTTAACTTTTTGCTTCTTAGACTGTAATTTAGCTTTTGCATCATTTATTTCTTTGGCTATTCTCTCCTTCTCCAACCTTTGCTCTTCTGCTTTTTTTCTCCTCTCCTCCAGCCGCTGCTGTCTTACTGACTTCATGTCAACACTTCACTGCAGTGAAGTGGCACTGGAACAGATACAAAATATCAGCTGTTTCATTCATTTGTAATTCAACGAAAACCTAACCTCACTTTCTTTTGGTTATATGTTCACAGTTGACAGCAATCTGCCCGTAATTTATCATATACCCGCCCTCTGAGGAATAATGATAATGATATGTGGTAGTTCTTGTCAGAAGGACACGGAGTTCACAAAAGGAAAGAGTTAAATTCAAGTATTACCAGTTAACCGTGATGGCTAAGACAGTGTGGGTTTCGGACAAGTTGTAGAATGTCATTAGACAGTTTTTTATTCAAACAATTCTAAAAAAGAATGCTGCCTCATCGATCTCGAGGCGACACGGGGTTCACAACTAAAAAGCGTACTTACCAAAATCAGAATTTCCAGCTCGCTTTTCAAATACTCCTTGCGGCACCACCGCCTACACTCTTGGGCGAATAATCGCGGACAAGTAGAGCATTTTAGCCAACTTACTAATATTTTGTAAAAATATCCCGTTTAACCGCGGGAGGAGTATCCTGTGAACTCCAGAACTTTTCCGAAAAGTTAGTGAGAACGACTTTGGTCTCGTCCTGAGAAACTGTAGTGAAGAATTTATGGATTTAAAGACACGGCTAATGTCCACTGGATATCCCTTTTCAAATTTAAATACCCCCCAAGTACATTGGCCTTGCGCAACTACTCGAAAAACAATAAAATCTGAGCGAACTCGGACATTAGGAAAGCCACGGAGTTCACATTTCGAACAATTGCATCGTCCTGCACGCCCCGTCTTTCACCATTAGTTAGATTTCAACTCACAGCCAAGTAGAGTATGTACTTTGACATGACTTCACGGTGAAAAAGTGTTGGAAACAATTAGTGTGTAGCTGTAAGGGGACGCGGAACCCAAACGGCCCGTATTCTGAGAATCACCCTCTTATGGACTTCGCGGCGAAAAAAAATGGATTCCCTTCATACCTGCCTCTTTTGCGTCATCGACATGAATTTTTGCCATCAGCCAGCCGAGGCAGCGTCGTCGTCGGCAGCAAAGCAGCAGCTTTGACTTTTCTCGCGCGTCCCAAACCTGCGGGGCAGAGATGAGAACCCACCACTCTGTTGTGTGTGCGTTTGTGTGTGCGCGCGCGCAAGCGAGCGTGCGTGGAAAAGGAAAGGAGAGAGCAAAAAAAGTGTTGTGGAAAGGGAGAGAGAGAGCAGGGAAGAGGAAGGGAGAGACAGACTAAAACGACCACCGGAATACATCAAGAAAAAGAGAGGGGGAGAGAGCGGGAAGGGGCGAGAGAGCAGGGGGGAAGCGGTAGGGGGCAGACACATTATCGAATTAGGTCTCCCTAATTTTTGGCTAAGAGAGACACAAATTGGCGGTGCCTCCATTAATGTGAGCTGCTGAGCGGCGGCGTGGCGCGGCGTGGCGCGAGAATGTTTCTGTCGTGTGGGCAGCAGCGGCCGGCCCGGCCCGCGCCCGCGGCCCGGCGGCGGACAGCGCATGCATGTTAATGGGCCCGGGCCAGTCTTGCACGGCCACGCCACGCCACGCCTTGATTGTCGAATCACAACACTCCTCCCTCCCCCTGCTGCTGCTGCTGCTGCGCTACCCGTTTGTTTGCGCGCGTCCCGCACGTTGACATAGGTATAGATTTCCGTCCCTTCCCTTTCCCCGATAACGAAACAACAACGACGATGTCGGCAAAAAAAAGGGGGTGAGAGAAAAAAGGCGGTACGGCAGCGGGCCAGCCTGCTGCTGGCGCGGTGGTGGTGTTGGCGGACGTGTGCTGCTGGTTCGTATTTGTATTGGTATTCAAGCGGGCGATTCCAATCTGAATCAAACGATGCGCGGCGAGTGCGTGACAGCAGTGCTCCCCCCCTCCC
>NW_026267146.1:943357-945888 GCF_000697945.3 Frankliniella occidentalis | reverse complement strand
AGGGGAGGGGGGTGATTTTGCTCCAGGTCGGGGCGACCCCTCCCTCCCCCGCCTAGGCGGCCCCTTTCTTATCGACAGTGCCGACACACGGATTGCATGATGAGGGGAAAAAATAATAGAAGAAGAAGAGGGGAACGGGATTAAATTACGAGGGATTTTTTTTTCTAAATTTTTATTTTATACGGCCAGTTTGTTCGTGTATTGCTGTACAGGAAGATGAAGTGGACTCTCCTGATACCATCTCCCACATTGTCGTCATCTTCTATCAGGCACGTTGAGCGTTGAGAGCGACGATATTTTAAGAAGGTAGCCTCGGATAGCCTTTATAGATGATTCCTAGGCAAGAGCAGGAGGAGTACTGTTTTGACCAGTGCACCTCGATTGTTTGTTTTTACCTTAATTCTGCAAACTTTTAGGGTACCTAGCCTATGCATATCCCAAAACCACTTAACACATGGTAATGACAATCCAAAGATGACGTTGCTAAGTCACCGTAAGCATCGTTTGTACAAATACGACCCACGTCGCTTCACCTTCTATCGTCTTGTCCCCTCCATTCCCCTCCGCAACCCAATACTACCGGCCTTACCGGCGGAAAAGGGCCCGGCTATGGGAGAGGTTTGGATAAGAGTGTACACACACGCACACACACACAAACACAACACACCTTCCACGGGCGCACTCACGTTTGTTTAGAGTACCGCTATGTCTCGTTGCTGGACCGGATGGCCCTCTCTGCACCCAAAGGGCCCTGCTGCAGCACCCTCTGCGTGTGTGTGAGTGTGTGTATGTGTGTGATCGGGGAGGGGGACCCCATATGGCACCCCGCTGCACCGATCGGGAAGGGAATGAGAGGAGTCGAATTGCAGCATCAGAGGGCGGCGTTGGTGTGGAGCAGGTGGGCGGTCGCCACCTGGCCTCCTCGGAGAGCAGCCTGTGGGAGCCGACGGCAGAGGGGGAGGATGAGAACGAGGATGAGGGGGAGCGATTGAAACAAATCAGGCGGGGGCGATAGGTAAGAGGGTGTGCTGTGTGTGTGTGTGGGAAGGCGGAAGTTTCTGCCGGCTTTGTCGTGTCGCGATGGGTTTTTGGCGAAAACGGGATCTCTAAAGTGAGCAAAAAGCGCGTGAGAACCATCGCATGTAAAAGGGGGGGGGGCGTAAGCAGATATTGAAGACGGTATCGAAAAGATGTTTTGTTGCGTTGCAGCAGCGATAGCGACATGTCGGATGCATATATAACGGGATCGTTGCGCGATCGTTTTGACAGCAACTCCTCCTCATGTCAGGCCGAAGGGCGCTCCGTGCTCCGGCCCCGACTGTCCTCGTATATAGCGCAAACACATTTAAGCCGGTAATGTCCATATCCATATGCGTGTCCCATGTCCCGCCGCTGCCGTCCCGCCTCGATCAAGCGTCCCGACCGAGTCTTGGATGTTAAAAGTGCGTCGAGATGTTTATGGGGGGGATGACTGCCTCCTGCTGCTGCCCCGCCGCGCCCCGCCCGTACGTCCCGTTGCTCGCCGCAGGGCGCCCCGCCGGGGGCCCTGCAGCCTGAGCCCCTTTGTGGGGTGCACCGGCAGCACCAGGTACTTGTAAGCCTTGTACACCTCCAGGTACCTCCAGGGGAGGCCCTTCGAGGCCCTCCAGGTCCTCTCGCCGCGCGTACGACCGGTCGTAACTTAGTTAGATTGATGGCGCTGCGACACGGCTCCGACTCCCCAAAATAAATGTAAAAAATTGATTTTTGATTTGAGAAGTATGCTCTCAGTTTATATTTTGCCCTTTAAATAGTGAAATATTATCTTTCCTGGGATTTCTGGGCGCTTTCTCCAAGCTCTGGGCTTATTACTAACAAGTGCAAGTGTAAAGGTATCTTTCAACTCTTTCCTTATGTATGACATGTTTTGTCTTACTGAAGCTAAAGTGAGAGTGTCTCACTCTCCAATTATCGGTGAAAACTTTGATTCGCTTGTCGCGATAGTGACACGACGGAATATAATATTATCGTGCGAATAATAATAAGAACAACAGACAGACCGGGCCGGGCCCTCACTCATGATCGTGATGCTTATCTCGACGTGACTGGACTGCGGGGAGGAGCGGGCGGGAGGGAGGCACCTCCAGCTGAGCTGGAGAAAGGTGAGAGAGGGAGAGACAGAGGGAAAGAGAGAGGAGCAGAAGACATCGGCATTGAGAAATAAAACAAGGCCGCCCTGGGCTTACCAGAGAACGATGGAGCCGGAGAAAGAGAGACAGGGAGAGGGAGAGAGAGAAAGAGAGCGAGAGAGAGAGGACGGGGAGAAAGGGGGAGGGGCACCCCGAACGGGCGTACCGTTATCCAATGAAGGCAACAGCCGGGCGCTGCGCCGGGCCGGCACGGCATACGGCTGGGGATGAGAGGAGGAAGAAGGACTCCTCCCAATAAAAAATAAAAATGAAAAGGAATTCGTGAAAAAACGAACAAGTAAAACTAAAACCGGGAGGGCGGTGTGAAGTTGAAGGTGGGTAATACCTGCCCGGCCGTGGGGG
>NW_026267146.1:941367-943307 GCF_000697945.3 Frankliniella occidentalis | reverse complement strand
AGCACCGGCAGTGGCGCGCGCCCGAAAGCGCTGACTGAAGGGGTGCGAGCCAGTGTTCTCGAACGGGCGGGTAATGCCGTCACTTTTGGACCCGTTGCTAGCTGGACGTTTTACCCGACCCGACCCGACCCGCGCCTGGGCGGGCGGGTCGGGTCCGAAGCGTCCGGGTCTTGGGGACCCGGCAGTTCGCCACTGCCGAACGCGCCGAGCGGGAAGGTGACAGTAGGGGGTCAACCGCTCCAATCGCGATATTTTGAGAATGCAGCATGACATATTTAACAATAACATGTCATATGCTCTCTTTGGAAAAAGCTATCGAATTTGTAAAGTCAAAATTTTAATTTTACCAGCAAGTGTTAAGAAATTCTTAGAGAAAGGTGAACTTCTTGCGCTGGTGGAATGTTTTCTGAAAGAAAACGGAAACTACAAAATTATTTTAAAGTCTACTTTTGCCTATGATTGTCCTTTTGTACTTCTGTGGCAGTGGTGCTAGCAGTATGTGACTTTCACCGATCCAAACTTGAAATTTAGACCACATGCGTGCTGCACCCCCCTCTTATCTGCCGCCTGTCCGCTCGGCTCGTCTGCCGCGTATCTTCGGCTACTGGAGAGAGAGCGCGCTAGTAGTGCGCGCTCTCTTGCACGCTCGGCGTCCGGGTAAAAAGACCCGCCCGTTCGAGAACACTGGTGCGAGCGGGCGCTCTGGTCCGTCTACGAAGCCGGTCAGCGCGGACCGCCGACACGCCCAGAGCATAGGCAACCCCTTAGGCTCCGCAGCAAGACCCGGTGGCCCGCCAGGCAATGGGCAGCACAGGCCGTGGAACACCTACGTCGGACGCCAGTCAGACAGGGACCGAGCGTGCGGCATTGGTAGGGCAGCACTGCAGCGCAGGTCACAGCGGTGAGCGCAGGTCGCAGCGGCGCAAACCGCCTCTAAGGTCGGGCGGCACCGCGTAGGCGCGGGTGGACCACGCAGCCGGTGACCGCAGGCAGGAGCACCGAGGGAGCCACGTGGCAGACGTCCTGGAACAGAGGCAACCCAGACAGAGGAGGGAACAGGAAGGGAACGTGGGGAAGTCCACAAGGAAGGACAAGCCCCACAGAACCAAAACCGAGCCGAGCCCCGATGGACGGGCTGGAAAAGCAAGACAGGAGGCAAGACAAGAGGGACGTCGCACAGACAAAGATGACGTACAAAACGCGGGGAATAGAACGCGGAGGGCACCGGTTACTCAATCCACCGGCCCCTTGACAAAATTCGGGCAGAGACGTTCGCTGTGCGACAAGACTTAAGAGGCAAGAAGACAGAGAGATGTAGAGGACGCTGGTGCGCTGCTGGGCTCGCCGCTGAAGGTGCGCACAGCCAAGGCCCAACACAGCAAGGCTAGGAAGAACTGGGAAGGACGGTGCCAACCAGCGCCGGCGTGGCGGTAGCAGACTGCACCATATCGAAGCTCTGCAGGAGTTGTAGATAATCGCGTGGCCATTCAGACGGAGACACTGCGGCACCAGAGGCAGCAGTTGCAGCAGGAGGAACTTCGGTGGCACCAGAAACGGAGGAGGCCGGTATGACGCTCTGTCCGGGCAAAAATCCTGACGGCACCGGAGGCGTCGCTGTGGCCGGCCCCAACGCGGAGTTGACCTCAGGACGTCGTTGTCCACGGCAGCCACAATCTTCTGGACCTCCTTGACGCGAGAGGGTGGCCACCCTCGCCTGCAGGAGGTCAGCCTGGGCTTCCCGCACAAGCTGCAAGAGTCGCAGCTTCTCCTCGGACGGGGGCTCAGCGCCAGCTGGCTGGAGAACATGCCCGCCGAGGCTGAGGCTCACCGTGGGGCCGGACGCTGCAGGAGTGGAGACGGCGGCAGCAGGATGGACCGCGGTAGCGGGGCGCAGGACAGGACGGTCGGCAAAGGATGGCGAGACCGACACCGTCCCGCGA
>NW_026267146.1:931887-935907 GCF_000697945.3 Frankliniella occidentalis | reverse complement strand
TAGTGCTCTAGGGGGAGGGAGGGGGGAAGGGGCGGTAAGGTGAGGGACTCGGGGTGAGCCCGTGGGAACGGGTTCGCGTGGCAAGGAGGAGGATGGGGTCCCGGGGCGTGGCGGAGCGTGGCGGAGCGTGGCGGAGCGTGGCGGCGGGGCGCCCTCTATCCCGGGCTCAGGTAGGAGGAAGATGATGGAACCAGCCGCCCCGCCCCGCCCGGAAGGGGCGCCCCCCTCGGTACTGCACTGCGATCAGCCGCCGCTCGTATGTCGGGGGCCAGGATCAGGATCAGGAGCGTGGAAGGGGGAGGCAAGCGGCGGAGTGCGTGAGCAGCGCGGCGCGCAGGGGAGGCCGCCGTGCCGCCGCCGTGCCGCCGTGCGTGCGTCGGGCGCGCTTCCGACGCGCGACGTGGCGATGCAGGGCGGCAGGCTCACGTCGTCGACCCTTCCGCGCGCAGGCCCGGCCGCGAGGTGACCAGGGGGTGACCCTCGGGTCGGCTGGCCTGCGTCCTTCGTGTATAGCGAGTTTTTTCCGAACGACGTTGTTCTCTGATTTTGCCTTCTAAGTCCCCCCCCCCTACACACACACACCTATGCCCGCCGTTCACCACCCACTCCCCGACCATGCTGCTGTGGCTTTTGTCTTTTTCATTACTGGGGCCACTGGGGCAATATGATGCCAATGCGTTAGGTACGGGGTAGCTACGAAAATGGTGTTAGAGGTTTAGTTCCTTCACTTTTCTGCTCTATGGTTAAATTTGCTGTGATCTACAATGTGGTCTTAATTTTCTATTTTGTTCAGGAAAACACCAAAATCGAGCTGTCTATCCGTCCTATCTAAATTAAACAGCCACGTTTCGACATGGATCACAGCGGTCAGCGGCATAGGAGAAGACAGTTGCATCAGTTGCATCCGAACTCGTCTCTGCTATACTGCAGGATTATTAAAATGAGGCAGGGTGCGAAGAGAGGGAAAGAGGGTGGAGAATCAAGTTGCACAACAACAAGTTGCACGGCCATTTAGTGTGTGGACGTCCGCCGTCGACGGCGAAAAAGAGGAGGGCAGAGAGTTCGAAATAAGCCTGTCTTGAAACGGCACCAAAAATCAAATAAATGCCGCTTTCGCCTACTAAATCAACTACGCGAAGAAAGAGATGAAGACAAAAGCCACCCCTCTGCTGTACTGAGTTCCAATTATAATCTCAAACAGATTTATATAATAAGTGAGACTATACCGACACCATCTAACACACCAGGTGGCTGATTCATACCGCGCACTTTTGTACTATGCAACCCGACAATCCCCTGTGCCTGGTCGGTAGACCAGGGGTCTGTAGACCACCCTGTACATAGTCATAATCCTAACTGAACCCAGAAGTTGCCAGCTAAAACAGAAGGGGCGGGCACGACCAAGTAGCTGATAGCTCGCAGACTGTCGTGACTACCTGAGTTGTCTTGAGACCTAAGGTTGTGAAGTGGGGGTGGGGTCATCCGCCCCCACTCTCGCACACACAAACACATACTTTCTTGTGGTGTGTAGTGAGTCTAGCGGAGCGGGAGCCCCTGCAAGAAACCCCTCCACCCCACGGCCCACGGCCCGGGACAAACGAGGTGCAGCAAGTGTCTGGTGACAGCGCCCTGTCTCGCCTACATCTACCCCCCCCCCCCCCCCAATGCCTCTCCGCCCTCACGTCCGCTCCCTCCCATTGAAAGAGGTTGATCTGGGACGCTCAGCGAGGTCACTGGGACACGGGGGTGCAGATTCTTAAAGTAAGAAGGGGGGCGGCTAATTCGTACATCCGCCTGCAGTGTTAGGCCCACATCAACACTTCAATAACACTTCAAAAAAATACCGAACCCATAAGTTCCAGTTCAATCCGCTTCGTCCCAAAACGGAGTTCATTATACCAGGTGGCTGATTCACGCCGCGCACTTCTGTAGTTATGCTGTACCGCATGCACTGGTGCGGGTGGGTTGCCTACTCGTTCGGCTCGTAAGGTGCCGTGGACAGGGGCGTTAGGCAAGCCCACGCGCACTCGTCCATGCGGTACAGTATACCTACAGAAGTGCGCGGCCTACCAGCCACCTGGTACTATTCCACTTTTTGTGGTTGAGCTGCAAGTGTTTAACCATGGTTTTACGCTCCTTTTTGAATGTGATAGGACGCCAAGGCGAGTCCGCTGCCGGCCAGCGCGCCGTTGCTGATAGGCAACCTGCCCGCATGACTGCATGCGGACTAGGCTAGCACCGACTCATTCCGACGCTGCTGGCCGCTGGCCGGCTGACCGTTTAGCCGCTGGACGGTGGACGCGGACGCCCACCATGTAGTATTCCCGTCACGCCAGTAACTGCGCGCCAATAAGTTTGCTCGTCCCGCCAAAAGAAGGGCAAGAGCAGCTGATCCGCACGTCCGTGCTGCTGCTGCTGCCACTACTACTACTACTACTGCTGCTACCACCACCACACGTACTACAACTACTCATCGATGATCCCCATTCATTATTTTCGGGTCCCGAGGGGGGAGGAAGTAGTAGGGCAACATCCTGGGCCTCCTCCCCTCCCCCCTCCCCTTTCACAACTGGACCGCCGCCGCCGCCACCCCTCCCTGCACCACCTGGCCACATGCCGCTACACACACACACACACATACACGTCCGGCCGGCCGGTTGTCGAGGTGGGGTGCGGAGAGGAGGGGGGAGGGGTGGGAAAAAGGAGGGGGTCGTGGGAACGGCGTGGGAACCGCTAGCCCTCCGGAGGGAGGGTGCGCCGCGCGCTGCAGAGGGTTAATCATAATGATCGGAATAGGTGAGCCAAATGGAATTGAAAACACTTTTGTGTATCGGCGCGCGCGCGCGCGTATGCATCGCAGTAGACGCTGCGTTTTCCCGCGCGTCGCGTGGACAATGGACACCTGGAAACCATACGAAATACTTCCATGGATTAGAAGCATAATAATCGACATTATTCCCGCCGCGGTCTCCTGTCCTGTGATATTGCCTGACCTCGTTTGAAAGTCACATGGTGCATCTCATTGAAACAGTGGGTAGACAGAAGTAGGACTAACGACACAACCTTCCATCCATGATCGCGGGGGGCGCCGGGCCGGGGGAATGGGAGGCTAGAGTGAGGCGCGTGGCGGCGTGTGGCGGTCTCGAGCCCCAAGCCCAAGAGCTAGGTTCGCCCCCCCCCCTTTTTCGGATGTGGGAGCACGGAGATTTGAGAGTCAGCCCTCTGCAAGCTACCTACTACCTTACCCCCCTTCTCCCCCCGATTTAGTTGCCACCTGCTGCTTATTCCTGCCGTTCCTGCCGGTCTTCGGTAGGTATCGAGCAGAGTCTAGGTTTAGTGCGAAAGTTTCAGCGTAAGGCGATGACCGAGATGCGTTGATACCTTGAAGTTGAAGTTGAAGATCTTGGTGGTGTCGCAGCTCGACTGCTATAATTGTGCTTCAGCCGCTAACAGAAGGCAAAAGAGGAATGAATGGCTGGTAATGGGGGTAAAGACGCGACCAATCAGGAAACCTAAATCACAAGGATAATAATAATTTATAGAGTTATTTGAAGCAGAATGATACCGGCTCGGATTGTTGACCACCGGCCGGGGTTCGATACCGAGCAAACCAAAAGAAAATTATTTCTTTGAAAGAAGGGAATTTCCGGGAATTTCCTTGATTTCGACATAAAATCAAAGAAATTGAGCTCACATAAAAATAACTGAATTTTTTCCGTAAATTTGTCGGAAGTTTGCCCTATGCCGTAAACTTAAAGAAAAATCTTTCATTTAAAGAAGTCTTTCTAAATAAAGGAAATTTCTTTGGAACAAGGGAAACTAGTTTTTGAGTGCAGGCTAGTCGCTTCTTTTCAGTATTCATCGAGCTGCGAAGGGTCAACTGGATTTGTCCTGGATCTGATCGGATGCATTCGTAGATTTTTTCCAATTAATGCAGGCGAGGTAACCTCCAGTTCCAGTCTTTGGGACAACTCAGCCGTAGTGAATGGCGATCGCGCGACAGGTGCGGTATAAGGGGTG
>NW_026267146.1:911211-931637 GCF_000697945.3 Frankliniella occidentalis | reverse complement strand
ACCCCCCACCCCCGGAGCACGAGCTAAGTGCGACAAGGACGGCCCTTTCCGTTCCCTGCCCTCGCCCTAAATCCACGCTCTCGCGCTCACGCTCCCGTGAACGTATCTAAAACTGTTCTTTAGGGCTCGTTGGATCACGCGTTTCATGACCCTACTAGCACCCTAGCACCCCTAGCACCAATGTATCAGTCATGAGTACCGTGTTTTGAGTGGGGAGTGCAGGCTTTAAAGCTCTCGTAATAACGAAATACCAGGTGGCTGATTAACCCATCGCACTTCTGTAGTTATTGGCTTCGCTCACATTCCTTTACTTTACTAAACAAGAAGACAAAGAGAACTTGGAGTGGACCTGGCTGGATCGGGTTCGGATGGTCGCGTTGAAATGTAGGCAACACATGAAAAAAAAATCGGTAGACTGATTGCATTCACTAAAACAATAAGGATAAATCGGAAACGTCGATCCTAGTTAGACTGTACCGCACGCAGGAGTGCGGGCGGGCTTGCCTATCGCCCCTGTCCACGGCGCCTTACGGGCCGGGCGAGTCGGAAACCCTCCCGCACTCCTGCGTGCGGTACAGTCTAACCACAGAAGTGCGCGGTGTTAATCAGCCACCTGGTACAACTTTTACCCCGGATGACCCTGGGATGTGCACTGGGAACGACGCCAAGACTTGCGTACTTGCGTGAACAAAATTTGGTACACGTCGAATGGAGGAGTTCTCCCGGGAGTCGCGGATGTGGTTCTCGAGTCTCCTGTCTGCCCTTCCACTCCACGTTTGTTGTTGTTATGGAAACAAAAACTTGCTCTGCTGGCTGCTAGAGCGTCACTCGTCACACAGGCTCGCATTTTAAGTTTTCGTTCGTGAGTTGATTGATAGTCTTCGTTTAAGATGAAAATCGAAGAGGTGAAGAGTACGGCGAAAACCCAGAGGATTTCTGCACACAGTCACATTAAAGGACTTGGGCTGGACGAAAATGGTCTCGCGCTCGATATGGCGGCCGGCTTGGTCGGGCAGAAAGATGCACGTGAGGTAATGAACATACTGATTTTTTACACTATGTATTGAAATTTCTTTGTAAATTTAGATCGATTGCGTACATTTACTCGATAAATACATTGATTGGTTCTTAAACCCGTTTAATATGCCCGTATAATTTACCACTCATTTTCTGTCAGGCCTTACTAACCTCTTTTACCCCACACTGGTTGAAATCATGCCCATTCCTACTCTATATGATTCTATAGTTGTGATGCACGCTTAGCTATTGAATCAATTATTCAATTAATTAGAAGTGAATTTTACTCGAAATTTGTTACAAGCAAAAGTTGTCAACCTTGCTCTTATGTTTGTTTTTGAACAGGCTGCTGGTATCGTCGTGGACATGATCAGATCCAAGAAGATGGCTGGCCGTGCTGTCCTTTTAGCTGGACCTCCAGGCACAGGGAAAACAGCTGTTGCCTTGGCTATTGCGCAGGAACTGGGCAGCAAGGTACTTATTTTTATTTGAAATGTTGCTGTTACCGTCACATAATTGTATCAACAAGGAATACAATGTAAATTTATTTTTTTCCTTTTTTAAGGTTCCGTTTTGTCCGATGGTTGGATCTGAGGTCTACAGCTCAGAAATTAAAAAAACAGAAGTATTAATGGAAAATTTTCGAAGAGCAATTGGCCTTAGAATCAAGGAAACAAAAGAGGTTTATGAGGGAGAAGTTACAGAACTAACACCAGTTGAAACTGAAAATCCTTTGGGAGGTACATAATTTTATTGCTACTAAATTATTATATACTAGTAGTGTTTCTTAGTTTCAGTGTAATATTTTACCCTATTTATCTCCTCACAGGATATGGCAAAACTGTTTCTCATGTCATCATTGGACTGAAGACTGCCAAGGGTACAAAGCAATTGAAACTTGACCCATCTGTTTATGAATCCTTACAAAAAGAAAAGGTGGAGGGAGGTGATGTTATTTACATCGAAGCCAATAGTGGAGCTGTGAAACGTCAAGGAAGAAGTGACAGCTATGCTACTGAATTTGATCTTGAGGTGAAATTTTTATCTTTCTTTTCATGTCTTAAAATATTTTTAAAAATAGTTTCAGCGCCATCAATAGTATACTAATGTCTTTTCTCTCAGGCTGAAGAATATGTTCCTCTTCCTAAAGGTGATGTACACAAAAAGAAAGAAGTTATCCAAGATGTTACACTTCATGATTTGGATGTAGCAAATGCAAGACCTCAAGGTGGACAAGATATTTTATCAATGATGGGGCAGTTAATGAAGCCAAAAAAGACAGAAATTACTGGTAATTTTTTTCTACATATGAAATTTATTTTTTGAAAGTTTTGTAGGTGTAGTCTTTGATAGTTTCAATTATGCTTCCACAGACAAATTAAGGAAAGAAATTAACAAAGTTGTTAACAAGTATATTGATCAAGGAATTGCTGAACTAGTTCCCGGAGTTCTTTTTATTGATGAAGTACACATGCTGGACATTGAATGTTTCACATATCTTCACAGAGCGCTTGAGAGTGCCATTGCCCCAATTGTAATATTTGCCACCAATAGAGGACGATGTGTTATTAGGTGAGTCTGAATTCATTACTGTCGTGTGGAGCTGCTTTGTAAGCCTTGAATGTCTACCTTTTTCTTTTCTCTTTTAGGGGTACAGAAGACATTTTATCTCCTCATGGTGTTCCGCTTGACTTGTTAGACCGTTTACTTATTATTCGTACTTTGCCATATGCTCGAAATGAGTTGGAACTTATTCTAAAGCTGAGAGCACAAACAGAAGGATTAGTGGTTGAAGAAGATGCTTCGTCTTTATTAAGTGAAATTGGAAGCAATTCAACCTTACGGTAAGTAAAAGAATATTTTAATCCAGGAATTTATAAGGCTATTTATTTCTGTGGTTGATTTGTGTCTAAAATTTCTTTTATCCCATAGGTATGCAGTACAGCTTCTCACTCCAGCATCACTCACTGCTAGGGTAAATGGTCGTTCCACTATTTCCAAAGAAGATGTTCAAGAAGTTGGAAGTTTGTTTTTAGATGCAAAGTCTTCTGCTAAAATTCTCTCACAAAACAAGGATAAATTTATGAGCTAAAAAGTTGATCTGCCCTTCTATAGGTAATACCTATGGTACAAAAGCTTACTTCTTTTTTAGTTTTTCCATGAAAGATAATTCCCAGTAACATTTCCACTAGACGCTTGTGTCAAAATTGTAGCTTTAAGCAAATAAAACCATTTTTAGTTATATTATAAGAGAATTTTATTCCCTGCGAGAATTACAGAAAACACTATACCCTAAACTTGATACAAGGAGCATCTTGTAAAAATATCTCAAGCAATACAAATCACAGTTTTTGTTTAGCTGTTAATCCTTTGCTATATAAATACAACAAACCATCTCCTAGTCAGTTCCTTGTGCACGGAGCCTTGTGTGAGAACCAGCGACCAGCTTTCATTTAGATGATGCAATCGGCTCGTTCGACTGTAGAATATTTTTTATCCTCGAAAATGAGAAAACAATAGCTCTGCCTTGAGATTTCGTGTCTTTCTTTCATTTTCCTTCCATCTACCTCTTTGACAAGCTACGACTTCTTTGAGCACGCGGAGCGCGCAGAGTGCGGGCGGGCGGGAAATATTCTGGATAGAGCGGGGGAAGGGACGGAAATTTAAGCAACATCATTTCGTATCAGCCGATGCATACTCAATTAAAAATGAACTGAAATCTTCCACCTTCCGCCAACTTAGGCTTACAGATGTGATTAGATGTAGTAGTTTTTCCATTAAAGAAAGAGAGAAGATAAATAACGGCATTGAGAGTTATTTGATATGAGAAGGAAAGTTGGTCAAGCTGATCGTGCATTGACTGCAGACGGCCAAGACGACGTCCACAAATACTAATTCTACTTTTGTATTTTGGTTGGTTTTGTCATAAATATTTTGTATCGTAAATGTTTAAAAGATTTTACTTACTTCGATTTGAAACGTAAACGAGGCAATATTGGCTGTGTATACCTTATGTGCGCTTTACGTTTACGTGACTGTACAGAAAATTTTGGTGAATCGTGGTGCAGTGAGAGTGAATCTCTTGTACGTTGGCGTCGCAGTTCTATCTTTTCGAGATTCAAGTGATTTATTTTCGTTTGACAATACGGATTCGTTTGGTGTCAGACGAAGTCTTGCTCATTGCTTAACCCAGTTGAACTTGCATTACCTTTAGCAATGGCAGAAAAGAAGGGTAAGCATCTAATTTATTAGTAGTATATAAAGTTTAAGGATTTACTGTTTTGTCAGATCTTCATTGTTAATGATACGGGGGCATCCGCCCTGCTGTTCCCTCTTGGCGCTGGACCACTCAAGACTTTGCTCTAATAACAAAAGCAGAATATGAGCCGTATCTTGAAATATGTTATCTCTTAGTTTATTTTATGCAGAGCTCAAACACCGTGTTGGCTCTTACTTCTGCTAGGATTTTTTGTGTACAAGGGAACAAATCAATAATTCTTCCCTACATCCACCCTTCGCGAACAAAATGGCCACCCAAATTGAAGTACACAAATTTATATTTAGGCGAATATTTTGGTTTTCTGTGGTTCGTGGCTATTTGTTGCCTGAGTCCAGTGTGCGCGCCCTACAATTAATTTACGATCTTACACTTTGTTAAGTTTTTCATGGCCTAGCTTCATAAGTATTGATGTTCTGTGGCCTTGCCCCCAGTATAAGTAGTTTCTATTTACTACAAAAATTTGTTTTATTTTCTAAAGCTTGCGTACATGATACAAACACAGGGGAGTTAATATGTTTTGTTCAGAAATTTTATATGTTGCCATTGTTAAATAGATTGCTTACTAAAGCTTTTTCAGAGATCTCTTTGTCATGTCATGGTAATCTATGTGCGATGAATGATAATGTGTTGTGGATAGTGTTTGTTATTTTCTAAAAGATGTGAAAGGCTCACAATTTAAAAAGTAAACTTTAATTTATGCGTTTGTTTTGAACAGTTCACAATTATGGTGGAATATTCAGGATAGCAGATAGCGTAAATTAATTTGAAATCGATACTTAATTTCCTAGCGTGTTTAACACCATCATTTTTTGCGGCCTTAACTATATCAGTTATTCATCTAAGATACTTCCTTTAACTATAAGGGTTTCTTCGTTACATTCAGTGTGAAAGTAAACGTACTACAATTTAAGTGATCATAGACAGCAAAGTACCCCCAGATCCTCAAAATATCTTAAAAGTTAAATCAATTTCCCCAAAATGTTTATTTGAAAATTTGATCTTAGAACTTTGAGTGCTTACATATTGTATTAAATGTAACTTGACTTAGTCCTCATTCATAAAAGTTAGGGATGGGTCTGGTGGTACTTAAGTTTTAGTATTCAGACTGTACATCCTTCTCGTATGTGTTGCATTTTTTATTCCAGAGGACTCCAGCACTGATCCATTAACACTAGGCAAAGAGCAGTGCTTCCATTCTTTGGAAAAATGTGCTGACCCACGATCGACGACACCGAGATAATTATCGGTTTTATGATTCGTGCACGTTTTACTGATATCTTTTTTGGAGGGTAAATCAATGCTAATTATTCATTCCAGCTTCCTTCTTGATGGATGTTTTCTGGCGAGGGGATCGGCCTGTTACTAGCGAAAACCATAAAACCAGTGACAGCGTATTTAAACCATAAATACCTCTTCTAAGTGTTTCTTTTACCAAACTGGCTGGTTGCTTGTCTTATAATCTCCTTCACTAGTTATTTTTTTACCATTAGCGTAGCAATTGGAGTGCAACATGTTTTTTTTCTTAAGAAAGTCATTATTTCTTGTCAACAATGATGTGAGATTTTTGCATGAATGGATGGTAGAATGAGGATGCCTAGCAGAGAAGTGCTAAGGGACTGTGCACCGAGGTGTGAGATTTGCTACGGTTTGGTGTATATGTGCCCTCTTTACCAGTATGGTCATGGTCCTAGCGCACTTCTTCAATTTTAACAAAATTTTAATTTCTTCATGCTGTCAATGTTGATATTGTGAGTTTTCAAAGTCAAGTAAAGTCACAATTTGGAATAAGTAAATCAGACGAATCCCCTGGTCTTGTGCTGTTTGGAGTTTCATATCAGCACAGTGCATGCCGTACTGTAATAAGGTCATTTTCAAGGGAGCTTTAACATCAATTATATCAGTTTTTTCTATTCATCATAATTTAGTGCCTTTGCACTGCTGTTTATCCTTTTGGTTGTGATATTAATTTCTAACTCATTATAAATAAATGATTGATGCATAAGCTCTCACTTGTCCTCTTGCTACCATCTAGCAGATTTCTGCTGTAGTTTTTGTTGGGTTTTACCAACCAACATTGTCACGATGGTGTTTATTTGGCACTATAATCCATTGTTATTTTCTGGAATGTGGAATACAGTTTGAGGTACCAGGATTAAGTTAAAAATCATTTAATTGGATAGTGAATCTATTATATTCTTGCTCCCATCTAAATTTAGTGTGTTTTCATACACATTTTTTTTAAGCTAATTACTTTTTATTTCATGTAAAGTGTGTTATTTATAACTATTCTGAGTTCACTTGAACAGTATTTCACAGTCCTTGCTATCCCGCTCTTGGAAAAGTGGGAGCATTTGTGTGGGGCTAATGATGCAATCATGTGTCTTGCTTAGTCAATGTTCACAAAGCGCCTTTCTGTATGCAAAGTGATAACTTTTTATTTGTTTCCTGTTCTTTTTCACACATACAGCTGTGCTATTGAGATATTGAAAAACTCTTTATTTCATGGATTCAACCAATGAAAAAGAGAGAGAGAAAAGCCAAGCTAAAGTGCAAACCATACCTGTAAACTATCAAATTTGGTGTAACTATTACAAGTTTGATCTCTAGTTGGTCACACCCAGGAACTACCTGTTTGTTGTGTGAAATAACATTTTATATTCTCCTTGGCTCTATGTGTGAAATGAAACTTTAGATGTAATCTTACAATATCCCATCCCATTTTATCATTTGTTTTACATTTTTCAAGTAAATTTTTATTTCAAAAACACAAAGGAAGCAAATTATTACTTAGAGCATGTCTTTTTTTTTAAATTTTCATTATTGTTTGGGACTGTACAGATTTAAATGCTTGTAGACTTCTTATTTACTAACCCTTAACCTGAACAGGCACTAGAAAATATAGTAATTCACAAGACAGTAACAATCAATGACAAAGTTAAAGAGTTGATATTTTCAATTTGATAAATATGTGTGCCTGTTTAGGATTATTAGTGCATGTCTATAACTTAGCATAATATTAAACCACTGCTCAAATACAGCTCATATATATTTTTAATTCTGAAACATTCTTATATTAGTTTTGAGCCTCTATGATGTGGCCAAAAATCAATTTTGATGACAGCAAAGTGACACATTACACAAATTGAGCATTGGTTCATTAGCATGTTTTGTGTATAATGCATGAATAGTGTAGGTTTTGGTGTGAGTAAATAAACTAACTTCTTTTATCATTTATAATTAGCAAGTGCACATGGTAGCAGTAAAATATTTTGGTGGGCCTAAAGGCTGATTTTCCATTTATTACATTCTAAAACTTGTGGTGTTCCACAATCCTATGAATTAACTAAGGAAACTCTTACATTATGAAAGATTTTAAATAAAAGGCGGGTTCTGTAGTGCCCCTTTTTGTCTAGCTCTAAAGATAATGTCATCTGCAATTCAAGATTTCCTTTTATATTTTGACAATTAAAACTAAAATTGATTGAACTTCAGCCTTTCCCAACTGTTGATGTAGAGAACCAGTAGTGTACACAAATACAATGTGAGCATACTTTGTATTGAAGTTTGTGTGCAAAATGAAATCTTAACTAACTCACTTGTAGAGTGCATGAGCATTTTAGACTTGGCATGTTTTGGAACTCTCAAACAAGAGACATTAAACTTTAGCTCATTGACTCAATATCCAAGTTTTTCATCAAATTTCTTTCAGTCAAACTAAGGAGTTTTTTTATATTATTTACATTGTTACATTCTACTACTTTGAAGTGAATGAATCTGTCTGAAATTTTCCCCTTGTCTCTGTCTTGAGGTTTTCATTCTATATTGCATTCTTTGATGTAGTGGGCTTGGCAGCTTGGTTTTTTTCTGCGACAGAAAGATATTTAACAATATTTTTGTGATTCTTGATCACCCGTTACCTTTCTTTTTGTGGTATTTGAACTACTTCCTTGGAACACAAGGGGGGGTGCCCTTTCTCATGAGAACTACTTTTTTTTTTAAATATTCAAAATTTGTCTCAAATTACCTTTTGATGAAGCTGCCAACCTATTCCTACTTCATGCACAATGTTTGGCTGTTTGTGTTGCATTTGTTTTATTTGTTTTTGTTTTTTTTTTCTCCACAAAGTGTTCACCTACTGAATTGTAGTGCTTTAGTGTTGGTGGTAGATGCATGCTGCAGCTAGCTGTACATGTTCTATTATTTTTATTATTTTTATTTTTGGTTTTTATTTCAAAGCCTTATTGTATATGGTATCAGATGCATTCATCAGATTTTTCTCTGGAAACTATGAATCATCTTTTACTCTGGCAAAGGTTTGGTACCATAAAATGTTTGAATAGCTCAGCAGTTTGTGTGCTCTTGTTCAACATGAAACTTTTGGTCCTATTCACTTGACCATTCAATTCCATTTGTTGCCTTGATAAATTAGTGCTGATTAATGTCATTCTTTCATATCAATAGTGATTTCTTTGTAAATCAGTCCTCAATAGTTCACTTTTCATTGTTTTTTCATTTGCTTTAATATGAAGTTGTTGACAGCATGTCATAAACATTAATTGTAACTTTGTACAATCTGTCAATTCTATTGAGTACCTTGAAACCTGCTTTTGCCACACAATAGCGCTTTGACCAAAATTTCTTTATTTTGATTTCTCAAGTTCATTAAGACCAAATAATACAGATCCATCTTATTTTTTCCATATTTTTTGTCTAATTTGTATCAGATCTCAAGAAATTTATTTCTGCATACATCAATATTTTGTAAGGTCTAACCTTCCTAAAGTAAGAGAAATCAGTTGCCAGAGTGATCTCTCACAAGTAAAGATTCAGCCTCATTAGTGGACCAGTTGCCTCTTTGGTTGAGGCAACACACCTCTTGTATAGTCAGCATCTCATTCTTTCTTTGATTTCTCTTGCAGCTCCTTACCCCGGTGCTCCTCCTCAGCCACCCCAAGGCTTTGTGCAAGGCCCTTCCCATGCAGCATATGGTGGTGAGTCACCCTTGCTTTGAAATCATACTTGGAGTCATATTTTGGTAATTTCTGCAATAATGAAATGGTGTTTCTGTGTTTTTCTTGTAGTGCCCACTTCTAGTCCATATGGAGTCTTCCCGACACAGGCTCAACTCTATGCCGCGGCGGCTGCGGCACAAGCCCAGGCTCAGGGTCCACCACCTACATATGATCAAACGTTAAATCACCATATGGTTGGACAACAGGTGTGTTTTCGAAAGTTTTTGAACTTTGTTGTGAAAATTACTTCTTTTATCTGTGTTACTTGAAAGAATGAATGAATAAACAATATTATTTTGTGCTACAGATGTACCCTCCTGGAGCTGCAGCTGCTGCAGCTGCTGCTGCTGCACAGATGTATGCAGCTCAAGGATATCCTGGTTACCTTGGCTACCCGAACCCTTACAATCCTATGCAGGCTGCCTACTACCCATCTCTAGCTGCCTATGCTTATCCAGGCATGCCGCCAGCGGCCGCTCAACAGTTCAGACCAACCATCATGGTTCCTGTAAGTATCTTTAGTTACTGTTTGTCATGTACCTGTCTGTTGCTGCATTTGTTTTCTATCTCTCACTAATCACGTATCTGTGCTATTTCAGGGGGCATATGATCCAGGTGCACGTTTTGATGGAATTGCGCAACAGGTCATCCCACAGTCACCCCCGGGAGTAGCTCCTAATGCAGCTCAACTGGCAGCAATGGCTGGCCATGGAGTTGCACTTTCTCAGAAGAAAGGCTCGTACTTGGCTGGCGGCAGTGAGGGTGGATACACATTCTGGTAAACTTTTAATTTTATGGAATTTTATATTGAAACTCAGACATCTTTCAATCAGGGTTGCCCCTCATAATTATTAGACTCTTTGTTTGTAAATGTGGATTGCTGCAAGCGTTCCCAAATATCTAGAATGTTTGAAAAAGACTTGACTATATTTCAATCTATTTGTCACATCTCTCATTTCTATCTTGGAGATGTTTTTGTTTCACACTAAATGTTCCTTAATTGTCTCCATTGAGAGTTTGGTATAGAAAATTCTGTTTATGGTGGCTTTGGTTATTTCAACACTAACTGGCCATCATATTACAATTTTTTTTATACTTTTTTTTTCTTTTTTTTTTTTGAATTGCCATGGAACTGAGTGTGCATTTGGATGTATTCACTTGCTATCAGCAGTTCAAGGGAAGCATTGTTCTTCTGTGACATATTAAGTGCAAAAATCGCTCTTATGCTCCTAGATATGTGATAATGTTTAGTCAAGTTAGATCCTCTCATTTAGTTTGAGGAAATCAGGAATGACAATGATTGGTTCATGAAGTTCTGTGTTACTGTATTTTGTGGCTAATATGTCATGAACAGGAGAGCACTATTGTGCACTGACCTTATTCTTTTAGAATGGGTTATTTGATTAAAAGTGTGGATATGACCAGATTGAAGACAGTCACTCTGTGGTTTCACTGGTTTTTCTTGTTGTTAGCTTGTGTAGCCTTTTGTTACATTGATACCTTTTTTCTTTTTGTGGGAAGTTAAACCAGAGATGACAACAAAGACCCACATCCTGTAGACAAACATGTGGTATTAATTTACATATCGTTTGTGTACGTATCAGTCCAAGTTTCCACAAATTACATCACTTTGTTAGTGTTAACTCCTAGGTTCTGTTAATTCTCTTTAATTTCTACCATTCAATTGGCAACCCTAGATTGTAAGAGTGATAATTTAATCTTATCTATTTGCCTTATCGTGATAATTTAAATTTTATTGTAAGCTCCCAAATTTCAAAGTTAAATAACAAAGTGGAAACATTTAAGAGAGTGAACAGGTTCTAGCCTCCAGTTGTTGTGGTTTTTCTGAAAGGATTGATCTAAGACAGATAACTTAACTGATTATGGAGTAGTGCAATACTTTCGTAATTTGCAGTTTCTAAGTACATAGTACATACTGATGCTATTTCAGCTTCATTTGTTTTTCTTTGCTTGATTCCTCGGTAAAGGATCTGATTGCATCTCCTCTTTGGTTTTCTTCTCCTTCTGTCCATGCCAAGAATTCGATTCTCTACCAATTGTGTCAATTTATCTCATATCTATTTTAATTTTCAATAGCATTCCAATTTTGTTCTCATCCCCATTGTGTTAATTTAAATCTCAAATTTTGTCTATTATTCTTTCAGATTGGAAGGTTTTCACATAGAGATTCTAGGACGTCTACACAATCCTTTTTATTGGAAAATTGGAATGTTTTACATCACAAATTGTATGTGCAGAAGGTGTTCTGAGTAATACCATCAAAAGTGTTCCTTGACCATGGTGAGTCTTTGTCATGGACAGTATGCTGAAGCCCCCTTCCTTATAGTTATATTTGTTGTGTTATAAAGGATTGTTATGGTGTAAATCACATTTTCAAACATCAAAATCTATCTATTTGTTGTGTTGTCTCCTGCTTGTTCGCCTGTTGGCATTTTTTTAAAAATAGACCATTCCTTGTTATTTGAGTATCAATATTTCGATACTGGAACTCTGTAGTTCATCACTACGGTGGTTATTGTGATATTCCTGATACCATCAGAGGTGGGCAATGTTGAAGAGATCAACAGTGTCATATCCAAGGCAAAGTTTTTGGTTTCTACAAGCTCTCTTTCTATTTTAATTCCTATTCTTGACTTTTTTCTCTGTAACTTTAACCAAGTGTCAATCAACTTCTTTTTTAATGGGCGGGGGGGAAGGAGGGGGGTGTTGTAGAAGTGTTGGGGAAGGGGCAGAGAGCTACTGCTAGATTTTCTTCATTGACTTTGATATGATATTTTGTAGACCAACTTGAAGCATCATCTTTATGCTCTAGTAGACAGTGTTGAGAAAATTTAACCATTTAAAATTTGTTACTTCTGAAGTGGAACATCTCTTCCTTTCGTTATCTGTGATCTTTATGGTTGGTTCTTCGTAGTAATATTTGAATCTAATTTTGCCTACCTCTGAATATGTTCAAAAACATATTGGTACCAGTATCGTTGAATTTTTTTAAAAAGTAGCATTGCCATCTTAATTTTTTTTTTTTTAAATAATACTCAGACGTTTATACTTAATGAGATTCCATAGTGCTACAAGCTCTTTTAAAGTGTAAGCTTACGATCAAGATTTGAACTGTGTTGCCCAGAATCAAAAGAGATGAAAGTGGTTGACACCAAGTCCGTACTGTTTCTAATGGGCTAGAGATAAGTGTGAATGTGCATATGACTAAGTATGATTCCTGTATGTGCGAGAATGCTTGTGTGTGTGGACTGTGATCTGTTTTATGAGAATGTGGGATTTGAATGTGAGTATGTGTTGTATGCAAATTAATGTAAAACATGCAAGATTTCTTGCATAACTTGAAGCTATTGCATGACTTAAACCTCTGATTTGCGGAGTATTTTTTTTTTTTTTTTTTTTTGTTCCTTTCATAGAACTGTTTAAAGTGCATGAATATTCAACTTCTGTAATTCCTTTGTGCAGGATTCTGTCAAATATCGCGCTCCTTTTTTTTGTATTAACATTTTTATGTTCTTTGAAATATTTATAATTGTTTTGGTTACCTGTTCACTCACATTTTTTGTATGTTCATTTTTTTTTCTCATCTTGTTGTATTTGTTTGGAAAGAGTCACAGAATCAGTGAATTACTGAATTGAATAAAATGTTGCTGAAAGAACTGTAATTGTGATTTTGCTCCACTTTGATAGCCTTTTTTACTATTTGGAGTATAAGGCTTTCTATTGATCATGTTACTTCAACAAACATGAGCTGTACTTAAGTCAACTTTAAAAAAAAATCAAAAAATAAATAAAATCAGTGATTTTGCATGGTGTAATAAGGTAGTTATTTACTCAAAGTTTGTGTCCTGAAAGACTTGTCTGCTTGTCTGTTGAACATCAACTTGTGATCTGATTAAGATTTTATGGCACATGATGTCTGTTTTTAGGTACGAATCAGCATCAATGCTTTTCCTCTGAATGCATCATTATTTTCAGTGATATAGCAATTCAGGTAGAAGAGCATGCTACTAAAGAAAAGTTTTCGCTCACATGCATTGATGTCTTGATCTGAAACAGGGAATGCTATTGGAAGGTTTGCTCAGACTGATATCAAAGCCCAGACTGACTTTCTAAATTATTATTTACTCTTGACCAGTAGAACTGATATCTGTAGTTGTAGATCTTTTTAGTTTCAACTCTTTAAAAGAAAATTTCTTGTTGGGATTTGGAGAAAGTGTTAGGTGAACTTTCAGGAGTCAAGTTCCACTGTGATTGATTGTTGCACAGTGTTTCTAACATAATGTGTCTGTAATGACATTTCATTTCCGTTATATTTTTCATTCTTGTCCAACTCCCTGTTTCGAAATGGTCATCCAGTGAGTTCCTATCTACAAAGTGAGTCTATGAAATTAATGTGATAGTTTATATTAATTTGCTTCATAGGTTTCAACTTGTCTTAAGTGCCAGTTAATAATAGTTTATTTCTGTTTAATGAGCGTGTGTACAAATTGTACCTATATTATGTACTGAACCACCTTTCCCTTGAGTGACTGACAGAGCAGCTGTGTACTTTCTGTATTGCTGGAAAACTCACGACAGAAATAAATCTTATTACTGATTAGCAAGATAACGTTTTTACCTAGACTTTAATGAATTTCAGTTCAATCATCAAAACAAAACAGGAAACTGCTTGATAACAAAAGCGATGGAAGTTTAATCAGAAGTCTTTTATACTATTACACCCTTTAATAACTAATTCAATTTAAAAGTATGCTGTACAAGACAGTAAAATAAATGCTCTGCTGAGTCTCACTACGTCAGTATCTACAATGATTAAAAACATTTTGGACACTAGAAAATTGATAGGTTTGATTAAAGTTAACTACACAACACTTGATTTGCTAGCGCAGGCCGAAAATTAATTCACCAACAAGTGCTGAATTACTATCCTCCGGCTTGATCCATTTAAAAAAATGATAATTAGTCTCCAATAATATACAAAAATATTGTTTTCACCAACTAATAAATTTAATATTCAATATATATTTATTATGATACATTCTTATGTACATACTCTCATACAGAAAACTACTGATTCAAGAAAATTGAAAACCAATCAAATTTGAGGATAAAATGGCTAAGACCAAACCACCATCCTATTCCCAAAAGTGAACAGCACCTTTGATGAAGTATAAATATGATAGATTTTTACTTTGATCCTTGAAAGTAATTCACAGAGTTATGCTTAGGAATTTTGGAGGGAAGCATATTTTCCTAACATGCTCTACTATCACTGGGTGAAGCCAGACAGTTTAGAAACATATGAGCATGTTAAGTGTCAGTCTTAGCCCCATAGTGTTACATAAAGAGATAGACAAACCAGAATAGACGGACATACATTCTTAGTAGGTAATAGTCATAACAACAATGTGTCAATAAAAGATGACGTACAAGGAAAGAAGCCGCCTCAGGATATTTTGTTTTATCTTATATTTGAATATGCAAGCTACGCATAAGACAATCACCTATGAAAAATACATGGACTTGAATCAATGTTTTGAATGTTTTGACAAAAAAAATCCTCAGCAGCCGAGACAAAATGAGAAAGTAACCAGTCAGGCCAAAAAAACGGACACAATCACAGGAAAGGGAATAAAGCCAGTCAATTACATAAAATATTTTCTCTTTCAAAAGTTGTCAATCAATAACTTACATTTGATCAGTTAAAAGAATGTGCACCAATTTAAAATGGTTAGAACGGTACAATCAAGTATTGTGCCCTGAATCTTCTTTTACGTAATGTAGTTGCTCAAAGCAGCGACAGTTACAGGAAACTTTAGCGACACTATCATAGTCACAATTTAGTTACAAAAGAAACAAAGAAGTCCTTTACCTTTAAATAAAATATGGTATTGATTTAAGGCATGAAGAGTGACATACATATAATAAATGTAATGTAATTACATGTTACAGAACAGTAATAATGAAAGGCTGATGCAGAAGCATGCAATGCAATACTGAACAGAGACCAACAGATTCATTGAGATCCCTATCCTAACTGTATGTAGCGGGTAAAAGCCAAAGTTAACCACTTCTAATGGCTAACAAAATGAGGAGTATAATGTGTTAATGATAAACATGCATACTTCCCAAACAAGAGGTACTAAAAGAAACGAAAACTCTGGATGAAAGCAAATAATTCGGGCATCTCTCTTGAGCAAGTGCAGCCACCTTTTAGAGGGGAAACACAATCCATACACCCTTCAAAACTAAGTAGAGAATTAATTTCATGGTCAAACTCTAGAAGAAACAGTTTTGCACAAAGTCTTTAGATGGACAAATTTTTACAGCGCTTCTCAACATTCAAAAAGAGACTGCTGAGATATATCACTATGTTTAGAGCAAAATATAAATCATATCTGAAGTCATGAAGTAACAAATAAATATGAACTTTCACCACCCTACCATAATACACCAATATTTCCCTAAAATACATGTATTAGTAAATGCAAGGCATCTTCTAACAGACAAGATGCACAATTGACACAAGACATAAATTTCTCGCACAGAAAGTTCTCTCACTTAGTATTTGGACTAAGCTTAATGACAGGGAGAAGCTAATACCATTAGTAAACAATTGCACTGGTTAATTAGACCTTGAGGCTCGTAGTCAAAACATTACCACATATATTACATTTTTTTTGTCTGGTAGGATCACAGTACAATTAATCAATAATAAAGTAGAACCTCAATTCCATTATTTTAAAAAGAAAGTTGTTTAAAAACCAACAGCCTTAAGCCGAGCCTTGAGTATGAGTAAAAAGACAAAAACAAAATTTACATCACCTATTATGATGATGAAAAACGGAATGCAAAAATACATAAGAAATAGCTTACCAAGCACTGGTCTCAAGAGGAAAAAGGCACTTTTCCAACACGTATCAGGATGTGACAAGGTAAGTGTACAAGACAAAAGAAAAAATATTACAAGGATTGCATTCCATGTCAGTTTTATAGGTTTACATCATAGTAATTACTTTAGACTATCTATATCATAGAGCATGGTCTTTTTTTGATTAAAAAAAAACAAACAAAACAATCATAAAACTCAATAACAAAGATTCAAAGCATATGAGGGCATCTGTTATCACGAACTGGATTATTTTCATTAGAGCTAGAAGTACGACAGAACCAAGCAGTGATGATTGAGAGTTGATTTTAAAAATATTTCATTTGTAAAAACTGCTCTTAATTTCTTTGAGAAGACATCTTTGAAAACAATAATTTAAGTTCATCAATGGTTGAAACAAAATTGATTATAAAAATGGAATGTTCTTAGCCACCTAATCTTGTTCACAAAAACAAAAATTAAGACAGTTTTGGGGTTACATTTTCACTCAAACTCAGGCATAGAAGGCTGTTTAAGAAAGGAAAGGATTAGGTTGAAGTGGTTGTGGAAGATTAAATCCTGTTGAAGGTTGAGGAGTGCCAGTTGACCCAAATGGTTGCTGGCGAATTTGATTGATTGTTGGACGTACAGCTTGAGCAACAGCTTGCTGTTGGAAAAGATTATTTGTTGTTCCCGCGGTAGCTGGAGCAGCTGGACCCGAAGAAAAAGGGTTCACAGTTCCAAAGGCTCCTTTGAAAGAAATAGAAACTATAAGAGCAGAGCAGGATTAAAACACGAAGTACAGACAAGTTCACAAACACTACCTTGTGAGGCTGGTGCCACAGTTGGTTTTGGGCTAACTGTGACCAAGTTGTCTAGGTTGACGAGAGAAGAGTTTTCTCCAAGGAAGCTGTGTGGACTTTTCTTAGCACTTTGCTTAGAATCATTTAATGCATCGCCGAGAGCTGATAAATCTAGGGAATCTGATGCGACCATTCAAAATAACCATTAAAAACTAAATACATTTAGCTTCTATAATCATAATCTAATTTAATATGACACTAGTGACATACCTGAGCTATTATTATTTGTGGTATTTATATTGCTTGCTTGATTTCCACCAGGCCTTTCTCTATTGGTAATAATGTCAAATTCATCAAGATCACTGGCTGGACTATGCAAGTTGTTTGATGTTGAAATAAGATCAGAGGAGGCAGAGGAAGGAGACCATGGATCAGCTGCAGAACCCTTGGGTGGGGAAGTTGTAGGTGCAACTGATGACACAACTTTCCATGGGTCAACAGCTGTAGCAGATTAAAAAGAATGAGCATTCAAATAAAATTATCTTCAGCTTACGACATAGCAGAAATTGGAATTGGAATGTACCTGGTTTAGAAGGTGTAGTTTCTAGAGGTGCCCAGGGATCATGGGAAACTGGTGGGGCCAGAGCTACGGCACCAAGAACGGTTGATGTAGAAGCAGATGAGGACGGTTTAGGGACACCCCAGGGATCCATCTACAGATATATTAT
The DNA here is from genome assembly GCF_000697945.3 of Frankliniella occidentalis. Classification (NCBI taxonomy): domain Eukaryota; kingdom Metazoa; phylum Arthropoda; class Insecta; order Thysanoptera; family Thripidae; genus Frankliniella; species Frankliniella occidentalis. The sequence goes on along the minus strand of NW_026267146.1, from coordinate 913,908 downwards.
AGGTGACAAAGTGGACACAGTTACGGACAGTACAAATAGAAGACTGAATTTAAACAGGAAAAAAAAGAGATCATACCTGTGGACGAGGGGGTACAGGTTGGGCAGGCATACCCCATGGGTCCACCGCAGATGCAGTTGCTCCAGCCACAGTACCAGCAGATGATGGGCCTGCTACTGTGCTAAGGTTTACATCAAGAAGGTCAAGTAAATGGCTCTGTTTCTCTGTCTGACGAGGGGCAGGACCAGCCCCTGGTATGTTCCTATAACAATAAAAAAATGCCTCATGCAACACATTTAAGTAATGTGTCTCACATTAAACAAATATTCAACTAACTTGAATTCATCTTCACTTTGTGATAGAGCAAGTTGCAGCCTAACATCATCACTACGTCTGCGCTGTTCTTCTTGGTCTGCTTCTTCGCGTGACATTGCCAAAGCAAGTTGAAGCTGCAACTCTTCCTCACCCACAGTTTGCGGACGAGCACATTCAAGTTCAGAGCCCACTCCTAGAAAAGTGAAGTAGTCAAAATTAGAGACTTTGCCGTAAATAAGGTGTTACAATACCATATAAATAATTATTTCACCTCTTGCTGCTGCTTCCATTTCACTTGGAGGAGGACCCCATGAACCACCCTGAAACAACCCACATTGGCCATTTTAAATTTCATGTAATAAACAAGGAAAAAGACACTGATGGAAAATTCGTAAAAGTTACTGTATCATAATTATCATAATTGGGTTCAATTTATTCATTTTGTATTTTTACTCACATAAAGAAAAGGAGGACTAGTAGGTGTATCCTGTTAAGAAGTAGAAATGGAATTTTAGTTTCCTGAATTTAAGAGGATAATTGACAACTAGGCTATGTAGTGTTATTTTTAAATAAAAAGGAACAGAACTCACCCCCCCATCACTGCCAAAAGCAGATGCATTTTGAGCAGATCTTTCCTTTGCTTTCAAGGCTCGAGCGCGCTCATTACGCAAGCGTTCATCATCCTTAAGAAGCGCAATTAAACTTTTTGCCTTCTCACGGACATTCTTGCCCAAGTCTTTAACATCTTCAGTGTATTGGAAATCTTGCAGAGTTTGAATAAAAAATATGTTTTCTTTGCACTGCTGTGCCACCTAAGAAAGAAAAGAAAGAGAATGAGTCAACTAAACACAGTCTCAATTAATTTTTTTCTGTATTTCGTTGTTTGTAAAGAGAAACAAACCTTCTCCGAGCCAGTTTTTATGCAATACTCCAAAACTAATAGAGACTTGTACACATGTCGCCAGTAGCGTCCATCACTATTCAGACGTTTCCACAACATCTGCATGATTTCAGTGAATGCAACAACATTGTATGTAAGGTCAGCAATTTCAGCCATCTGTCTACTGCTTGGGCCCCATGGGTCATTACTGGTGGCTTCACGAACTAGAACCTGAATCAACAGATTTGATGTAAGCAAAAATTTCAATACAGTTGAAAATTGGTACAAATGCTTGATCTTTACCTGAGCGGAAGAGTAGTTGTGGGCTATGTTAATTATATGTCTTCTTAATCCAGCCATATTTACTTGCATATCCTCACGTTGTCTACGCATCTGAGGAGAAACAATATAAATTATGACAAAAAGAACTTTCAAAGACAAAAATAGGAGAAGCTTTGTTGCACATACTTACCCTAAATTAATTGTCAGTCTTAAACAAATACAGAGAGACCTATGGTGTGTGACCTGTAGGGAGTAAAAATATAGCATAAAAATATACAAAGATAAAAAATGTGATACAGATGAAGGGGTGCAAGGGATCTAACATGATGTCTTGTGTATTTGAAGCAATGGCATTTAACCATAGCAACTGTCAGTATGTTTCTGAATAATACAAAGCTCTATCTACAATAAGAGGGAAAGAGAGGAAACACCTAAATGAGACAGATTACTAGTAAGATTATAGTCTCCCCTGTTAGCTTTTTCTGCTCAAACTATGGGCAAGAAAAAGACATTTAACACCAAATTGACATCAGGGTCATGAAACAAGAGACAACAATATTATTACTAAACTTGTAACCAAAAAATTATGCAATGAGTTTCTAAACATTACAGACACGTTTCTAAAATGATCTGAATCACACTTTAGCTAAGGGAAAAGTTTTGTTTATTTACAAAGCAAACCAGAAGATACAAGAATGAAGGTTATGACAACTATGTCACACTACTAACGTCTTGTCCTCAAAATAACGGTGAATGAAATGGATTGCTGACTCCATCGATTGCAGCGGAAGAAGAAGAGTTATGAGGTGAATAGAACAAGAACATAAGCTTTATATTGTGCGCTTGTCAGAGAGGAAGACCGATAAGTCAACATTACTTGCACAACAAATAAAAGTAGAAGTAGACCTCTACCAAGAATACGGAATGTACAAGAACAACAACAAGTTTTCATTAAAATGACTTCGGAAAGATATTTAATCTCACCTCAAAAAAAGGAAATTGAAAGCGCTTCTAGCGCCTATCCTAAATTTCACAGAGGAAACAGGACTTCAGCATACAGAAATGAACCAAACCCACGTAAGTATGCAAGATGAATGAAAACCTTTTTCACGAATGATCCTCCTTTTCTTCTTCCTTCTTTCTTCACAAGGGGTTTTACTTGTCAGCAACAAACAACAATTACACTCTAAAATAATGAATGAATAAATAAAAAAATGATGTG
>NW_026267146.1:900273-905741 GCF_000697945.3 Frankliniella occidentalis | reverse complement strand
TTCTTTATTGAAACCTCAGCGGGTGGTGGTTGGCGCGGTGAACTGGAGCGCCGCCCGCCCGCCCGCCCGTCCGCCCGGCCACACACGTGCGCCCGGCTCCTCGGCGCCGCCCTCCTCTGTGACCGTGACCGGCCGTGACTCAGGAGGCGGGCGCCGCGGCGGGTGACGCGAGCAGGTGAGGCGCGTGTCTTCCTGGCGGCGCCGCTATCAACAGGAGCCTGCTGCTACTACTGCTCAGAGGATCACCCCCCCCCCCTCCCATATTCACGTGTGGGCGGCCAGCTGCCGCTGCTGCGGGGGTCATGCCCTGCTCGTCAGCTACCTTGTCTCCCTCTCTCTTGCATTGTCTTACAACAGCAGCATGACCTGGCGCACTGCTCGTGTCTCTCTCTCTCGCACTCGTTGGGTCATGGCGAAGGAGCGGGGAGCGTCATCCCGCTGCGATGCGCGGCGGATCGCGCCGGTGAGTCACACAGCGCGGGAGCACGGGCGGGCGTCGCGACAGTAGCAAGGAAGGACGACGGTTCTAGCCACCCACGCGCGCCTGCTGGATCGAATCTGGGAACCGGGATGAGTGAGACGAGTGAGACCCATGACGCGCTCAGGGGATTGGCTTCTGTTGACTCGAAAATGAACGCACAACAAGCGCCGACCCAATATATTGTCTTTCTGCCTGAGGCGCCTGCGAAGTGCGGGATAGGCAACCGAGCACGACAGGCCCTCCCGCCAGGGCTGCCTACCCTCTTTTCGTCGGGCGTTTCTCGGGGGTCGCTTGCCGCCCGCCGCACCGCCAGCGACGGCACAGCAAGCGGCCACCGGCCCGGGCGCGGCGCGGCGGCGGCGGGGCGGGGCGGGGCGGGGCGGGGCTGCAAAACAGCGCGACTACGAGGCAAACACGCTCGGTCCTCGCCCGTGTCCCCAAAGGCGTCCGGAGGTTATCTCATGTCGCTCACCTGAGCCGAACGGCGCGCGCAGTGCTTCGGCCTCAACCTTAACGGTGGTCTCACGCCATCATGCCGACCGTCCGAAAAAACAAAAGGACGCGCCGAGGAGGACGACGCTCTCTCAAGCAGTCCCCGGCGAGGGCACCCACTCCACTTCGAAAACATCATAGTAGGGTCTCCTGATTAGACTTTGGAGTGTCGCAGTGCGCACCTGTTTATCGCGCCCGCGCGCTTTTCACTTCCTCGTTCTCATTAATTCCCTTTGAAAAGGAGCAGTCTTTGGTCGTGTCTGCTCCCGCCCAACCACGCCCTGTGAGTCCTTGCCCGCAACCCCGGGCCACCCACCCAGGCGCAGCCCTGACCCAGCCGCCCACCCTTCAGGCGCAGCGGGGCGGTGCCCGGCTCTGGCGCACAGCGTGCCCTCCACTGCCCCCAAGGGAAAAGAAAACATGGAAAAGGGAAAAGAAAAAAAAAATACACTAAAGTCCAACTTCATACACTGAAAGTAAGTTCGTGGTTGGTTGAAGCAGTGTACTCGCATTCGTCATCGAGGAGTTGAGGAACTTCGTTTGAAGCCGAAGTTCATCGAAGTTGACGGAAGTGCATCAAATCTCATCCACGTTCATTACAATGGAGCTAATCAAATTTTCATAGAACTCGTTTTTGTTTATTTTCTTACAATATAAAGTTTCTCTTTTAGAATGCGAAATGAAAAATCCCCCCAAACTCCACCGAAGTTCAAGTCTATTTGTCTCTGGCTGCCCCTCACCAGCTGACCTAGCCTCGCCGGAAATGTCACGCTGGGCGCTGGGTCGTCGTTTGGGGGCAGCAGTGGTGGGGAGGTGAGGGGAGGGGAGGAGCACAGAGGGCAAACGGGGGGGAAGCATGCTGCTCCCGGGGGGCTGGCGGGGCACCCGCCCGCGGGGGTCGAGTCGGGCCGCCAGGTGGATCGTGTTTTACTAAGGTTAGGGTGGCGCCGCTGGCGTTGGCTCCACATCGATCAGCTGGACGAGTCGCGATTGATTTGATTACGCTCCCATCAAGGCGATGCCTTGACCGGACACGACCACTCTTCGCTTTCTGCTGCGCTACACGGTTCGGACGCAGTAGTAGTACGCCGCAGTCTCTGTAAATAATTGACGTGATGATCATTGTTGACGACCACCTTGTCCTCTTGCTCGCAGATGTGGCCCGCGCTGTTGCTGCTGCTGCTGGGCGCCGCCCTGGTGCGGGATGCGCACGCCCAGGCCGACGACCAGGCCGACTACTGCCTGGCCAAGGACCAGTTCCCCTACCTATACTTCGGCTCCAAGACGGCCTACGAGCGCGTGTACGACCACAAGGAGTCGCCACAGAACGTGCCGTGTGAGTGTACTTATTTGCATGATTCACCGACTGATAAAAATTAAAAATTCGTAAAAACATGTCTCTGTGCAGGCAACAACATCCTGCTAAATCCTGCAAAATATAAAGTGCTTATAATATTTGTTTCCCCAAGGGTAGGTTTTCTTGCCATTTCTATTTTCTTTAAACCATAATCCAAGTCGCAAGCGAGGAGGAGGCGCAGAGACGCATCAGTTTCTCCTCTCCGGTGCGGCACCTGTCTCGAGTTTCAGCAGGGAGGCTTTGGGGCTTGCAGGTCTGCAGCAGCAGCCTGCAGCAGAGCATCCGGCCACCACTGCAGCCAACACCTACACGCGGCCGGACCGGACCGGACGCGAAACCCAAAACATCCCGCGGCGTTGTTTGCCGGGCAAGCCTCGTTTTTCATTCCTACTGCCTGTCGGTTGGCAGTAAATCGATCCTTCTGGCCCCGCGGGGCAGCTCAGCTGCAGCAGCTGCGTGGACCGAAGATCTCTTCGCCAGGTTCCCTGAAATGATTCTGACTCATGCGTCGCCGCGGCGGCCGCGCGTGCCGCAGGGTGCCGGCCCAGCACGGTGTGGATGATGGCGAGCGCGGGGACCAGCTACCCGGACCGGGCCACGCTGGTGCGCCTGTACGAGACGCTGCCGCCGCTGCAGGACAACATCCTGCAGAACGCCGTCCAGGACGACGGCGGCCAGGCCGGGCAGCGCGCCAGCAGGACGCGCGGCAGGGGCAGCCCCTGGCCGCGGCGGCGTGAGTGGAGCACGCGGCATGACGACCACGGTCACGGGCATGCCGGCGCTGCGCCCGCTGCGCGCGCCCCTCTGTGATGAAGCCCCTCTCTGTCCTGGACGCACCCCCCGCCCCTGCCTGCCGCCTCCCCCCTCTCTTGCACCTTCTGGTCTCTAACGGCATGTCCTTGCTGCCTTGCTCGTGCACCCTCAGACTGCCGCCCCCTCACCGTCTGGACCATGGGCACGCCCGCCACCCGCTTCCCGGACGAGGCCCTGATCAAGAGGATGGCGAGCCTGGAGGGCCTCAAGGACCTGATCAGGCGCAACCACGACCGCCACAGTGAGTGACTGCATGACCCTGCCGTACGCGGCCCTCCCCCCGGATGGGAGACATTTACAACATACCGCTGCTCCGCACCGAGCCGACAAGCTGCTGCTTTTATTTTTTAACGCCTTGCTGTGAACTCCGCGAGTTGCACGTCGCGCTCGGCTCGGACTGGGCCGCCTTGCTCCCTGTTTTGTCGATCGCAAAACGTAAAAACGGCCCTTCTCTCCCCTGACAAGGAAACGGGTTCGGGCCCCTCCCCTCCTTATAGCTAGGCCATGCCCTCCATGCGACGGGACCCTGGGGCCATCTGCTGGGCCGTACGGTTGGTGGTTGGCCAGTGCTCGTCCATTTTCTATGATTAGACATCTTTTACGACTACCGAGTCTATTCCCCATGGGCAAAAGCCATCGGGATTCGACGTGGATCCACTGGATGGTTGGTTGGTCCACGTTGAATCGGTCAACATTTTTCGCTCGATGGCAATAACGTTTGTCCTCCACGGTAAAACCAAGTGTGCTCAACGAGTTTATGCCCATAGGGTTGCTATTTCAGTTTTTATCTCTCATTGTTTTCTAACGAAAATTCAACATCAGCTTTTTTTTTCATTAGCAATCAATTATTTCCCAAGTAAAAAACATATTTGGATTTTAACATAACCCGGAGCTAAATTATTTAGCTGCCCGTGCCGTCTTCTAACGGTGGGCGCGGCGTTGCGCCTGATGGGCGGGCAGCCCAACGCGCGGATATGCATGTTGTGCTGCCTGCCGTCCTGGCGCGTCGACCCGGTCTGCTTCAACCAACGGGTTGCGGTCAAGTGCCATTGGTGACGCGGATGTTATCAAATTTAAACACGGTTAGTGTTCCACACTCCGGACGAAATTCACTGCATTCTCTAAATAAATTCTTAATTTTTTCGACTGAATGAATGCTTTGACCCTTCCTTCCGCCGTGTTTCAATGTTTTCTCTCTCGATTTGTTTGTATGGCAGAGCTCGAAATGTCCTGTACGAAACTAGGAACGAAGTGTTCATAAATTTCAGACAAAACTTCGGATAAAACTATTTTCGGCTCATATACACACTCATATAAGCTCATATATAGGAAATATATTTCTCGGCACCTCCGTGCTAACCAGGTGAATTTGAACAACGATTTTAGTCTCGACTATTTCAGAACAACTTTCAAAGTTTCAACTTTGTCCAAAATTAGGGTTCAAGTTCGAACTATGGAGCTCAGACTCTCGGATCAAGAGACGTCGTATTGATCGCAAACTAGAGCTCAAAGTAAACCGCTCACATGCATATTAACGTGTTGCCTTGGACATCTTGCATCATGTCGGCGCGCCATGGACACTCTAAATGCCTGGGGACGATTATTGTAACTGCACCGCGGGCTTCAGTGTGCATGACCAAGTTCAGACAGAATATTATAACTAGCTAAATACTAAAATGTGTCTCATTAGTTACAATATTGTACTCAGTTATGCTCACAGAAGTAAGTTACCAAAACTGTCCTTAGAATTTAGAGTGCACCCGGTCCTCACCTTGTCCCCCCTCCCCGTGCTGCTGCAGGTGGCCGCCTGTGCGCCGAGGACCTGGCGGCGCTGGCCCGCTGGCACCTCAACGTGACGGAGGACCGCGCGCACTGGCTCACCGGCCAGGGCCAGGCGGACCTCTCGTTCCTGGCGCGCCGCCTCAAGCGCAGGCTGCCCGAACTGCTCAACACCACCTACTCGGAGTCCCGCTTCAGGGTAAGACAACTCGACAACTTCCAATTTACCTCCAATAGAGAGAAAATAAAGAAGATGAATGATTTTGTTGATTGTCTCCCCTAGTTCCGGTACGCGTCTGGCCAGCGCACGCACGAGAGCGCCGAGGCCTTCGCGTCTGGCCTGTTCAGCAACGAGGTGGAGCTGCCCCGGCCCGTCGAGAACGACCCCCTGCTGGAATTCGACGAGCTGTGCCCAGCCTGGCGCAAGGACCGGGAGCGCGCGCTCAAGGAGGTGGAGATCTTCGAGATCGGCGCCGAGATGGAGCAGACCATCGCCAGGGTGTCCTACCGACTCGGCTTCCACTACAACCTCAGCATGGGTAGGTC
>NW_026267146.1:898047-900200 GCF_000697945.3 Frankliniella occidentalis | reverse complement strand
GGTGCTGTTTTATTTTGGCGTAAAATATGTAATTTAAGGATCATCCCGAAAGTACGTCCGTCATTTGCTGGTTACGAACCTCTCAGGTTCAGCCAGTGTGCAAGCTGTAATAGCGCCTGGTAGGTAGGCAACATCCTGCCTGCAGCGCATGCGTGTATTGCGGGGTGGCCTACCCTGATTCTCGCAGGCGCCGAGCTCTCCTGTAAATTGCCGAATGAATATGCGAAAAGCGGCCGTACTCTATGGGCTGTCGCTTCTAAATTGTTATTGTCGGTTGTTTGGCTTGTATTTTAAAACCCAATGTTTTGCCTCGCCACCGCAGAGAACGTGGACCTCATGTGGGAGATGTGCCGGTACGACAAGGCGTGGAAGTACGTCTCCCTCTCGCCCTGGTGCTCTGCTTTCACGGAGGATGATCTCAAGGTACGATGGGGCCACGCCCACCGCCACGCCCCCGCCCCGCCCCGCCACCGGAGGTGAAAACTGTGCAATCATCATGGCCATCTCGCTAGCAGATAGAGGGCAAGAGGGGCCATACCGCGCCGGCTCAAATAGTGAAGCAAAGTGGAAGTTATAACACGCCGAGTGCGACAACACGTGCCCAAAGAGCGTTACACTCGTAAAAGCCAGTGTCGCCTTCCTTCATAGAGCGGGTTTTAAGGCAACATCATGTTTACTGAAGTTTTTTTTTACTTTTCCGGCTGGAGTAAAACGATTTAATGGGTGTGCCCCTCCTTGTGAAAGTACCACCGACATTCGGTCAAGTTGGTAAATTGTTGGTTTGGGCGTGTGGGGGTGCACCCTGTAAATGGTATCCTTGAAACAAGGCGAAATGCGTTGTTTCAACGCTATTTTTACCTTAAAAAATAACAAGTAAAATTGTATTTAATGAAAGGCAAATGCCGTTAAAATAAAGTTAAAATTTCCTTAGATTAACTTTAATGTCTTGGTTTGAGGATACCATTTTCTAGGGGTTGGGGGTGGGGTAGGGGCTTCGCCCGGAGATAAGCCCAGTCCAGCCCGGCGTGTCCACGTGGCGCCGGCCAGCGCGAGCACGTGCCGCATCGATCGGATCAGGAACTGCCGCCCCGCAGGGAGCGCGCCGCCCCCCGTCACTTGGGCTGTCTCGGAAGGAAAAAAGGATGAGCGGCGCGAAGCTTTGTCCAAGGACTGAGGGAGGGAAAGAGAGAGACATCCACTACCACTCTATCATTGGCGCCTGTCAGCGCCTCGCTTCTCCGGTTGCGGTTCGAATTTTCCTTATTTATTTCCGATGCTACAAGGTCTTTGAGGGAATAGGGTCAGGGCGTCGAAGGCTTACACTTGTCTCCTCCTCAAAAATGAGTGCAAATAAAACAATGGAACAACCCTTAAATTTTGCCCCCTGTTTCCAGGTGATGGAGTACCGAGCGGATCTGCAGTACTACTACTCGTATTCGTACGGTAACCAGCTCAACGTTAAACTGGGTTGCCCACCCGTCAAGGATATGATGGACCACTTTACGTAAGTTATCCAAGTTATTCATTCGATAACTGCCCACGAAAAAATTACTACGCCCAGAGTCACGGCGCGTGGCGCGTTGGTCTAAATATTTTCGTTGCTGAGGAGTATAGTGGTGTTCTCCTAACTACCATGACCCTCCCTAAGTGTGTTAAGTGTCCGAAAGTACACCTTTTCCTACGCTGTTGCCCTTACCCTTTGTCCACTGCGTCGCGCTCGCGACCCGGCGGCGCGCTTCACATTCACATGCAGCCCCCTTCGATGTGCGTGTTGCATGCCAGAAAGACACCCCCCCCCCTTCTCCTTCCACTTTCCCTTCAGCAAAACACGAACGAGAGGGGTGGGCATTTGACGTCCATGCAGTCGGAATTATTTCATATACCGCGCGGTATCATTTCGGAACCGATCGCATCGATAGCATCACGAGAGTTAAAAGCTGGGGTCCATATTTTCTTTGCGCGCTGCATGACTGCAGCATGTAGTACAACCGAGTACTACACACCGTCTTCGGGCGGGATGCGTGATGGCCTTCCCCTCCAGTCGCAAGTGCTGCGCTCTGCGCTGTGGGGACGTCTGACCCCAGTGCCTCTGCGTACGAGGAAGTTGTAAGCACGCCGCCCCTCCATCCCAAGCCTCCGCCGCCACCCCCCCC
>NW_026267146.1:886511-897927 GCF_000697945.3 Frankliniella occidentalis | reverse complement strand
CCTCCGCCCCTTTTCCCTCCCGTCCCCCCAGCCGCCACCGCCGCGGCCCGCCACTGCCACTGGCTGACTGGTCGTTAAATGTGACCCGGCGGATCGATCTGTTTGGCTGTTGCAGGCGCGCGGAGATGTCGGGCGGCGCGGCGTTCGAGAGCATCCCGCCGCCGACGGGCGTCTTCTACTTCACGCACGACTCGGCGCTGCACATGATGCTGGCCGCGCTGGGCGTGGCCAAGGACCCCGTCCCGCTCATGGCCAGCAACATGGAGCAGCAGGCCAAGCGCGCCTTCAGGACCTCCTTTATCGGCTCGTTCGCCGCCAACCTGGCCGCCGTCTTCTACACGTGCGTATACTATACTACTGCAGCTCTGCAGCACAAGAGGCTGCACGGCGCTGCTGGCCGCAGGGTGTAACTCTTTACTCTCCGCGCTTCCAGGTGCGACCAGGGTGAGCGGCACCGGGTCATGTTCTACCTGCGGGAGCGCATCGTGGAGATGGAGGGCTGCCAGGTGGGGCTGTGCTCGTGGAACCACCTGCGCACCAAGCTGGCGAAGGCCGCCAACGGCTGCGACCTCAACTTCTGCCACACCAGCGGCAGCGCGCCGTTCTCGGCGTCCTCCGTGCTGGCGGCCGCAGCGGCCGCGGCGCTCCTCGCGGCCAGGCGGCTGGCGGCGTAGGCTGGGGGGGACGGCCAGGACGCGGACGACCATACAGGCAGCAGCGACCCTCCACCTCCCTGCTGCTGCTGCTACTCCACCTGATCAACAACATCGACATCGCTGACGGGTCGACGGCGTATCCCCCCTCCCTCGGGCTCTGGTGGATAACGATACCGATTACGAACAGTAGATGAAACATCAGAGCCCTGTATATCTATCCTTAAGGGATACACCGGGATTTTGAACTAGGAGCAGGTATTGACTGCGGATGATTTCATGACTGAACATCCTCACGACTACTCTGTAGTCATGCCGCAGCCAATTCTTTGGCATTGTACTAAACATCGAAGTGTAAAATAATTTTTCCTTTACTTTTGGGGATTTTTTATCTATTTTGCTGTGAATTTACCATTTACACATGTCAATTCTTATGAATGTTATGCTAGAAAGAAATTTTGTTGTGGTCTCTGGGTGTACTAGAAAATGATTTCCTGTCATGAAAGCCCATTCTGGTGGTGTTTTGTTGGATTTTATTTTTTCTGTGCAGAGAGCGTTAGTTTGTACAATGCATCACTACCTCTGGCCAGACAAAATGAAAGAGGTGGTTTTACGTTATGGAAGATGAGATCTTTGCCAGTATGGTGGTTAAACTTATTTGGTAAGAGAGGACTCATCTTGTCCAAGAATAGATATGCACTGGAAATTCTCTTCATCCTTTGCAAGGGGAAGGGTTGCTGTGAGTGCGAGAAATGACGAATGCTTGGAGTGCTGTGCTTGGCTCTGCGGCTAGTAGACAAGTTATGAATCGAACTATACCATGTGTCTGGTTCGCCACGCCCATTTCGGTTTAAGCTGCTCCGGATGCTTGCGAGCGCGTTTGCCTATCGTCTCTGACCAAGGCGCCTTCCGGCCCGAGCGAGTAGGCAACCCGTTGGCACGCGTGCATGCGGTACAGTCTAATCCATGGAGAACGCACGCAATGGGCGGAGAGAAACGCACGAATATCGATGAAACTCCTAACTTACTTTTGTCCAGACGAACCAGAGACCTGGTATGTATCCGTGTGCTTAGGCTGGCTAACGCGGCTTCGTGACAGTGAATAGAAATAATTGTGATGCATTAGGGAAAACAGTATTTGTTTGCTAGTAAATAGATAATTAATCTACCAAGCAGGGTAGGTGCGAATCCGTCCCACAGTACGCAGCAAATAAATTCGGCAGCTGTAGTTCATTGATGTCAAGCAAAGGGACCCGTGTTTGCATAGAGTAATAATTAGCTAGTCAATTTCTAGAGTTCTAAAGACATATAGCAATAATTGTTGATCTGCTGATATTCTGTGTCATTTTAGTTTGTTTTTAATTTTTAAATGTAGCGGGCTTTGCAGTGATGATGACTTTTAAGGTGTAAAAGGTTAATGATATATACATACACCAGAAAGTTATTGACTTTTGAGCGTTGTCAAAGGCGTTGTGTATTGAAATCATTTAGTAATTCTGACATTGTCTTTTGTTTAGTATGCCTAGTACCGTTTTCTTCTGCTCGTGATTCATTGTAGGGAAAAGGTATTGTGCCATGCCAATTTGTTGTCTTAGAGGCGGGGAAATGAACTCAAATTATTTTTAACTTTAACTTTAGTTTTGATACTCATTGTATTTATTTAAAGGTTGCACTGGGGAGGAATTGATCTGATATTTATGTATAATTTACCGTTCCTTTAGACATAGTAGAATATGGAATTCTAAAGTTCTGTGTCCCTAGTGTAGTTTAAGCTATCAGAGCAAGCTGAGTAGCTTTTTTCCAGGGATATATGTTGGGGAATTTAAAGGAAAATGGAACTTGTTTGTCGATGTGATCTTTCTTTAATTGTTTTGCCAGCAGGCGTTTATACTCTTGTCCGGAATGTTGCTGTCATGCACGCGTTGCGTTTGTGCGAAATCACGCTCTCATTAAATAAATGAGAATGTTTTTAAAAAATATACCCGTATTCACGATAGGTTCAATACAAAACAACCACACGGTCAGCTTCCAGAGAAAGAGCGACGCCGGTCCATGGGACATACGCAGCACCGAAGCTACGAGATACACCAGATGGATGCTGAGGGAATGCCCAAGCACGCACTTTCTCCAAGATACCAATTTATGCATAACCAGCGTAACCAATTCACATAATATGCAGATACATGTTGATTTTGTGATAAGTGTGAGCTTCACTCTAAAAAAAGTTACAAGTTCTAGTATCAATTTTGAAACAAAATTTTGTAACCTTGGATACTGATTCAAAAATTTGTAATGTTGTGACAAAATTTTGTAATTGTTTCAAAAAATTGTAATCGACGTACAAACTTTAACAATACGAATGCAAATTTTTGTAACTGTTGCAGGTTTTAGTAATTGTTACAAATATTTGTAACATTGTTACAGTTTGTCCTAATCCTGGTATTATTTTTCGTTAACTTGATATAAAAATTTGTAACATAGGATGTTACAAATTTTTGCATCCACGCATTACAAATTTTTGTGTCCCAATTACAAAAGTTTGTACCATATGGTTCAGAAATGTGCTATTGCAGCCAGCAAAAAAAAAAACAAAAAAAAAAAAACCTTGTACACTCTCCTGTAAAACTTAGTGTGAGAGCAGAGAATGGCTGCCTTTGCTGCCTACCGAAGGCAAATCTCTTCGACTCGAGAGATTTTAAGATTTTGTGTGTCGCTAGCAACTGCCGCTAGATGGCGCAACGGTCAGAGCGTCTCTAACAATAACCATTTCTTTGCATAAAACTCAAATTTTGACACGAAACTAACATTTAATTTTACGCTGTATGCTCTATAAGACAATGACCTTCAGTGAATATAAAAGTTTTTGTTCAAAAAGTCAACCATGCGTCAGATATAATTGGTTTAATATCAACGCGCGCAGGGTATACCCTAGGTAGGTATACCTGCCAACTCTCCTCGGTTGGGTATGGCAACGTTTTCCACATCTGACTGTAGCGGTTTCTACACGCTACTTCATTTTTGTATCAGTGACTTGCAGTGTCACTGATTAGTTCCGTCCTCCTCGGAACATTCTTTGCTCCGGGGAAAAGTCAAGATTTAGCAAAGTAGTTTAGCTAAAACTGACTTTAGCAATGCTCGAACGGGTAATACACTGTGCACTTCTGATGAAAGAGGCATTAGGTTACTAATATGACCCTTCCGGAACGGCAATGAGGAAATACTACTAATTTTTGGGTGTCGGCAACTACTGCGCACAACAGCACAAAATGTTACAAAATTTTGTAACCAGGAAGCAAATACATGTACACAGTAGTTACGAAAATTCGTAACATCTTATGTTACAAAATTTTGTAACCAGGAAGCAAATACTTGTACACAGTAGTTACAAAAATTTGTAACCTCGTATGTTACAAAATTTTGTAATCTTGTTACTGAAAAAACTTCCCATCAATGTTACAAAATTTTGCACTGATTTTTTTTAGAGTGTTATCACTTACTTTCATGAATGATAAACTACTCATCACAATAAAGAGTCTACTCCGTTTTGAGATTCGGTGGACTAGCTTGGCAGCACTGGTTCGGTTGGCAGCTCTGAACTATGTTTGCGTCATGGCTGACTTCGGGCTTCGCGGACGCACGTTACGCTTGTTTCTATTTTTCGCGTTTTAAGTTTTATAGTGATTTTATAACCATGCGTCGTTTTAGAAAAGTTTTCGAAAAGTAGTATCTCTCTTAATATATTTTTCACAAGTTTAATGGACACTTAGTTTGCGTAATTCGCGGTCGCGGCACCTGTTGTGTTGTTACCGGTGTGGACAAGATGGACGAGGTTATCGCTTATCTGAATGTTGAGGCAAGTCTTGTGAAAAGTAGTTTACGGAATATTTCGAGTGTTCTGCAAGACAACCAGATTGCTGAACATTCCCTCGACCTTTTGGAGTCGAAAGAGCCTGGAACATCTTGGAGGTTAGTTTTCAAATTGTTCATCATTTTTCCTTAGTTCCATTAATTGCTTTGTTGCAAACCAAGGGTGAGATTGTGCACTACGGTTACAAATACTTTTTTTTTATCACTTGCTTCGATTTCCCTGTCATCCAATGTGACCTTTTACATCCATACATTCATTTTGAAGGTTGGTTTACGGAAAAATCACCTTGGCTAAATTATTTCTTTCACTGCCCGCCTCCCTGGGACGCTCCCGCTGGCTCGGGCTGTGGGCGCGCTGAGCGATTTGATCAAGTTTGGTTTAGAATATGTTCGGGTGTATGTTTTAGTGTTAAATGTATCATCTGGTAAAAAACAACAACAAAATCATTTCATCTAGTATATTTACCGGATATATACACATAGGCAGTGATCATCAATCTCCCTCTTAATCCATTTCGATACTTCTGTGATAACAATACCCACCAGAACATGTCTCCTCCCCCCCCTCCTCTTTTTCACGAGTGCAGGACCTGTCAGCTAATTAGTCCGTCCTTCTCTTACAACTTTCCCACCGCTCACCGCGCCGTGTTTTCATGGTCCAGCGGGGCGTGGCGGAGCGTGGTGGGGCCGCGGCCGACCCCCGACCAGCATCGCGAGATTGATCTGAGATGAGTGGTGGTGTTGCCCTCCCTTGCGCGGGTCGCCGCTGCTCGGGTCCTCGGCCGGGCCGGAGAACACTACGCTCTTGGTGCTCATTTTTCAATAATAATAACAACCGTTGGTGTTGGTTGCCGATTTCCGGTTACAGCCCGCGGCTTGTTTTCTTTTTCGGGATCACAATACACAGTAATTATGAAGACAAAGGTCGTGAAAAAAAAGGAGCGACACGTTTCTCCGCGTACCGCACGATTTCATTAAGTCAAGTCGATCCTGGGAGTCACCACACCTCATCCCCCTCCCCTGCCCCGGACCGCACGCCGTGTCGAGGGCCACGACGGGGGTCATGCAGTGAGCGGCCCGGATCCTCCAAAACAGTTCGCTCGCGGTGCTCGCGGTCACCGGTGCCACCGCCGGCGCGCGCTTCTTGTCCCGCAGTGCTCCGCGACCCTCGTCAACGGGGACGAGAGGCTGCACTGCGCTCAGCTGTGGGCGATGTAGGCGTCCAGCGACCGCCAGCTGCACGAGTAGTCGATCTTGAGGTGGCCGTAGTTGGTGAGCTGGAAGCGGCTGCAGTCGTAGCCCGGCAGCCCGGCGGCCGCGCCCGAGCCGCAGTATCCGTAGGGGGTCTCGCCGTACAGCGAGGAGGCGAGCTGCGCGTACATGAGGTCCGCGTCCGTGAAGCCGTCCACGACGGCGTCCCTGCGCGGCGCGCCGGTCGCTGCTGCTGCTGCAGCCGCCGCCGCTGCTGCTGCCGCCACCACTGCGTTGCCCGGACCGTCCGCAGGGCCGTCCGCGGGGCCGTCTGTGTACTCGTCGCTGGCGTCGCTCACGTAGCAGTCGTCGCTGCTCCCGGCCGTGCCGTACGGGGTGGCACCGTACGGGGTGGAGCCGTACGGGGTGGATCCGTACGGGGTGGAGCCGTACACCAGGCCGCTGCTGTAGGCCAGGTCCGACGCGTACCTCCTGTGGGCAGAGAGGGAAAGGGGTTGTTAGCGAGAGGGCCGGCTGGGCTGGCTGGGCCGGCTGGGCTAGCCGCCGCCGGACGCCGCGCTACTTGTAGCCGCACACATTAGCTGCCGGACACGCTCTCGTCCCGCGGATGAGTGGCAAGGCTCCCACGGCCGCCGCCGCCGCGCGGGCCCGGGGGGGCGGACAAAAGAATAAGCCTTCCAGCAGAGCGCAGCAGAGCACCGGACCTTCCGCTGCTCCACCGCGCCCAGGCAGGCGCGCCAGGTGCGCGACGTGGCAGGGAGGCGATGTGCCGGAGCGGCCCGACCCGCGACCTGACCCGAGCGCGAGTGCCGTACGGAGAGTATGACGTGCACCGGCGCGGTGGGAGTGGGCGTCCCGTCCCGTCGTCCTGTCCCGCCCCGCTGCCAGCTGCCCTCGCCTCGCCCACCTTACCTCCGCGACGTACTCTGTGCAGGGGGGCCGGGGCACGCCCCCGAGACCAACAATAGGAAGCGCTGCCCGGCCCCGGCTCGGCCGACTGTGCTGCTCGGCTGCTCGGCCGACTCTTGCTCGGCTGGATGTGAACAGAGATGCGTTATGTCGCGGTGCGGCCCACTCAGTCGGCTCCAGCAGTATGTGAGATGACAATAAGAGTAAGCAAGGAAAACGTCCCCAATCCTCAATCAACGTGTTTTTAACCGAAAATAACGCTGTGCTTGTTCCGCGGCACTTATAACAAAATTATTAAGTTCTTGGAATACTCACAGACAGTTTCGTTTTGCAAACACCATATGAATTTCGAAAAATTGAGGCCACGCTACGCGTCCTGTGCGATGACCGTGACGAAAGGCACTCGCCGGCAAATAAAATGATACCTCTACGACGGTAGGGCAATTCTACACGGCCGCCTTTGCCGACAAAGCCTCTTATGATGTCCTCTGCTCCAGCTCAGGGCCGAACCACCTTGGCCTCCACCTCCACCGCGACCGTCGTCGTCGGCATAATGCTGTCGCTATTGACGCACCGAGTCCGAGTTTGAGCAGCCGCTAGCCACCTGCGCCTTCCAGAGGCCTCTATTGCCTTTGGACCTGCTGGGGCGGGGCGGGCGTTGGTGGTGAGGGCGGGGAGAACAAAGGGTCGGAAACGCGCGCGAAAATATAAAAGACAAGTGGCGTAACCCCTTCATCGGACTTATCAGGGTTGGCCATCTCTGCGCGGGCCGCTGCAGCTCAAACAGAGCCGTGCCGACTCCGAGCGGCCGGTGGCGTAGGGCTGGAGTGGGGAAGAGACAAACGGCCGGGCTGGTGCTGCCAGTGCGACAGAGACGGGGATAGGGTCCTGCCTTGCCCCCTCCTCCTCTCCGCAGTTCTGGCCAGCCTCCTGCTCCAGTTCCTACTACTCCGGCTCGAGGGTGATGGTGGCCCGGCCGGTGGTAATTCTCTCCTAGTCAAGCGCGCATTGAGTCAGCGTCGGTCGGTTTGCGTGTTTTTCCCTCCGATTGTTTGCCCACTCGCACGTCATATTTGACCGTGCGAAGGGCAGAGCTCTAGGGCTTGGGGTGCTGCTATGAGGGACGCCCTTGCGGAATAGTGGAAAATGGGGAGAGGAGCGGTGTGATGGTCGATCCGAACATCAAACGGCCAACGACTCGATAAAAAGTAAGAGAAGAAAGCTGATCGTTTCTTCCGGAAATCGGCTGCACGCCGCGCGGCTCGCGGCAGCTGCGAATGGTTTGGCTGGCGTGCATTAGGTGCGACTGACTGGCTCTGAGCGCCGCAGCGCCACGCCACGCCACGCCACGCCCGCTGCAACGGCCCGTTGCGTTTAAAAGCACGCGCGCGCGACTAGGCGTGGCGGCGCGTGGAGAGAGCCATCCCATGTGCGCGCGTCATAATCCACCACGCGAGGGAAACCAAAACAACACATCTTTTAAAGACCCTTCCCCTCTCATTCCTCCCTCTCTCTCTATCTGCCGCGTAACCGATATATATATTTTTTTCCTCCAGATGTTTCTCCTCGCCGCGCGCGCGCGCTCTCGTGCGGACTCCTAATAAGTTTTATCATCGTTACAAACTTTCTGGCGGTTCCGTAACTTTTGACTGTACCGGCGCGGCGCTGCGGCGGGGCTCCCTGCTCTCGCGTACGTCTGTACCAATGGTGCTGGGGTAGGTCGGGGGCGGCACGGCGCCGGCGGGGGTGGCTCCCGGCCGCGTCCTTCCCGGCCCCATGGCCCAGGCCGTGTGGGTGGCGGGCGAGTGGGCGGCCCAAGGAGGGTCCGGCCGAGGCAACCTCCTCGCGCGGCCTGAGCTCCGGCCTCCGCATTCCCAGAATAGCGTTTTCCGGCGGCGAGGGCTGGCCGGCCGGGCGCCGGAAGACCTAGAGCTGCTCGAAATAGCTGGAGGGGGTGGGGATTGCGGCTCGCAGATGGCGGGGGGTGGGGGTGGCATTCGACTCGTGCCTCTTCGAGGCTTGTCAAGTGAAGCAGTCGCGTTGTCGCGTGCGCGCGCGGGCGTGCGACGTACGACTTGCGGGACGGTTTGAAAAAGCGTTGCAAGTATGTACACCGAGCTGGAAATCTAACCGTCGCAATAGAGTTGTGATGCAGGTGATTCTCCTTGATAATGATGATGATGACGGTGGGAGTCATCATCCTGTACCGCCCCCGATGCGAAGATCACCAGCATGAATAAAAATAACCTGCATCGAAACTCACAACTTTATTTCTTATTGCGACGGTCGTGACGGTTAGATTTCCAAATAATGCACAGACTTCGATTGCTCTCTCCACCCCCCCCCCCTAGTAGCACGGGGCGCGGTCGCTCTAGGGATCCTCCAGAAAGTATGTCTGTCTTTCTGAAATTCTTTCGGCAAATTACAAGCTCAGCGCCTGCGAGACTCGGGGTAGGCCACCCCGCGGTACATGCATGCACTGCAGGCAAGATGTTGCCTATCTAGCAGGCGCTGTGAGCCCCTCAGAGGCTGGCTGAACATTCCAGTGTCGGAATGGCGAACTGCAGACGCACTTTATTCTAGATGACCCTCTATCGACTCTTTCGCTTGACAGCCTCTCGCCGTTCATTGTCGCGGTCATTTCACTTTTACACCCTTGTGGATTTTAAGACCTGTGGGGCCAAGCGAAGCCCAACTATGTCCGTCCGAAAGTCAGTGCGGAGAACAGCGTAAAGTACAGGCGCACTGATGCTTTTGGTCCTAATTGAGCTCCGAGTTCTGGCTCCACGCCCATCAGGCACAGGCCTACCCGCCGGACACATGTTTTGCAGTGAATATCATTGCAGGTATTATAGCCCAAAGCGTACAGCGCAGAGCGTATTACAGCCTAAAGCGTACAACATAAAGCGTATTGCAGACTAAAGCGTACAGCGTAAAAACGTATTGCAAGCCTAAATCGTCGTGTAGCGTAGTACAGCTTCAAGCGTGCAGCGTATTACAGCCTAAAGCGCACAACATAAAGCGTATTGCAGCCTAAAACGTATAGCGTATTACAGCTTCAAGCGAGCAGCGTATTACAGCCTAGAGCGTATAGCGTATTACAGCCTTAAGCGTACAGCGTACAGTGTACAGCGTACTCACCCCGCGTGCGTGGCGTGCAGCCCGGCCAGCAGCTGCCCCCGGCTGAAGGACGCCCTGCGCGTGCTGTAGATGTGCGCGGGGCTGGGGGCGGGTCGCGGGGCGGGGCTCGGGGCGGGGCTGGGGGCGGGCCAGGCCACGCAGTGAGAGTGGCGGCGGCGCACGGAGGACGCCTGCAGGCGGGCGGGCGGCGGCAGCGCGGGGGCGGGGCCCGCGATGGACGCTCGGCTCCGCGGCATCTGGATATAGAAACAGAAACCCGACCGGGCCGTCAGACGGACGCGCTCTCTTTGCCTTACGCGTTTGTTATTATTGCCTTTTAATATCAGGGGATTAGCTACACGCCGTGCCTGGTGTGAGGTGGCGGGCCTGCTCACGGCCACGGAGTGCCTCTTGGAGCGCGGGCCGGCGGACGCCGCGGAGGACTGCGGCTGCGGCGCGGCGGCGGCCCGCTCCAGCTCTACGGCGCCCAGGCGGCGCGACAGCTCGTCGGCGTAGTCCTCGAATGCCTCGTACTCGCCACTGCTGTCTGTAATAACAGAAATAAAGAAAAAAGAGATTAAGTATATCAACTTTGGAAATCCTGCTTCGGGGCATCAAGTGCTGGCGTTCGCGGTCGCCGCGCCACAGCCGCACAAGCCGCGACACGCACCGCCTGCATCACGTAGGGCACTGCCCCCCCCCCAACTCACACGCAGACGGACGCGAGCGTTTACGCGCTCACAATTCTCGCCGTCTGCGACCGCGACGCACGCGTTGTACGTGTGCGCGTGCGTTCGTTGTGGTCACATCGGCGCGCCTCGATTGGTGTATATTAGGTTCATGAAACGGCCTTCACGTGAATGCAGGGACGTGATAATGTACATATCGGGTGTCGGAGCATGCGCGCTGGTGCGGGTGGGTATGCCTACTCCTACTTAGGTGTCGTCCAGAAAGTACGTCCGCATCATTCGACGTTACGAAATTGCCAACTTCACCCCAAGTTCAAAGCTCTCATAGCGCCTATGAGGTAGGCAACATCTTGCCCATAGTGCATGCGTGTACGGCGGGGTGGCCTAACTGGAGTCTTGCAGGCGCCGAGCTCCCGTAAATTGTCGAATGAATCCGAAAAAAAAAGAGCGGACGCTCTTTTTGGACGACTCTTTTTCTTACAGGGCCTATGGTGTCCTACAGGCAGAGGGAGTAAGGCAAACCCACCCGCACAGATGCGCCGCGCTCCCGGTGAATTCGGGGCACTGGCTTGCTGTATTACAATCATCATCCATTCCGTTGTGCGATGCGACGGTGGTGCGACAGCTTCTGCAAGACGGACGTCTTGTCGCCGCTGCAGAGTCCGCTCTCCTGTAGAGAGGCCCCGCCGTCGCCTCGCCCCGCCTCACCGCGACGGCGAAAGTTATTAGCAGGCAAAACAACACAGCGCGTGGCGTGGTGGGGCGCGGCGTGGCGCGGCGTGCGGCGGCCGGCTCTGAAACCAAGGCATCTGCACTGCAGCGCTGCCTGCGCGGTGCGCCCCGCCCCGCCCCGCCCCGCGACGCCCCGCCCCGGGGGCAGTAGGGCCCACAGGAGGCCAGGCGGCACGGCCCGGCCAGGACTCCGCGGCTCTGTTATTCCGAAAGTAAAAGCTAGACAGCAGCAAA
>NW_026267146.1:885213-885896 GCF_000697945.3 Frankliniella occidentalis | reverse complement strand
CGCCCAGCCCAGCCCCGTCGCGCCCCGTCACGGCACGCCCCCGCCAGTCGCGGACCGTGAGAATGGCATGGGCAATCTGTGTGCAAAGCGCAACACGGTTTGTCTCTGTCCTCCCGAGCAGTGCGCGCGCGCCGCCCAGAGCTGCCCTTGGGGCGCGGGCGCCTTGAAGCCCCGGGCCACCCGACCCGCCTCGGCGGCCCCCCTGCCAGGGCCCACCACGACGCCCACCCTCCTACAGGCCGGCCTCCCTCCCCGCCAGTGGTTCGCGGAGGTCGGGCCAACGACCTCACCCCTTCACGCCACTTTTTTGCCCCTCACCTCGCGGCAACGCGCGGAAGAAGCCGGTGGCAGTTTCATGCCCGTTCGGGAGCCCATTTGCGCCCCGCTCGCTGAGCTTTCATCGCACTCCGAGCGGAACGGGGCGTCGCACGCCTGAGCTCCCGGGGACCGGCGCGCGGGGGACCCCGACATGCATCGCTCAACATTCATCTGTTCTTGTATTGCTATGGGCGGGGATCGTTACCTGCCGCCCGGGGTGCGAGAGAGCTGGACTGATGTTGAAGTCGGAGGGAGGAGGGAGGCCGAGTCTCAACAACTCATGTGAGTGCGAGAGAGCAGGCGATATAGAACTCACTCTCCCTCCCTCCCTCCCTCGCTCCCTCCCTCCCTCGCTCCCTCCCTCC
>NW_026267146.1:881738-884813 GCF_000697945.3 Frankliniella occidentalis | reverse complement strand
TCCCTCCCTCCCTCTACGAGTGCGACCGCGCGTTCAGACAGTCGCGACTCTATGCCGCTGCCGCACTCTTCCTTGCCCCTCCAGTTTCCGTTTCACGACGCCGACGACTGACTGGCGCCGCTTCTTACCAACCATGGCTTCTTTTATTCCATTCAAAAACGCGAGGAGCAGGAAAGGAGGGCCGGATACTCCGACTCCCATGTGCCGGCCGAGCCGTATCCGTATCCGCCAGCTCCCCTTGTTCCTTCCCAAAGGGCCCCTCCTTGACCTAGGCCGCGCGCTCACGCGAACGTGCCCCCCTCCTCCTCATTTCAATCTTTCTCTGCAAGCCTCACAGAGTGTACCAAAAAATGGAGCGAAGGTAGTTATATCATATGTCTGTCTGTCTGCCTCTGCGTGTCTGTCCGTTTCTCTGGAAAAGATCTGATGTACAACTGTAAGACTTCATAGTCTTTCGCACAATAATCAGACCCAACAAATAAATATCGAATTGCTCGAGCAATTGCCATCTCTCACTCTCTTTCTCCCTCTCCTCTCTCTTTCTCTCCGACTGTGCCCCAAACATTATAGAACTCATCCTACATCGCTGCGGGCCCTCCAGGAAACAGCACAGATCACGCAGCATGTACTTCATACACTCCGCGCTGGCACGCCTACCAGACATCGCATCGCGGCCAGATCGCTTTTGACGAGCGTGTTTTCTCCCGCTCCCCTTCCCCCGCCTCTGTCCGTCTGTCTCTTTTCCCCTCTCACTCGCACCCTCACGTTAATTTCACGCCAACATCGAGGGCGTTCCCAAAGTATGAGAAGAAGTTTGCTCTTCTATTGGCATATTAGCTAATGTAACCCCGGAAAGTGAGTTCTTTGAATCAAAGCAATTTCTTTATTGGCCATGTCCGCGCCCCCCTTCAAAAAATATTCTTTATTTCAAAGTTAAAAATATGGAAACGAGGAAAATTTGTCGTTCGGTCAAAGAATCCGACGTGGAAAATAATAAAATTACCTTCAAATAAATTCCGAGCAGCTTCACCCTGCCTCGCCCGTTGGCTCGTAACCGCGAGGCACCACTTTGACGGCGGCGCATCGCGGGTGGTGTACCGGTCGCCGATCCGGCCCGGCGCCAGAGGAGGCCTAGATCCTGCTTAAGCCTTTCGGCATTTAGGCTCTGTTTTATCGCGTTGGGAAAGAACCCTTCTCTGCTGCTCGCTCAAGTGCGGCGTAACCAATGTGGAATAATGGTGGCCCGGGTGGAGCCGCAGCCACGCCGCTGCTGCTGCCGGGCCTATTTGCACTCTGCTACCCGTGTTGCGTCATGCGCAACTGGGGCGTGGCGGGGCGGGGCGGGGCGGGGCACCACCGGATCACTATGCACAACGAACTAACTTGCGCCCGCACCGCGCCGCCGAATCCGGGGGAACTACACTATCTCCGCGCATTTCGCACCGTTTCGGCGGCGGCGGCGACCTTGGCGAGTAGCAAGCAGTCGTGTGTGGCTCGCGAGGGGTGTCTTTCCCTGGGCGGCCCCCGAGCGGCCCGGTCTGGGGACGCCGCGCGGTCCCACGGGCCGCCACTGATAGGCCATCTCATGCGCCCGCGAGGGGCCGTCGGGCGTGTATATATAGGATGCAGTCCGGCGCAAAAAGAAGGAACAACCACAAAAATTCTCTTGTTTCTCCACACAATCCCTGAAATTGCCGTGCCATACCATACCCCAATTTAACACGTACCGTGCACGGAATAAAAAAACTCACTGCAGCTCGGCTTGGTTTAGCTACGATCGTATTTCGCTTATTTTCCCGCGGAGCACGCGGAGCAGTTGTGCGCACTATACAGCTGCAGCAAGCAGCAAGTCCACCCCGGCCGGCGTGCGGGCTGCTCTATCCTTATCTACCGCGCCATCGACCTCAGGAGCGAAAAGGGGAAGGGGGTGCAGCCGTTCGCACGTTCTTTATTTCATTTCTTTCTTTTCTTTTTCTCGTTTCTTTCTCCCCCTGCACCGTGCAGAGGGGGAAATACTGTTGTACGCATCAGCGAGCCCCGCAGACTGACTGACGCGTCGGTGTGAAAAAAGTGAAACGCCCACTTCGGCATATTGACACTCTGCAAGTGTGCCACAGGGTGTCATTACACTTGCAAGCGGCCAGTAATCACATACAAACAGGAAATACTTTAAATTAAATGATCGCTATTATTGCGATTGGATCATCCAAAAACTGCGTCCATCATCTGCCGTTAGGAAATTGCCAAGTTTAGTTAATGCAATAGCGCCTGATAGATAGGCAACATCTTGCCTGTTGTGCATGCGTGTGTTGCGGCGTGGCCTACCCCGAGTCTCGCAGGCGTCTTAGCTGTCGTAGTTTGCCGAATGATCGAATGAATCGTAGAAACGGATGTACTTCCTAGACAATTCTTAAAAAGAACAAGAACTGTTCCCCGTGGTAAATTTGATTTCGGTGTCATCGTCGACTAGGACTAAGAAGGTGCGAGGATTATGGTCGAGATAGGACTGTCTACAGACAACAAAAAGAAACCGGCAAAATCGCTTTGGTGCAGTTTTGTCTAATTGCGCCGGTTCGGGCCGAGCAGCAGCCGCATCGCGCCGGCGGCCGGTCCCACATTAGCGGGCCCGAGGGGTCAGCCCGCGCCGTCCCGCCCGTATTGTTTCGCCGAATATCTTCCCTTTCGAATCTCCCAACACAACACACTCCTCCGGCGGGACACTGCTTGCTCCTCACACCCGCCCCCGAGGAGGCCGTGTGGGGGGGTCGTGCCGAGGCCACTTACTGCACCGCTTCGCTCCCTGCTGCTGTTGTTGTCGCTGGGAAAGGAATAAGTGCGGATTTAAAGCGAAGCGCGCGACCCACCAGCGCGACGGAGACATGCTGGGGAATGAGCCGGCCCCGCGGTCCTGTGGTGTAGAGACTCGCCCCCGCCTCTCTCTCTCTCTCTCTCTCTCTCTCTCTCTCTCTCTCTCTCCCTAAATGTTACTAGCCGCTGTCTGTTTATGCAAATGTTCGAAATTGTACTCTCGTGGGACTCTCTAGTCCTTTTGTACAATAGCAAATAAACAATCAA
>NW_026267146.1:880580-881631 GCF_000697945.3 Frankliniella occidentalis | reverse complement strand
ATTTAAGAGTAATGGTGGTAGCGTTTTCTTCTATATTTAGTAATATGTTTTAATTTGCATGGTCTTAGAACAAATTTGAGACCGACATGTTGCTCAAATGTGAATAAAAGGTAGACGTTGAGCAACATTCCAAACAAATAACGTGAAAAGGTGAAAAGTATGATTGGTTGGTCACGACACGACAAATAGCATTAAGCGCGATATTGTAGCTATGTATTATTGTCTCGCGAAAACCCACATGTAGTTCGGCAGTGTGGGGGCGATGAGCTTCGCCCCGCCCGCCCAGCCCAAGCTGCCCAGCACTGGAGGGGAGGGGGGGGGAGTCACGAGCCGCGGCTGGCCCGGCCCAAGGCCATTAGCGTCAAGATGTCTCACATGCGATCCATTTAGTAGAAAGGTGCGGAGCGGCCAGGAGAGCACATTGCTACGATTACCGTTTCGCCTTGAAAGTCATCATCATTACCCATAGCAGGAAGAAAAAAAAAGTTTACTATGTTTGCGTTGGATCAGAAAATGTGCGCATGATTTTGCCTGGAATAATAGTAATATAAAAAAAATAAATACAACTAAATGGAGGCATCCGAGCTGCGCCTTTTCTTTTATTGTTTGCGCGTCGCGTCAGCGAGGAGCACGACAGTAGAAGGAAAGTGGGAGTGAGTGGAAACGGGAGCAAGGGAGCACGTCGCGTCCCGTCGCCTCCCGTCCCACAGGCGGCTTCCAGTTCCAGCGAGGCACGAGCGCGGCAGGGAAACAAGCGGGAAACCGTGTTTCAATACGGACAATATCGTGCATAACGTGTGTTGTAACAATACAGCTATATATAATAATGAAGGAATAGTACAGCAATAAAACAGTATTCTGTGTGTAATTAAATCTGAATTGAGTCGAATTCGGTCAAATAATATTGCACTTCAGGTCACACCACGTCACACCACGGTGCCCTGCGCGTCAGTCGACGTTGTCAAACTTAGCTTACGCTCAGGACGCCGTCGACAGTGAATTTTGTTGTGGAGTTTTTTGAAGTCAGTGGGTGTCCCCAGCCGTCCCCAGC
>NW_026267146.1:876683-879885 GCF_000697945.3 Frankliniella occidentalis | reverse complement strand
AGCTGCATAAAGTTCTACCCCTTTTCCTTACATTTAGCTCCATTTAATTCTCTATGCCAACCCTGCTAGTGTCTTTTACTGACACCATTTTCTGCAGTGGCAGATTTTCTTCATTTTTGATGTTATATGAGTTGAAATCGATCCCGCGCCGTATACATTCTGGTCTGCGAACATTCGGCTCTCTTTGATTACCTGGTTCCGCCCATACGTCTGCTGCCGCCCCGAGTGCATGACTCTGCAGTGCGAACAACAATAACACACTGAAGATGCCCCTCCCCCTCTCCCCCTTTTCCTCGAGGCTCCTTTCTTTCCCTGACCTAAACTGCTCGCCACAACGCACTGCATCGCAGGCGCGCCCTGCTTCACACACATACTACACGCCGCGGTGCCGAACGCGCGCGCGCACACACGAGAGAGAGAGAGAGAGAGAGAGAGAGAGAGAGAGGCAGAAGTGAATGAGGGGCTTGTGGCGCGGTATAGCGCTCGCTCTGTCGACGGCAGAATGAGCTATCATGAAGGCCCGGATGGCTTGCTGGACTGGCTGGACAGAAGAGGCCTCCTTGAAAAGCGAAGCGGCTACTGCTTCTTGTCCTGAGGTCGGGGCGGGGCGGTGCGGGGAGCGGAGTGAAGAAGTAGTGAACGCGGACTGCTTGCCGGGGATGCCGATGACGATGTAGTCCTGCGGCCGTTCGTTTCGTCCCGTCCGTCTCGGATTGCCGCGCCACTGTCATCTTTTAGGTTAATGGGTTGAGTGTCCGTCCCTCCCCGTCCGCCCGTTCGTCCCTCTGTGTAATGAAAGACAGGAAGTGGTTGTTTGGCTCTCTTCATTGCCGTACTCACGCGCTCTGCGTGGAGCCCTAAAATGTCGCCGAGTACGGGGAGCAGGCCACTCTCGTGCGGTCGTGCGTGCGTGCGTGCGCTGGGGCAAAATATCCACTGGGTAAAGACCCATAATGAAGTACAATTATGTCCGCAAAGTTTTCACTTTTATTCTTTCCAACGGTTCGTAATTTTGAAAGTGAGGGGTAAATACGCGGAGGGTGGAAAGTAAAGTTTTGTGCCAAAAGAGCTTGTGTTCTTTTTGAATACCTAATTTTTGCATTCCTTTTAAGAATTTGCATGCAAAGTGGCCACAGAGATTTTTGTGGGCTCGGTAAAAGGAGAGATGTTTCTTTTTCGTCAGGGGGACGCTTTCATCCCACAGATCTAATAGTAATCATCATAACAATAAACACTTTTGGTCCTGTGGATGGAGAGCGAACAGCTCGGGCAACAATTCGTTATCCTTTCGCTAGCGCTCAGTCAGGACCAACAGCTATCGTCACCCACAGCAGATCCCGGCTGCCGGGGTCGAGTTAGGTCGGGGGACCCCGGACTCGCTTCACTCTTTCAGCGCGGCAAGGTGTCGTACCCTTTTCCACGATCGCGACTAGTCTGTCTCTGGAGACCTTTTCTCTAGAAGTCGCGCGTCAGACGTTGCGGCATAAAATAATGCCCCTAGCAGGCTATGGCAGTTAGAACTGTTGTGGGTGCGCGAGCATTCTCTTCGTCAGAGAACAGGTGAACCGGAGCGCGCAGGCTGTCAATAAAGGACAACTCGCGGCTTCCAGTGCTCCCCAGACAGGTTCGAGAGAGATAGAGAGATAGAGAAAGGGGGGGGGGAAGGAAAAAAAAAGATTCGCGGCCCAGCCCACCGCAAAATAGCAGCGTCTGCCTTCACGTCTGGGTGTGGTGGGCCTAAGGCTGGATGGACCGACGGCTACACTCCAACAAAAATTAATTATTTTCATTTCAAATGTGCAAACACGAGAACGGCGAAAAAAAAGAACCTATGCCACGTAATAGTCATAATTTTATTGAATTCACTTTCACCGGGCCGATGCTGCTCGATATTAATTTATTACTTACGTTTCCGGGGCGCTTATTTTTTCTTTCCTTGGCAGTGTGCTGTTCGGCGGGACCTGCTGCACGGCCTTATTCCGTCGCGGTGCGGGGCGCGCGCCATTCAGGAAGGATAATCCCGATGTGGTGAAAGGCGACGGCGGTAGAAAATAGAACCCCCGGCGGGGCCCGTCAGCATCGACCCAGCGCGGGCAGAGAAATGTTTATAATTACAAGCTCCAGCGTACGTATGTTTGGTCCATTACTTTTCGCGGTTTCTCCCCCCTGATGATGCGAGCACTATCACGCGCGGGAGGCGGCCGGACAGGCGCCTGTGGGGCAGGCCACCCCGCCGTGCAGCCGTGTCGCGCTGGGCCGTGGGTGGCCTACCCCTCGGTTCGCAGGCGCTTCGGTGGCCAAAGTGGACTCCCCACAAGTCTTTGTCAGATGAGCACCGTCATATATTTTGTTTAACGAAAAACAATGAATCGGAAACCCAAGTATTAAATTGTCACACACTTGTAGGTTTGTAAAAATTCGTACACATGGAGGCAAAAGTGTGTAAATTTCAAAAGAAACTTCACACCTGTACTCCCTTAAGTGTACGAATGGGAATTCACTCATCGGAAAGTGAATGCGAAACTGATGACATGCACTAGCGTTTCCAATGCCCTACAGCCGAGTTGTCGTCGGCACGTTGCCGTCGATAAAGCACCACTGTTGAGCGGGTTGGCCCAATACCCCACCCGCTGGCTTCCCGGCCCCGGATGCGACACAAAACGACACCTTTGCAATTTTCCACTCCAGGTGATCCCGCTGCGCCTATTTAGGGTTCACGCAGCAGAGAGGCAGCCTCGAGGAGTAGTGGAGCAGCAGCCGGCGCACAACAAGGGCGGGCCAATCAGGCGCCGCCCCCAAGCGCGGCCAATCAAAGCGTGGTGGGGTGACGGGGTCACCGTCACACCCTGGGGCGGAGTCACAGTCACACAGTCACACGCAGCAGAGGAGAAGCCGGCCCATAACAAGAGCGCGGGCCACCCGACCCAAAATGTTCTGTACGCTAAAGGTGCGCGATAAGTTCGTCCTGACGAGTCAAGCGCGACCCTCTGCCGAAGTCGCTAAGAGTTCGCTGTAGGTCGCCGCCCGAGTTCGCGCTTACGTCGCGTGAGTCCCACTACGCGACCTTTGGAGTTCGGCCGACGTATTTGGCGTACTAAAAGCGAACTCCAGTTGGAGGCCCGCTCAGGTCGCCCCTTGATCGCCACAGGTTCGCTTTCAGTGCGCTAATAAGGTCGCTGAAGATGCGCCTAACGTTCGTCAT
>NW_026267146.1:870534-876003 GCF_000697945.3 Frankliniella occidentalis | reverse complement strand
CGTGACTCGTAGACTGGCGTCATCGCTGTGTCCAGCTGCCAAAGTGTGCAATGTGCAGTGCGGAGGAGCCGTCAGGTACTCCGGGGGTCCCGGGGCCGCCCCATCGTGCTCGCAAGTGCGCCGGTCTGGGGATTAGCGCCAGCACCCAGCCGGGGATTCCTAGGAAGGAAAATAACCCGATGACCACGGCCCCTTTCGGGCGAACCGGGCAAACAAAGGGCGTACTCGAGTCGCTTTCAAAGCGAATATGACGACCAAAATGCGAACTGAAGTCGCTCCAGAGCGAACACCGCGACCCGATGGCGACCCGAGCTCAGTCCTCCACGAGGACAGTGACGATCCCTGACGACCCGTTAGCGTCCCTTCCGCGACCCTCCGCGTACCGATAGCGAATAAACAGCAAACGTTTAGCGAACAATCATTTTCGGTCGGGCAATCGGGCGCCACCCCCAAACGCAGCCAATCAAAGCGTGGCGGGGTGACGGGGTCATCGTCACACCCCGGGGCGGGGTTACAGTCACACCCCGGGGCGGGGTTACAGTCACACAGTCACACGCAGCAGAGAGGCAGTAGCGGCTAGGAGCAGCC
This sequence comes from Frankliniella occidentalis, assembly GCF_000697945.3. Lineage (NCBI taxonomy): Eukaryota > Metazoa > Arthropoda > Insecta > Thysanoptera > Thripidae > Frankliniella > Frankliniella occidentalis. Next base: position 875,415 of record NW_026267146.1, on the reverse strand, counting down.
GGCGCAGCGGGCTAATCAGGCGCCGCCCCCCGAGCGCGCCCAATCAAAGCGTGGCAGGGTGACGGGGTCACCGTCACACCCTGCAGCGGCCTCACACAGTCACACCGACGCAGCTCAGCGCGACCCGTTATCGCCAGCTCAAGCGTGCAGAAAGACGGTCGTCTCGGGCGCGACAAGGCGCGAGGCCGCCGCCGCCGCCGCGAGGCTCCCGGATGGGCGCGCTGACGCCACTGACGCTCGCACTGACGGGTGCGGTCCGTCTGCGGCGCGCACCGTGACTTTGGATTGATAACCGCCGACAATTTTCTCATCCCCATACCACCGGCGCTGGAAACGTTATCGGCCTACTTCACGACGCTGGGGCAACCGCGGACGAGACGAAAACGTGAAAAGAGAGTTTGTAAAAAAATAAACAACAAAACTTTGTTGTAGTTGTTGGTGTACACTTGACCTTCGTTTAGCCGAATTTCTTTTAGTTTGCAAATTTTTACTAAAGATCCCATCTTTATAGTTAATTTTTCTTGTTTGCCGAGGTTGGTCGATTGGCTATCATTATTTTGGCGGGCATGCGTCCCGATGAGCCCTCTGGTCCTCGCGGTCGCGAGCTAATCTGTTCCATCCTCCCGACGGCGGCGGCACAGGGACGCGGTGGTGTCGTCGCAGCCACTTCTGTACTTAACGAAACCTGTTTCACTTTCTCCGAGCGCCCAACCGCCCCGCCCCGCCCTCTCTGCAGAAGGTGTCGCGGGGCGGCCGCCGGCGCGGTCGAGGCGCGGGAGCAGGAAACCACTTACACTTGTTTCGCGATAGTCGACTTCTATAATATGGTATCGCCAATACTTAATGATATCGGTCGCGCGATCGACCGGACCGGACTCCGCACCGTCCGCGCGGTGAAGGTATCGGCTCGGTCCCCAGACCTGTCCGTCCCACACTCGTTCTCGTCGCGCACGTCCCGGGCGGGGCCGCGGCCGGTCTCACCGCGCTAGGAGAAAGACTTGCCTGCCGACCATCCATATCCGTCACGGGCAGACGCCGAAAAAAAAAGAAGAAAAAAACCCACACGGAAATGCAAAAGAATGAAAAAATCCCGCGAAAAAAAAGTTCCAAAGAAAGAGAAGAAAAAATTCCGCTCACGCGCAGAAGTACATAATCGTCAATTCGGCAACGCCCCCTCACCCCTCACACAATAGACGCTTTTTCAGCCGACTTCCGAAAATAGACTTGAACCCGTTACCCAATATAATAAAAACACGTCGGTGAAGGCGTTATCATGTAGAAGACGAGCAGCAAGGGCCGCGCCGCAGAAGGGCAGATTGGCTTGTGGCGCCTCCCGGAAGCCCTGTGTTCGACGGTGGAGCACCTCCAGAAAGCCCCCTTCTCTCTCTCTCTCTCTCTCTCTCTCTCTCTCTCTCTCTCTCTCTCTCTCTCTCTCTCTCTCTCTCTCTCCCTCTCTCTCTCTCCCTCTCCCTCTCTGGCATCCGCCTCATTAGAGCGGCGCGTCGCGCCACGCCGCTGCACCGCAAAAGTGCGTCGTGTTTCGAGGGAAGAGAGGAGTGCCGCCTCGCAACGCCACGCCACGGTGGAAACGGATCCAATAAGACCCACCGCACCGCACCGGAGCATCGAGGACACGCTGACGGCCGTGTCCAAAAGAAGTTTTTGACTTTATTTCAATGTCAAAAATATTGAAAACAAGGAAAATCTCTGTCTGTCAGGACGACCTAATTAGGTCAAAGAATCTAACGTAGAACCAAATGAAGGCCCCTTAAAAAAAAAAAAAAAGAAAAAAAAGGAAGAAAAAAAAACACGAAAATTTCTTTGGAGAATTCCATTGATTCAAGGTAACACATTTTTTGGGTGCGGGCGGGGTGGGTGAGGCGCGCTATGTCGGAACGCCTCATTTCCTGAAATGTAACGCCTGCTCAGCGCAGACGTGTCCGACACCACATTGTGCTCGCGTCCTCATCCTTCGCTCGTCGCGTCGTTGGCCAGACACACACATCAGTATGCGGCTCGGGCAACGGCGAGGGTCTCCTCGGCCACCCTCGTCGGGCTCGCGGGGGTGTGGGGCGACGCGCGCATTGAATGATGCAACCCCAGACACAAAGGCTCGTAACCGACTCGTAAAAGAGTAGTGAGTGAGCGAGGGGGTCGGCGGGGCGACGCCGGGGAGCAGCGAGGAGTAGGGTAGAAGTAGGCGATTACGAGCGCCGTATTGGCGTGAGAAGAGCGAACCACGCGGGCAGGCGTGTCAATACCACATACTGCGCCCGAAACGGCGTGCCGACGAGCCGGGATATCGGGTTGGCGTGGACTGTACTGTGCTTTTGACTCTGACGCTGTACTTGTGTGACTGCATGTCTCAGGACGACCAGCACTCCATCAGCGACGCACAGTAACAACTCATTTTCTAAAGAAAACCGGAAAATTTTCAGGAAAGGAACTTCCATATTTGAAGAAAAATTCCTCACATTTTAAGGAAGCCTCCTCTTAAGAAGATAGGGATATCCGTCATTTTATAGGTTATCTCAAAATCTGAGGAGTTTTTCTCAAATATGGGAGTTTCTCCAAGTTTTCCATTTTTCCCCGAAAAAATCAGAAATTACTTTTACCGGAGTAAGATAAAGGAATGTGGACATTTTGGAGAAACATTCAACTTAAATTACATGTTCTTGGTAAAAGAGTTCAAATCTTTTTTCTCGTGAACCTCACCGCGTGATGTCCACCACTGCGCTGCTGCTCGGCGGCCGCGCGTCCTCGTGCGTGCGCGTGTGCGTGCGTGTGCGTGCGCCGAGGTGTCGACACAGCGCGTGCAACGTGTTGCAGCACGGGCCGCCAGGCGCCGCCGCCATGGAGGCCCGCCCACATCCTCCGCGCCGCTGCTCCGCTCCGCGCCCGACCAGCAGCAGCAGCAGCATCCGCGCACGCGTGCGGAGCGCGGGGACTCCTCCGCTCAGAGAGGACACATGCGCGGGGCCTTGGAGTGGGAGGGGAGCGGGGCGGGGCGGGCGGACCTGGCGAGGGTCAGCGGCAGCAGAACACACAACAAAGTGGCAAGGCCTCTCTTTCTTTTCACATCGCGCCATGAAAATTGTTGGTGTGCCATCTCTCTCCCCTTGGACTCTGACAAACACGTCGTAATAACCTCGTGTGGGGTATACCGATATGGAACGCCGATAGGGAGTCTCCGAGTCTCGCGTACGATGACCTCCACGGCACAACGCTCGTCCCCCTCATTCTGTACCACACCACTCCCCGTGCCTCTCCTTCACCCATTCCCATTCATAACACATACGGCGCGTCAGGGCCAAACTCGTCCGTATCGGCAAGGGCTCTCTCTCTCCCTCTCTTTCTTTAAACGACCGCCAAAAACACATCTAGTCAATCAAGCCGAACCCCTGCCGGGTCGAGGATAGGCCACCCGCCCCTATGAGATGTACTCCATGTGGAGACTTCTTTGCCTTCAGCTCCAGGTGCTAGCTCGTGCTAGCTCCTATTTTTCATAACCCACAACTAACTCTGTTTATTCTTTTCATTGCCTCTCCATAACATGGAACAACCTAACCGGAACCCATCCTTTCATTCGGGCCCATCATTGCAAGTCAGAATCCCCCCCATAAATAACCACTGAGAACCAAAACTCTTATTGCTCTGTTTGATGCTGCTGTTCCTGTCTGGCTCTGACCCTGCCCCGCCCCACCACTCCGACGACGACATCAAGAAGTCAAGAAGACCTACATTCGTGGGTTTCTCTCGCAGGGCGAGGGGTGACAAGGAGAAAAGGGAGAGGGGAGGGGAGGGCGCTCGTGTCTCCTCCAGCCTCATCCTCCACGGCAGCTCCGGATTCCCGTCCCGTCCCAGCGCACCTGTTTCGGGGGACGATCCGCAGCCACGCGACTGCTCCCCCCCCCCCCGTCCGAGGCCCGTCCGCCAGCGGGCGAGTAGCTGTGTGTAGTGCGTGAGCGCGTTGTATGACGGGTGTCATTGCGAAGTCGCTAAACCGCAGCCGTAAATTTATGCACGCGTTCTTACGTTTATATTGCTTCACATATGTTGGCGTGATAACGCTCAATACTCACAGTAAAAAAACTTCGACAATTCAGCTACAGTTTAAAACTATTAATTGATAAAAGCTGTTAAAGTTTATTGCAAGTAGTCGGGTCAGCGACTCGAAATATCGGTTTCGAACTGTTTATTTTACTATTTGAAACAAATGAAAATACCACTTAGACCAAGGCAGATTTTGTAGCAAGAAAAAAATGCCATTATATAAAAGGACCTCTCCTTGCAAGAAAATTATGTTGATGCTTTCTAAAAAGTCCAAAAATGGGCCTCTACCCTTGACTACAATTCTAGAAAAGTAATCCCTGATGCAAAAGTTCGGGTGGAGGTGGCGGTGGCGTCGCGGGGGCGTGGATAGGAGAAACCCTCCCCCGGCCCGCGGCCGTCTTAACCCATTAAGTGAGGCATGAAAACAGGAGCGTTCTCTCTCCCAATGCTCTGGAATGGCGCGGCCCGCCGGAGAAAAGAGGCTCAATTGCTTTTCTCGCAATGCGTTCAATCAGGACGCCGCGGTCGCTTTTGCTGCTGCTGCTGCTAGACGCGGCGGAGGGCGCTGGCCTGCCGGGGCGGCGGCGGAGCCGAGGGAGGTGTGCCAGGCACGTCGCACCTCGCACAACGGCCAGAAACAGCGCTTGCGGGGGCCCAGCCGGCCCAGACGCATAGCCTCACGCACCAGCACGTGTCGCGGGGAATGCCGTGGCCACTCCACTGAACGCCACGCCGCGCCCCGGTCTGTCCGAGCACGTTGCGAGGCGCACCCGTAAGCGACACGACCACGCCGGCGTCCCGCGCCCTATGGGTGGCCCCCTCCCCCCC
>NW_026267146.1:864773-870484 GCF_000697945.3 Frankliniella occidentalis | reverse complement strand
GACCACTTCCACCACCCCATATTCAAAAAGGTCAGAGCCTTTACAAAAGTTCTAAAGAGCCGCGAAGGGGTGAGCTGGGGAATATTGTATTGCAGTCTGTCCCCGGCTCCTGCATAATACATGCAATAGGAACATGCTGGAAAACTATGCGACTGAAAGAAAGCTTCGTAAGGATGCAGAGCCATTCCATTCCCTCCGAAACACACGCACGCCTTGTACAGTACAATGGAATAAGTGCAAAGAATTTTCGGCAGTAGAATGGAAAGAATGGCTTGGCAATTGCAAAACTAACGCCATTGGAAAAGTAATGCTTTCGTAGTCTACACAGTGGCGTATGTACAAAGCCCAAAAATGTGAGGAGACGAGCACTATCGCTTCCGCTTTCATGAGGTTTGAAGTTAGGGTAAATTTACCAGTTCTGCATGAATAAAGCAACATATTTTAATTCGTAACCACAGCTCAACGTGATTGTAATCGAGAACGTCCGACAAAGTTTTTACCTCGATTCCTTTTTAATACGTTTGATCGCTCACAGAACATAGCATATTGCGCTGCATGCATAAACAACGCAAGAGGATCAGTTGAGCGGGTCCTGCTTCACCACCTGCCTGCTCGCGGGCGCTCTGGTTTGCCTCCGCCCGCCGCCCCCACCGCCCCGACCCGTTTCTCATTCCTGAGAAGAAAACTTCGTTTCGTTCGGATGCCGAGGCCGCGAAGGCCGTTGGTTCGCGGGGCGGCGCCTGCTCGAACTGCAGCAACAGCCAGCGCGCCGCGGCCCGCTGCGGCTTGCTCAACATTTTTCCCTTGTAATTGTGGCACAAAGCGGCCGGTTAACATCCCTCTCTGGGATTCCCTTCTCCCGCCCCAATCAGTGCGTGCGTGAGCCAACATCCTGAGAACAACGGCGGGCCATCTACCCCGCCGACGACCGGAAGTGAACAGAGAGGAAGCACCTCTCTGCAGATCCGGGAGCATGACTTTGGGGGCTCGCCGCCATAGATCCAAATTCTTTTCATTTTTCTTGTTGTTTGCACATATTTAATACGCACGCGGTGCGTGCGCGGTGAAAGTGGCCCATGCTGTGTACTGTTTTCATAGATCCGTTATCACTACCGCAGAAGTAAATAGTTGGAAAATTAGACTGGGTACGTTATCGACGGGGAAGTGTGGTGATCTACACTAAAATAAATCAAAACTGTTTTTTTAAAATTCAAAAAAATGTCGTCGATCAATTTTACTAAGTTTAGTATGGATTAAAAGGCAAAACACCCTGTACCTACGAGCGTATATGTAGCAGATGAATGCGCGCATAAGCTGTAGCAACAAGTCGAGAGTGAAAAAGAGCTCTCGCATGAATTATGCCCGGCATTGCTGCGCTGAGCGGTGCAGCTGCCGACTCTTGCTCTGTGCCTTGTCCCCCCGACTATGGAGAGAAACCTGCACTAGTTCGGCGGGGTGGTCGGGCGGGCGGGGGGCCGGGGCAGGGCAGGGCACCGCTCCAAGCATCACTCGCACATTACAGAACCCGAGCAGCTCGCGGTGGCCTGCTCGAGCTTGCCGCTGCTGCATCACTCAACCCGATCACAACGGCGGCGGCCCCTCCCCTCCCTATCCAATTCTAGAAAGGGAAAGGTATAGGGGAGCAAGCAGGCACAGGCGCTTCTCGGACCGGAAAGGGCAGCGCCAGCTGGGACACGCGTAACACGGACTAGTGTCGGATTACCCGCGCACTCTGGAAAACTGCCAGAAATCACGGTGTACTGCACTGTCAAAAGCTTACATTTACCGTAGCTTCCGGTCGAGTTTACGGTGAAAATTTTGCGTTGCACAATCAGAATCAGCATCCTTATAAGTATTTACAATTTGTATGCATAATTATGTGCAAATGGCACATTGTATGTATTTTGTACACCTGTGTATTTTTTGTTGTGAATGCTCGAACGACTGGAAAGGAGTGAAATGACAGCGGTGGAATATGAACAGAGTAAGTCCGCAGGCAGCGACACTCGCGGCGCGACACACCCCTTTCTCCGGCATCGCTTTTCCATTCCGCACCAGCCTTCCCATTCGCCGCGCCCGCGCCGCTGGTGTGTTGCAGCACTGCACTTCTTATTGCTTTGCGCGGGAGGGTGCGGGCGGGGCGGGGCGGGGCGAGGCGGGGCGGGGCGGGAGGGCAGCGACCGCGCAGAGCGGTGCCGCCCGCGAGGAGGCTGCGCGATATGCAGCCACAGCGGCACTATGGGGCGTCCCCCACCCTTGCTCCCCTTCGCGAGTGAGAAGCGGGTATTAAGGTGTTTAAGTCCCCCTCGCGCGCCGACGCGCCTTTCCGCCTTCTCACTTACTCAATATCCGCCTCCTCTAGAGGGGCTCGCACTGGCTCCGATATATACGAAAGTCCGCTGGGCGGTCACTTTCATTCCATGTCACCGGCTCGGCCCGGCTGGGCGCCACCTGAACCGAACCGGCCACCGCCATCGGGCCGTTGGGTTGGGGCCGTAAATGTGGGCAACCGCCTCGGCGGCAAGCACTTGCGCCGCGTTGCGCCGGCGGCGGGAGGAGGGGAGGGACTCGGAAGTGCGGAACTTGCGCTGCTGCGGCTTTGTTTTATCGGCGCTCGCAACATCATCGTTGCAAGGCGCCTTGCCTAGGTATAGACTACACTCCTAAAAAAATGCGTTCTTGATTCCATTACGTTTTGAGTCTTCTTGATTTTCTTCAGCTAACTCGAAAACAGTATTCAACCACAGACAATGAAATGTTTCCATCACATTTGAATACAAATATAAGTCTATCTGGTTCTTATTCGACTTTATAACATGAGAACTACAGAGAGGACAAGTATTCTTTTCGACCGTTTCGGTCGGTAAAGGCCCCATCCAGTTCGTCATCCAGAAAATGTGTTATGATATCATCAAGTTCAGAATATGCCAGCTCGTATGGCGGCGCCTGGAGGGTAGGCAACATCTTGCCTTCAGTGCATACATGCAGTGCGGGGTAGCCTACTCTGAACCTCGCAGGCGCCTAGCTCAGGTAATTCGCAAAGTGCATCTGTAGGTTGTCGTGGCGTGGACCTAGTCTTGCCTGCGGCGTCCCATGAAGTGTCGCTTTTGGCGCCGGCTGCCACCTGTCTGGCCCTGCTCACTGACCACTTATCCTGGCACACCTGGGGAACTGAGGGGCGCTGGCCGCTCACGCCGCCGCCTGTACCTTCACCTTCACTTCCGGCTCAGACAGAGAGAATCATCGTCGCCGATGGGCGCCGGCCCCGCCCCGTCTTGCCCCTCCCAGCCACGCCCCGCTCTGCCCCTCTACGCCACGCTACGCCGCGCTTTGCCTTGCCACACCCTGTGCGCCCAGCTGCATGAAGTGAATGCACAATCATAAATTATTTTCCCCTTAACCAACTAAATTTTGGTACGCATCTTTTCATGAACCTGATCGTTTCCTTTTTTTGCACCACAGTGTACACTCCTCCCAGCTCAGCGCAGCAGCAGCACCAGTGGAGCAACACTACGACTAACAAGGACAAGGAAGGACACGCCGGGAGTGAAACCTGGGCTGCACTCGTCGGACTGGACGGAGGACTTAACTAGATGACATCGCATCGTAAATGAGAGTAAGCGGAAGAGAGAGAGAGAGAGAGGGAAAGAGAGGGAGAGAGAGAGAGAGAGAGAGAGAGAGAGAGAGAGAGAGAGGGAGAGAGAGGGGGGGGGGAGTACAGGAGGTAGGGCCAAATTGCGGAACGGCATAGCGGAGTGTGTGATTTAATGACCGCGATGCAAACGATGCAAATGCTCACCGCGGTAGGCCCGGGCCCCGGCGGGGCGGGCAGGCGCAACACGTCGGACCCAACGCTCTTGGCCCGCTCCACATTATGTAAGCCGATCCGTTCGGTGCGCGCGCAGAGCAAGCAGCTGCAGCAGCTAAGCTCCTTTCGGCTGCAGCGGGAGAGAGAGAGAAAGCACCGCGCCGATAAGGGATGATGACGGAAACCGACCGAAGCGCGGTGTACGGGTGTGCGGCCGCATCCCTGAACCGCGTCTCCTGAGGAGGCCGAGTGCGTTTAGGTCTCCGATTTTGAATTTGTCGACGACATTTTCTGTTTGCGCGGGCGATATATTTCATTTGTGAGATACATTTTGTAGCCTATGACCATTATCTACCCGTTATGGGCAGATCGCATTGACTTATCATCGGTATTGATCGAGTCTTCGAGTGGCGTAGGGTGACTGGCGGGGGCGCGGCCGCGCTGCACTTCCGCGACCCCGCCGCCGCGCTCCCGCTGCAAAGAGTGTCCGCGCGCAGCTTTCTCCGCGTCGCCAATAATCGGCGTGCGGGTCTGACGAGGCCGAGTGCGCCGTGTCAATACGTGAGCGTTGATCGCCATTGATTGCTCTACACTCTTTCCGAAGGGGAAGGGGGAGGGGGGGGGGAGGATCGGAATCTACAGCTCAATGAGAACCAACTAGAATCGAAAGAGTGTGGGCAATCTTTATGGCAAACTAGACTTAACTTGACGAAAATCTCTGGAAACCGTCGTGCCAAGAGGACAATCATAAAATGTTCGAGGCGACAATAGCACAGGTCGGCCAAAACCGCCAAAAACACGGTTGTCACCACTTGTGGATCGTTTACTATGTAAACCATATTTTATGGCCTGGCCATATCACTGGAACCATATGGTGGTTAATACAAAACTGTCAATTTTTCTGTGTGACATTATTTATATTTCTGTGTCCAAACCATACGCAATTCGAAGAAGTACCGAGTACGCCTCAGGCAGTCGTTTGAAATGCGCGACCAGGACCTCCCGAAGAGAGAGATCGCACTTGAAACTCACCCCCGCCCGTGATGGGCGTCCTGTAGTAGCGCGGCGCGCAGGCGACGCTGCGGCGCCGGCCGGCGTAGGCGCTGGGCGCCCCGGGGGTGGCGCCGCCGGCCCTGCCGGTGGGCAGAGCGTCGTGCAGGTAGGTGGCGGCGGCCGAGTGGCTCCTGCGCACGTGCCGGTGCGAGTGCTGCGAGTGCTGCCGCTGGTGCAGCGACGGGTCGAAGCGCTCGTTGAAGAAGCTCTCCTCCTCGACGGCGTTGAGCACGCTCATGCTGGCGGGGCCGAGCGCCAGCGGCTCCAGCAGCACCGAGTCGGGCCGGTACATGGACGGGTAGGCGTCCACGTCCAGGTCGACGTCGAGCCCGGGCGAGGACCGGGCCGCCGGCCTCGACGGCCCCACGTAGTAGAAGTCGGACTGCGCGCCCGACTCGAGCGCGGGCGTGGACGAGGCCTCGCCCTCGCCGTCCTCGGCGGCCCAGTGCCGCTTGAGGTACATGAAGTTCTCCAGGTCCCAGGGGTCCACGTAGTGCCGCGAGGCCGAGGCCGACGACGAGCCGCCCGACGTGTCGTCCGAGGCCGAGCCCGCCACGCTGTCCGCCAGGCCCACGTGGCCCACGGCCGTCATGCCGTACAGGGGGTTGCGCGTGGACGAGATGATGCGGTGGTACGCCTCGCCCGCGCTGCTCGCCTTGCGGCCCACGGCGCCCTGCATGGCGGCCGAGGCCAAGGCGCCCGCGGAGGAGGCGCGGCGCGCAGGGCCCGCTGCAGCTGCAGCTGGGGCGCCGGCGGACCAGTAGGGCGCCATGCTCACATGCTACGCACTAACGCACTGAGAGATCACTTTCTCCGCCACCTCGGGCGGGGCGTGGCGGGGCGTGGCGGG
>NW_026267146.1:849284-860018 GCF_000697945.3 Frankliniella occidentalis | reverse complement strand
CCTCCCCCAGCGCGCCGCCGAGTCCCCAAAGTATTCGCGAGTGCGCAAAACTCAATACGCTTGGCAAATATTTACACGAGCCTATTCCTGCGAGTAATAAAGACAAACAAGAGACTATTCTCGATTCCAATTTAAATTTTACATGAGAAAGCCAAGGTTAATCCTTTTACCTCTTGCCCAAATGTTACTACTAAAAATACTCTACCGACATAAGTGCGAGACATCCAGGTCACACAACTTTTCCATGCATGACAAAATGTTCGCACTCGCACACTCATTTTTTTGTGTGACATTTTGGCCCGTACATTTAAGTGTTTGAATGTCGTCACACACTTCTATTTTAAGAGTAATGTTCCCAGATGCTAATTAAAGACGAGGTTGGCATAGAGAGCAGGCCGACTGCAAACTGCAGCCGCACGACGACTCATACTCACAGGTAGCCGATTAGAATGTTCATTAGGGTGGTCTTCCCCGCGCCGGACGGTCCGAGGATGCATGACAGCTCCCCCGACAGAAATCGACCAGAAATGCCATTCAGAATATGTCTCGTCTCTGAAAAAGAAAGAGAAATTACAGAATAAAAAGTTTGTTTGTTTACATGAGAGCTCCTGTAAGTTTATCCTCGAATAATCGCTACAGCCGGGCGCGTGCGTGTGTGTGAACGTTTGCTACTATTCAAACCAGAGCAGACTAGAGATGGCCTTGTCTTGCGTAAGAAAATAGACCTTGTGCCTCTGGGCCTCAGGCCTAGGCTATCAATATTTTTTGGGTCATGTTTGATTTGGGAAGATTGCACTCTCTATCTAAATACACAAAAGTAATTTCATACTGAAAGACTTGTTCTTTTACTGTATGCCACCGTTTGAACGCTGTTGCTTTGGATACCGGTTGAGAATTTTTACTTGCTGGCTCTCGCTCGAGCTTCGTCTCAAGTTGAAATAGAGGTAATAGACCGTAATCAACACGAAATAAACGCGTGGCGTTGGCACAGACAAATAAATAAAAAAGCACGTGGTGCAGAGAGCCGTAGTGGACTTTTTATTTGTTTTCTTCCGCCTCTTACTGCACAAATGCGGCGACCCAGAGCGACGGCTGCTATCGCCGTTTTATCATCGAGACCGAAGAGCTGCTACTGTAACCCCCTGCACGGCGGGCCCCAGTGACTGACTGTCAAAACGATATTCATCGTCACAATGTCATTCCCGTCTTTGGAGCATCTTTCCGATATTGTGTCGATACCCCACCAACGGCGTGCGACAAACACCCTGAGTACACATTAAATATTTATGTAAAAGGAACTGTGCTTAATTGTGAACAGAATAACACATGCATAATTATGCACAGATTTGTACCGGCCGATTCAAGACACATGTGCGGGCGGGTTGCCTAGCTTGCACTGCCCGTAAGGCGCCATAGCCCCTTAGGTAGGCAAACCCGCCCGCACCTGCGTTTTCTCTGAATCACCCGGTACAAAATTATGAAAGCATGGTACTTCTAATCACGCACAAATTATTGTTCCAGTGGGGCTCGGTACAAAGTTGTGAACAATTACAAACGAATTTGCAAAAAAAAACCTGTATAAATTCGTGCATGATTATGGTGAGTTTTCCAGTACATGCGTATGTAAACAATGAAGTACATAATCGTAAAGTGTGCCGTAAGAGTGGACCACCGCAGCACCCCACTCCGCGTTGGTGTTTGACACGTTCTGTTATCTCCCACCACGCCACCCGCTACTGCAAAATGGCCAAAAAGACCGCGATAAAACTGGCCGCCTCCGTTATGAGAAGCGCGCGGAAGTGTGGCGCGCGGCTCTCTAGCGCGAGAGGCTGGAGTTGTTTTGAGTTGCCTAATTAGGATTTTAAACACGTTCCTTGCACGGATCACTAAGCGGTTACGCGTCAAAATTGAACCGCAAGGAAAAGTGATAATTTCAAAAATAAAAATAATTGAAATTTGAGCTATAGGACGTTCGAGATTGTCGCATGCTGCCTTTTTTGTTTCTGTTTACTCCGATACAATCTATTCAAATATTCATAATTGCATGAAAGAGATCATTTTAGCGTGTAGAGGAGGTTGTGCCTCCTGATGTTGGCATCGGCAGTTTGAGCATACCTGTCCTTGGCGGGAAGCCGACCCCCGAGGTCTACAGGGTTCCGTGTCGGACAATGGGAAGCACAGCTAGAGTGTGTTGAGAACATGTAGATCCAAACAATTCATTTTTATTTTGACGTCGTCATTTTTACAATGTCGAGGTGGCGAGCGGGGCGCCGGGCGCGCGCGGAGGGAGGTTCACGCCCGCGTCACGCCGAGGCACGGCACGGAAGTGGATTGACCCACTGCCGGCGGGGCGGGGCGCGTCAGGGCGGGTTTATCAGATAAGAAGTTCATCGGTCGGTCGGTCTGTGGGGAAGAGAGCCGGCCGCCCCGCGACACGACCTGCCACGCCGCGCCACGGCCCGCCCGCCACCAGCCGCCTCGGTGTGTTGTCTGGCTGTACGCGCCTAGCACCCCGCGCCGTAGCCCCCCCTGCAACCCGCACCACGCGCGCTGCACCCCGCGCGCTGCGGCCCTGGTGCCCCTCTGACTGTGCCACCCACTTGAAGGTCGCGTTCGCCGCCGTGACCGCGCAGCGCCGCCCCCGCCGTTGCCACTGCGACGGATAGAGCTAATCTCTTCTAGACCTTCCACGTAATCGACGTTTTAGCAAAGAACGGCAAATGCGTAACTTCGTTGTAAGATAACGAATTTTCATAGATTTTTTGTTATTTAAAAAAAAATTGTTATGGCACAATTAAAAATATCTTATTCCCTTGTATCGCGCCTGATGCTGTGCCCAGTGCGCCCCGTGACCCACTTCGATCCTCTTATCTGTGGCCCGCGCCTACGCTCCGCTTCTTCTTGCGCTAGCCGCTGGGAGAAGATTATCGAGTAATAACCAAGTTTTCCTGAAGATTCCTTTCGGATTACTAATGATTGTTTACCTTGCGATGACCGTAAAACTAGCCAGAAGTGCGCCGGACAATAACAGGCTCCGCGGAAATCTCCCGATACGCACTGGATCTCAGGTAAGGTGTGTGTGATCTGGAATGAGAATGTGCTGTTTTGGGAAGTAGATTGTCTTTCTTTTTTTGAGATGAGCACGGCTGCAAACCCGCTTCAACGGTTTTTCGACCACCATGCTCGTTTTTTAGCGTTTAAGCGTTTTTGCCGGTTACACAACTAGGTCTTTTTTTGAGCTCACAGTCCATAATCAATTCAGTTCTGACTTTTGCTGATACACAGGCACTCTGAAAATTGCCGACAGACAGACTCATGAGAGATAACGTTTTTGGTCACAGGAGTAATAGGGATCATCCCAAGGGGGTATAATCTATTAAGTACGCATGTCATTTGCCGTAGCGCCTGGTGGGTAGGCAACATCCTGCTTGCAATGCACGCGTGTGCGGCGGTGTGGCCTACTCCGAGTCTTGCAGGCGTCGACCTAACGTCATATGCCAAATGAGTACGAAAAACACGCATCCCATAGGCTTCGCTGTCGCTCAGCCATTCATGTTCAGCACCTGATTGATCATCTGAGTCGGGAACCCACCCTCGCCGACATCATCACTGTGCTCCGACTCCCAAATAGACGGTCACTAATGCATGCCAAGCAGCAGCGCTGCTGAGCGCGGCCCTATCACTATCCCATCCGCGTCGCGCGTCTCGGCGGACCTCCTCAAAAAGGAGCTGTTTGCTGTTTGCGTCGCATGCTGCCGCACGCGAAGTCGGTCCGCTCTGGTGACGGCCTTCGGGGGGGTCGCTATGCATTACGCTATACCGCACATTACGAGCCAGCGACACCACTCCGCACTCAGGTGGCGCTGCTTGAGTTAAGGAGCCGATGATTATGACACACACTTAAACTACGCCTCGAGTCGATATTGACGTGGATTTTATATTTCCCCCGGTATAGATAGAAGCTATTATCTCCGCGTCTATTTTCCCACACTGACCCTGTTACGCCACCCAATAACTTAACTCCCCCTGACGTCCACGTGCTCACCCTGACTACGGGAGCTGCTGGGCTACAGAGACAAACGTGGGGCGGTGAGTGCAGCTTCTCTAGAAACCTAAGCGTGTATTTGAATGCAGTACCTCCTGCATACCCACATGAATGCAGGAGGTACTGTTTTCTTGGTCAGGTTCACACTAAAACCTCCATACATTGAAGGAGATTAGTGTGTACTACGTCAAGTACACACTACCTCCTGCATACTTGCCAAGTACACAGTGCCTCCTGCATGCAATGTAGGAATGCAGAACGTACTGCATTCAAGTACACACTTGGGTTTCCGGAGTGGTTTGCACCGGTGAGTGAGGATGCGGACGTAGTAGTCCTCACGTTCGGCGGTCAACGGCGAGTCTGCCAAGAACCCCCACCCCTCCATGGGAGGCCCTCCCACTAGGAGGGAGTGAACTGCCATGAACTCTATGTTATGTTGGGGAGGATGGGGGAATGTACTCTTCCCTACACTGCAAATTCAGAGGTTGAGCCACTTGACGGTGCTCAAATCGTTAAATCTCTGTTAACGCCCCAAAGATTTCAGCTCCCCTTTTTAAGCACGAAAATTTACAGATTTTCAAAGGCTTTAAAATCTGATGAGCCTATGGCTCTGAGTGTTTGTCTTCGTTTTTTTTTTTCAGAGTGACAACTTTCAACTAACTGCATCGGTAATGAGAACTGCAGTTGGCAAAGAGGATAAGTGGCTCGAGTGGAGTCGGCGGGATGTCATTATGCGAGAAAAGTTGCAGGTGTGCTCGAGGGCCTCCGACACAATGAGCCCCAGGCCGAGGCCCGGCGCGGTGACTGTCACCCGCACAGGCCTCGGTCACTAAGACTCGACGAGCACTCTGCGCAAGCCCAGCAGACCAATCAGAACGGTAAAAACAGTGCCTGATTTTCTCAGGAAGAGGGTGAAACTTTGAGGAACTCCTCGTGTTTGAGAGAAACACCTTATAGATTTTGAGGGCTGCAGTCGGTCGGCCTACGAGCGCGAAACGCACGTCTTCAGGCCTCCAGACGCGAATCCAGACGGTCGGCCGGCCGCTCCTTGCCTCGCCTGGAGCCCGGTGCAACCAGTTTGGTCCGGCTGCTCGGCCGGGTGCGGGCCTCGCGTCCGTACGGGACCCTTCAGCAACACGACCCGGAAGGAGGACACAGGCACAGATGCCCTACGCTAAACGCGGCAACGAACATCGGCAACCGAAAAAAGCATTTCGAAAATTTGCTATCCTTGCCTCTTGTCTAGCACCTGACTTGAAAGGGGCGTAGGGAAGAAAGAAAACAGCTGCCCTTTCACGGGATCCTGACGGTGCACCCTGAATACTCCGTACGATCCGCCCTAAAGTGCTGGGGTGCATTTTTCTCACCTGCGTTTGTAAAGACCCGGTCAATTTAACAGGATAATTAATTTTGTTAATTAATTGCTGGACAACGACACCGACTGTGAAGCGGCATGGCCGGGTATGCCATGACGCACCAGGAGTATTTTGACTATACTCTCTCAAGCTTGTGTTTCGTTCGATTACTTCCTTGCTGGTGGTCTCACAACTTTCGGTAGTGATTCGGGAACGAAAGATCAATACAAACGAAAATTAATTAACTCTGTCAATTCATAAGTATACACTTTAAATAACGTGTGCGTGGCATACTTTAATTAATGTATGCTAATCTACGCATTTATAAATGTATACCAGCAGCATGTATACTTTAATTAATGTGTACTGTACATATGCCCATGAACACATCTTTTACTGTGTGCATGGCATGAAAACATTTATAAAAACCTACATGGGTAAAGAAAATAGAATGTACACATTTAGAGTGGGCCATGGCGCCTTTTTTTTTTTTTTTTTTGCAGAGGGAGTAGGCAAGGCAAACCCGCCCTCACCTACGTCCTTATCTGAATCACCCGGTAGATGCCCATGTGCGCATTTAGTCACAGTATTTACATGCCTTACTTTAACTAAAGTATACGATGCACCCATTTGTCAGAGTACGGCCAGTTGATAGTCACAACATGTTTTGATGACAATATTGAAGACAATTTGGACGCACGACTTTTTCGTTTAAATTCTCAATCCTTCCTCCCTTTCCCACGAGGCACTCGACAAAATATCTTCCGGGAGGGTTACTGACGGAAGGACAGCACAGGCCAGGAGAGGGCCATTAAAGCCGAAAAACATGGGGTTATTTGCCGATTTGGACGAGTTAGTCACAATTTAGCGCAATTACTCATCGTAACACGACCAACACTGAAGACTTTTTGCGCATCAGCCCACCTTGTGGGCTTTTGTCTCTTTTTTTGTCCTAGTTAAACAAATTCTTGTTACAAATTTACGTTAGCTTGAACAATTTTGGGCATTCGTGTGGAAGGAAGCATGCATTTTTGCCCATAACTTTGACCAAAACGAAACGCAGGTTCAAGTTAGCACAGAACGTTTCATAGATTCCATACTTGTTTTTATGTTTTGTGTATTACGAATGATCCAAATACACGGCGGAAAGTTTCGCAGAGTTGTTGCTGGGGTCGCTCTGCAGTTTGTTTATCCAGAACCAGGGTGTTGAGGAGGCTGCGTAAACATTATTTGTCCGGCGGAGTTCGCAACACCCATGTCGGCGCACCCGCGCCCCGTGCTCTGCGTACAGGACTCCAGTCCGGCCAGCCCACCACTGCCAGGGTCAATGTCACGGCCGGGGCGGGCCGGTGGGGGAGCCTGGCGGAGCCTGCTAGGCCCGTCAAAGCAAGTCGACCACGCGGCGCACCGGCTAGCGTCCGCAGCTTCAGGGGACGCGTGGGGACCGACTCGCGCCTTCAACGTTTACCTACGTGTGAGTCGTATCGTGTGTCAGCTTGCATATTCTCACGTTCGAGCCGGTTATGGGACATTCTCCATTATCACACATAGACAAATGCGCAATCAATTTAAAGCACGGTCATAACAACGTCAGGGGGGGGGGGGGGAGAGAATGAATAGCACACTCAGGCTTTTACAAATGTTGCGCCATTTCCATCATTTTGCTTGGGAATAGCAATGAAACGCTGCCTGTTTTCTCTTTCATTATGGACAAGCTGGGTAGGGTAAATAAATATGCGAGCCAACTGTCAGGCAGGAAGCTCAGACTGGATAGCGGAGACTACATTACTAAATTTAAACCAAGACAAAAAATTAATGTAATTCACTCCTCTCAACTTTCCAGAATACAACAGAGAACAAACCAAAGAAAAGAAAAGAATGGAGGCGCACTCCACTGAGAAAGGTCGAGTCGGAGTGATATTGAAACGATGTCCTTTCGATAAGATCTTACGCTAATTTCTTACTATGGAATTCTCTTCACACTCACCCACACGGAGAAAAATGTTTTGGTTGTTGAACCTAATTGGTGTTTATGTCTGCCCCCTGAGTCACAACAATTAGACGTTTTGATGTGCTGGCTGAGCGCTGAGCGTTTCCACGCTACCCAAACATATCGAATTATACATCAGTACGTTCCATGGATACAACTCAGGCGGCAAACTGAACACCACTTTGGTAACGACACCACTTCCCAGATGTTTGTCCGCGCATCCTTTATAGATGAATATGAGGTGACAAGGTGTGGTGCGGACGTCAACATTTTTGGATAAGAAATGGGAGACCGGGGAGAGGAGTGGAGATTTCCATCCTTTCAAGCCGCGGAATGATAAGCAACACTTGGTGTCCAGTTTTTTTTTATAAATCCATCCTGTGACGCACGAGGAGAGAGGGTAAAGGGGCGAAAGCAGTCGAGTAAGGAGGCCGCGACAACGTTGCCACTACGGTGGGGCGGGGCAGGGCCTCGCGGTCGCGGGGTGGAGCGGGTGTGACAGGACAGGGGTGTCTGGCGCTCGCGTGCCCGCGCATCACGTACAGTCACAGAGCGGCAGTTTGCAAAAGAAAGTCGCAGAATGAAGTTTTCGGTTATAACAGGCGCGTGGACACTGGCAAAACGGGCAAAACAAAGAGCTCGCCTAGGCCGATACTATACTTCAAAACGCCAACGAAACGTCTGTCTTGTCAAAAGCTTGTTTATAAATAACCATTTCTTTCCAATAGACGGTTCCGGCAGTGCCCGTTTAAAGAAGAATTAATGAAATCACCACCGGAAACAGTTCTAAAATACAGGCTAACATCAGTGAAAACTAAAATTGACAGTTACTAGGGATTTAATAGAGGTCATTCACGTCGAACTGCAGTGTCAAATGACAAAAATCAGCGAACTTTAGCTACTGGTTCCGGTCCTGACTTCTTCATTTCTTCTCAAAAAGCGCACTGTCGGAACGGTCTATTTCCCAAATTTTTACGGAAAATGCGGTAAAATAATTCGACTTTTTCCAGGTCGAGTTGCACGTGGTGACAACGCATTGAGATGCATACTGAACGTGCAGCTCGGTTTCGTGAAATATTAACTGAGCCCTTCGGTTTAATTTTCAATCCTCGTGAAATTTACGTTCAAACAAGCCTTACATGCGATTGGGTTCTGAGCTCGAATACCAACACTTCAAAAAGGATTTAAAGAAACCGATAAACTGAACGTACTGGAATAACTATGCGTCGGAACCCTACGTATAAGTTCGTTCGAACGGAAATTTCTCGAAGAATTAGATAGGCTCATCGAAAATAAAACCGAAGAGCTTACTTAGTTGATATTCCACGAAACCGAGATATAGGTACAGCATGCATTTCAATGCATGCGGTAGATACAGCATGCATATGCATGCTGTAGGTACAGTGTGCACACCGTGCATTCTGTTGGATTTACAGTGTGTGATTTTATGGTCGATTTTGGTGTCAAATTACAATAGAATTTTCAACAATAAACTAAAGACAACCGCTCGCGCGACTTAAGACCGTATTCCTTTCTCTTAGTGGTGTCAATAATGGGGACAAAAGATTTACAATTTAGATTTGCACCGTCGTGTATGTTGAATGGTCAGGAAAGAGTTAGGGGCGTCTGGCGTCTGTTTATTTTTTTCCTCAAGTCTGATCGTAGCGACTGCGAGGAGAGCCGCCGACAGCCGCAAGGTAAGGGGTAATATCGGACTGAGTGGCGAGCAGTCGTGTGTGCTGTGCAAATACGGCGGAGCTGACGCGTGCAAGTGCGCGCGCGCGCGCGTTTGTGTGTGTGTGTGTGACAGCAAAGCTGACTTTGACTCATAGTGGATGTGACCGCAACGCAGCGACCCCTCCGACGTCGACAAGCAAATGGGAGTAAAGAGGACTACCGATTTGGCACTTTCCGCTATTTGCCCTGATTAGCAGACTTGTGCGTACATGTATGTTCCATCCGGTCGGAAGGAGATAGTGTGCCGGAAACTAACGTCCCACCCCTAAAAGTCACGAACCCCTGAAGACAGTTTCTCTCACCGGCTCGCCGCCAACATCGAAACCGGCGAGTCGCTTTTCCTCAAAGAGGCACACCTTTCTCCAGACGTAGAGAACATTCCGTGACAATGAAACGCTGGGTCACCTCAATGACAATACCAAAATGCGTTCGAGACCAAAAAGTGCCGTAAGTTGCACCCTAACAAGACGATGTGCGTAAAACACGTGAAAAATAAGGAAAAGGGGGTTACTTTTTCACCCTTTCCGAATGTTTAGAGCCACCGTGGGATGGGATGTGATCTACTCCGGGTCCGGGGCGCAACCACAAATGATATGGCACACCCATAATACCCCATACAATTTCTATACACTATGAGTCGTGAGTATCCCAACTACGCTGCCAACATTCGATTTAGAGCCCGTACTGCGGCGCAAACACTTTTAGAAACTCACCTCCTTTGGCGTTGTGGGTTGTGAACTTGAGGTCGTGGAACTCGATGTTGACGGGCGGCCTCTTGACGAGATTGCTGATGGTGCACTTTTTGGGGAAGGGTGCAAGCTCGGTGGCGGCCACCTGCTGCGCCGGCACCACCTGCACCTGCTGCAGCTGCGTCAGCCTGTCAGTCTCCATGACGGCGTCCTGCTCGCAGCTGAACACTTGCGCAAGTACGCGCGCAGGGCGACGAGGGCGGACTTGACCAACTTGAAGCAGACGCGCTCGATCCGGCGTCGCATGGGGCAGGGCGTCGCGGTGGGACTAAGGACGAGGCTCGGGCCCGGGCGCGTGGCACACTGAGACTCCACTGCTGGGAGGCGAAGCGGCGGGGCGACCGCGCGTGGCAGGCCGGCAGAGGGGACTGAGGTCTGCCCCGGCCGACTGTCGAGGGTCCCCGGGGCCCCGCCCCCTTCCCCCGCCCCCGGCACGCGGCTCTGGCATGGCGTGGGGTGGCGCGGGCCTGCAGACTGGTCCGAGCTGAATTCCGCCGATGTCTATCCCAGACCTTGTGCAGACCGTCCCCCGATCAATGCGACGGAACTTCGCACAACCAAGATAAAACTGCCAATGTGGTGTCCAAATATAATTCAGACCAAATGGTAATATGGGCAATCTACCGTTATCAACACGGATTCGCGGTAAAGTTTCCGGCCCCTTGTCGCAGGGGGACGCTCCCACACTCTACGCCAACTAGAAACAGAAGGCGGAAAGCCGTTCGAGCACGGACACTACTTACTTGTTCATTTTTCAAAAATGCCGGTACACTATGAAAAATTGTTGAAGGTTTTACGGATTATTTTTTTAATGAAGCGTGTCGTAAAATTAAAATTTAAAATTGTAAAATTACAAGA
>NW_026267146.1:842728-844120 GCF_000697945.3 Frankliniella occidentalis | reverse complement strand
CCATAACCCCTACACACCGCCTCCCCGCCGGCGGCGCTGATGTTCTGCCCGTGTCGCTCCGGGCTGCTCAGTGTTATTGGCCAAGTTTGACGCCGAGGTCTACACGCCGTCGGGGCGGACTACCTCGACGCCGTGGGGAAAGGAGGGGGAGGGAGGGGGCGGCAAAGTTATTTTGACGCTGCAGGGCGCTAGCCGACACACTGCCGCACTGCTCGCTCGCCGTCTGGAGCGAGGGCGTGGGCTCGTGAGCTACAAGGGTGGCCATTATGCGCCCCATAATGCCCCGTCGGGAGCGAATGGGTAAACAGGGTGGCCGTGTTACATGGAAGACAGAGTAATGGCGGGAAAAAGTTAGGAAATTTGAAAACCCTGATTGCCTGTCCGCCCTCGTATACTTGCTTGGGTCCAGGGGGTGCGCACCCATAGAAATACTGTGTCTTGTTTCAAGAGCGTGCAGACCCAAGATCAACTTTACTCTTAAAATAAAGGTGATATTATCTTTCCAACAAGAAAAAAAAACTTATTTCAAAGACAATATTGACTTGTTTCAAGAGTGAATTTTTTCCTCTGTCAGCGTGCCCTTGAAATGAGATTCCCTTTTTTCTGGGTGCAGCCAATTCTCTCGGGATCCTAACAAGGTGTGATAGGATTCCATTGGCAAACCTGGCCGCGTGACTGCATCCCGGCAAGTATATACTCTTTCGCTCCAACGGGGCGAAGGGAGATAGGTAGATGGCTAGATGGACCCGCCGGCGCTACCATGCTGCGCGACCTTGGGACGCGCTCCACTATTTATTCCCAGATCGCGTCCTCCGCGGCGGCGATAGTGAGCGAAACGGAGGGGAAAACAAAACTCGATACCAGCGATCCGCTGCGGAGCGCGCGCGCGCATAAAATTGGGCCAGAGGGAGCAGACTGCTGGCGTGGCGTCAGAGAGAGAGAGAGAGAAAGAGAGAGAGAGAGAGAGAGAGAGAGGTAAAGAGGTAAAGAGGACTCCCCCTACTCCCCCTCTCTCCTCCCTGCGTTTTATCTCCCTTGGCGTCACTCGAATAGAGCTCGCTTTCGCACTGCTGTCGCACTTGCCTCTCCTGCCGAGGCTTACCCACCCAGCGGCAGCAGAGCGCCCGCTGAGCGCTGGGTAGGCCGTCCGTCCCGCCAGACACCTGTGCCAAGCGGGGCCGCCTACACCATGGGCGACCGAGGGATCTCTGTCTGTAGACCCAGTCCCAGACCAAATTCGACATTGCTGCTCGACTTGGCTACTCTAGGCGCACAGTGCACAGGCAAAGTCCAGCCGGTTCGACTCGCTTTAGCGGATGGAGTAAAGGTGAGAATGCAACTCCTGCTATCGCGACAATCGCTGTGTGACTGCCTACGCGGCGGGCGGGCGCC
>NW_026267146.1:841085-841643 GCF_000697945.3 Frankliniella occidentalis | reverse complement strand
CCCCCACACACACATACGGAGTCGGGGGGCGGACGTTTGTCAAGATAAGCAGCACACACACAGTCACACCACGTGTCGCAGCGTCGTGCAAGAAGGGGGTGAAATATTATCCGCGCTTTCCGCCGCCGTCTGCTGCGCACGGCGCTGCTATTGCCGCTGAAGAGTCGTAGCTTCGAAGTTAAGCCCCCGCGCCCCGCGTGTCGCCAGCCCGTGTTGGCGCGAAAGCTGACGGAGTTCCTCTCGCACCTTTTCTGCTCGTCACAACATAGCTTTTCGCCGCGTCGGTTCCCTCCCTCGTTGAAAAGTACAGAAATAAATGGAAAAAATTCTCCCCACACGCAGTTGTGAAGTTTTCCTCGCATATGGGATAGTGTACGTGGCGCGGAACGTGCTCTCCCACGCCAACTGCAGTCTGCCATTCTGCTGCGACTCGACGCGACCTCTGGCCCCAAACTTTTTCATATCGGGTTCTTTTCATTTATTTATTTTACTTTGCGTGCAATTTTTTGTGTAGAAATGACAGGAAAAAGCTAACTTTTGCTCCGCTGCTTGTTTGGG
>NW_026267146.1:824124-841035 GCF_000697945.3 Frankliniella occidentalis | reverse complement strand
TTCATCGAAGCTCACAACACATTTTTGAAATATTAATTACAAAATATGTCGTAAATTTAATTAATTTATCACAGTGTGACTCCATTTTGTATTTGTTATTTGTTGTCCGGCTGCTCCGTGATCCCGGTGTTTGTGTTGACTGTACGGCGCTGGGCGAGGGGTCCCGCTCCCCCACTTCCAAAATAAATGTATAACGAGTCGGCGAGTTAGGCGCGTGCTGGGAACAATTTCTTAAGAGTTGCACGGAATTTTTCGCGAATGAAGCGCAAGTTTTTGATCGTTCTGGCGATGTTTGGCGGTTTTTTGCGAGTTCTCACGATGCGACGCGAGTTTGACGCGAGTTCGACGTGAGTTCGGTGCGGGAAAGTGTACTATGAGTTAGCTAGTAGGGGACCCCTCGGCGCTGGGTCACGGTTTGACTTTCAGACGGGCCAGACGGGGACTGCAGGAGAACCGAGGTACGTACCTCGGCCGGTAACGTACCTCATACTCAGGGATCATACCCGGGGCACGTTATCCTGGGTAAGTACCTCAGGGTACGTTGCCAACCGAGGTTTGTCCCTCGGATCCCCTGCTGGGTGCACCTCAAAACCGCACTGCGCACTGGATATACAAAATAACTTTTAATTCTGCAAATCTTTCGTATCTCTACGATAGCTACATAAAAGTCAGCAAAATTTTGCATCTCTTATAGGCACTGCAGTGCTGGTTTATTGTCTTTACGGTAGTGCCAAACTTTTAGTGTTCCTTCATGGTATAGCTGATGGCTGTGGTGTGGCGGTTCCTAGTGATTGTCTCATAACTTTTTCAAGTTCATCCATCTTATTGCATTTTTTCCGCTTGCGCCCTTGCACTCAAACAAGGGTTTGTATTTTTCAGAAATTACCTAGCTGTTAAAATTTTTTATTGCGCGCAAGCTACACGTAGTTTTGAACGTACTTTTTAATGCATTTTAAAGCACAAATTGTGCCTAAGTAATGATAGAACTTTCTTTAAGGTGTCATGAAAATGTGAATAAAATGGTCTATTCATATTGACTAAGGTGGTTGCGATGAAATATTTTTCACTGATGTGCTTTGGGACCGGACGTGTCCCCGTGTTTGTGGTGACGACACGTGCACGTGTCGCACTGTACAATCCATAAAGCCAAAAGAGGCAAAGAAGTACCGAGTCGAATGTCTTCGCGACGTACTCTCGCCGTACGCGCGTACATATCATGTCTGAGTGCGCAAATGGGCAGCGACGGAGAGGTAGGTCCGAGAAAAGTGCTTCCTGTTTATGTTATTAATTTTATTGTACTTAGGAAGGTGCAGTAAAAACATCTTGGTGGGGTGCGCGACACGACATTTAAACGCCCTCTGTGAGTGATTCGTAAAAAACCTCTGAGGCGAGGGGTCGTCAACTCTATTCCTCGGTACACTGACTGATATTTCTACAAATATTACGATATTACTCCGATATTACAAACATTGCCAATATTACGCCTTACACGGCCAGTTGATGTTGACGACCCCTCGCTACGAGGTTCTCTTCTACATCTAACGATTGAGTATGTAGAAACCTTAAGAAAATCTCCACCAACGACTTCCTATTATTGGTGCAAATGTGAAGTAGACGCGGTTCGTTTTTTCCAGGAGCTTGGATTGAGCTATATGATGATAGTCGAAAGCACTTTGTACATCACTTTGGCGTGCACTCTGCGTGGCCATTATCCGCTGGCCGACCAGCAGTGAGTGGTTAGGCGGCTCGAAATAAAAACACACGATAGATCTCGCACAGAGAACCCATCTCGGTGTGTTCATCCTTAAATAAGGTGTCAATGATAATCACGTGCCAAAAATGGGCCAAGTCAAATCGACGAAAATGACCAGTGTGTAATGACAGATATTAAGTAAGAAGATACTCGTCAAAAGATTATAGACTTGTCAAAGAAAAACCAACAACAAGAAACAGAGCAACTAGTACAGGTTGGCGGTCGGATCTGCATTACTTTTTCACGGCCTGCGCGGGTACTTTTAACACGCCGTAGCTTTACACCTACCCACTTGAACGGCATGTGTCGTCTGACCACGAGGTCAACTAGCATGACTCAAACGTAAGTGGATATTAATTTTATCCGCGCTGCTTCTCCACTGGAAACACAAAGATGGAACTTGTCGAATTTCAATGATCGCTGGCTGGTTATTATGTTTCGGTGGCTGTCGGCGAAATTGCACTGGAAATGCAAGTGTGTGAATGTCGCTCACCTGTAGGTGAGCGACATTCCATTCGTACACTTAGGGGGGTAAACGTGTGAATTTTCTAGGAAAAATTCACACCTTTACCCCCTTAAGTGTACGAATGGAACGTCGCTCACCTGCAGGTGAGCGACATTCGCACACTTGCATTTCCAGTGTGCAGAAAAATGCCGATGCCGAGAGCATGCTGTTACTTTTGAATTTTCTTTAAAAGTATGCAGTTTCTATCCCAACGTTATCGTCCTATTATATTGGTTTCCGCAAAAAGAATAGCAGTCGTTTGACTTGCGGAAGAGATCAATTATGGTACCAAGTATTTAAGCCACAGCGTCCGTGCCGGTGCCACACTCCGCGCCGTCGCCGGGCCAGGGCGTCCGGTGATTCGCACCGCGTTACAAGTGGTCACTGCGTCTGTTGCCGATTTACACAGTAAACCAGCTCCAGCCGAGGCTCCAGCACCAATGTTTGCAGAATTATCGCACTTTAAAGAAATTCGAAAACATTTTCGACTACTCTGCTCACTGTGTTGCTTTGTATCTTTCTTTTTTGTTTTACAAATTAAATGAACTCATGCCAAAAAATACATGAGCAGTATAACATGTCCAAAGGCTAGCCGCCGTCTTTTCAATTAATGTAAATTATCAAGGAAAATTTTGAGAATTCAATTTCATTTCTTCAACTCTAGAAATTCTCAATTTTCAAACCTTAATCCCTCACGTGTTGTGGCACGCGGGGCTCGCGCGTGAGTCTTGCCAAAATCAATTACATTGCAATGCTGGCGATCATCTCCATCAATCACGTTTTTCTTTCCTTCGCTATCAATATCAGCACTGGGTCACTTTGTGTTGCTGATGCAGTCGCACAAGCGACTACTCTAGCCGATGTTCGCGCCTCCAAGGTCGCGGGGCGCGTGCTCAACAATATCAGCGCTGAAGGCTCCTCGGTTTGTAATTGTACTGTCACATCGCTAAAGGGTGCGCGCAACCACGCCGCGCCTTCCCATCCGTCGATAATTAACCCATCAATAATCGGTGATCGGAAATAAGCGCCCGTATCGTGCGAACGTTTCTGCGAAGATACTGGCGAGTCGGGACTGACGCGCTGAAAATGTCACCGAAGCGCATCCTTGCGCCGCCGGTCCGCGGTTTCCAGCGCCGGCGCCACGCCTAAAATATACCCTGCTTGGAAAGACCGTTTTCGCCCGGGCCAAAGGATGTTATTTTGGACTTCGGGAAATTGATGCCTCAAAGTGACCATTATCGATGATGTTTCGACCGAGAGGACACGTCAGGACGCGGCTGATACGTGAACCTGACATTGGTAGTAGCTCTCTACACTTTTAAAATGTATACATCACATATGACAGTTTTTAACTGCGAAAATGGGGAGTGGCGCGGCGGCAACAGCATAAAGTTAGCTGGCACGGAGCTGACGCGAAGCAGACGTGGAGCTGAAGCGAGCTGTCTTGGAGCCGACTTGAAGCTAAAGTGGAGCCGACTTGGAGCCGACTTGGAGCCGATGCGTGGAGCTCGCACGACTGTCCTTCTCATGGGCCGTGGCCGAGGCAGACTGTCCTTGACGTCGTCCAGTTTAGTGCGAATCAGCAGGGAATCCGTGGAACTTGCGTTCGCATGTGGACGCACAGCGTGCGAGAGGAGGGGACACTTTGACATTAACGTTCCCCTATTCAAAACCATTATGTAAGTGGGTCGACCCAAACAATTTCTGGAAGAGGAAAGAACAAGGTCTACGATTCGGTGAGAACTTTAAAGCCTTCTTTCCTAACCCCACTACTTCAACGTACGGCATTAAATTGCCCATATTCTTTGCAGAATCATATTCCTCGTTCTCTCCTCTCCGACCCTTTTTCGTGATGTTATGGTAATGAGTAGAAGAACGCTAATTTCAAACTCTCCCGCCACGCACTGCGCTGTGCGCGGGGGCACTACACTGGACGACCTGGACGACCTGCCGGCCGGTCCGGGGCCGGTCCTAGCGCGTGGCGGCGTAGTAGATCCCCGGCTGCCTGTTGCGGCGAGGGAAAAAATACAAAAAACACACAATATGAGAATGCTGATTAGAGGTGTCATGAGCCCTCATGTCCCTCCCCAAATAAAGAAAACGAGCCACATATGGAAAGAGTGACATGCGATGCGATCGGATGTACGGTGGTTTGGGCTCGGCAACACCAACAGACAATTTATTTTGAAAAAATAAAAAAAAGAATTCGTGCAGGGGTGCACATGACTACTGTACAACACTCTTTGCCAAGCCTTCATTCCCGAATCAGAGCAACAGCACATGTACCACTTGCAGCAATGGGCCATTAGCTCCCCCTCCCTTTTACTCACTCACTCACTCACTCACTTACTCATCCTTGCACCCAGTGAGCCATTGGTGGGAAGTCGCGACTTTTTACACGACGGCGGGTCACCCCACCCACCCCACCTTTCCATTTTATTTATGTTTTATTGAGATCTAGATTAACTAAGTTCAGAGGTATCATCCTCTCAATTTTTTTGCATTTAATATTTTTTATGGGGGGCTGCATGGGTTTAGGGGAAATTCCAAACATCATACAGTGCTTCGTCCGGCTTCGTCTGAGGCAGTTTCGTAATGGAATTGTCGGTGTTGAACATGTTCTACTCAAACGATTCCATGACAACACTTTATCCTACACAAATCACTGCAAGCGAGACTGCCAGACTGTACGCCGTCGTGCGGCACTCAAGTTTCCAGAGTTCAGTGACGCGGCGAGCGGGGAGGTGCAAGAAACTGCTCGCCGACGTGCGCGCGCGCCTCTATTACATCAACCGATGACTCAGGTCACTCCGGCCAATTTATTTAGGATTGTACCGTTTTTTCCCCAATCGGCGCTGGCTACATATGCTTTTTGGTCGTTTAAAAGAAGAACGCTTCGCCCTTCATGCGTATGCTCTGTTTTTGCATTGCCAAAAGCAGCAGGCCGCGCTTCGCTCCACTTTACTGATAACTCCCTGGCGACTTAAGTGTAGGTCACCGCCCAACCACGCTGCACTGCACATCAGGAATTGCCCAAGTACGAGGCGTTACCTTCAAACTAAATTATCTAGATCATGGTATTTTTGTTTTTATACTACAGCTACAATTTAAAAGAGATCCTACTGCTATTTTTGTAAAACTTGCCAATTTACTTAAAAAGTAGAGATGAAAACTGTACTACCAGTGTCTCACACCCCAAAATGTACAATAAAATTGCACAGTTTTTAATTATTTTTATGATGTACAGTTTTAAACTGTTGTTCGTTGTACTTTAGTGTATAAGTACTTACGTGGTGTCACATCGCTCGCCCATTGCACCCACGCGGCCGCTGCAGCGTCCCTGCATAGCGTCTCGGGCCGAGTCGCAGCCCACGGCCGAGAAGTTCACGTCGCTGATGGAGTCCCGGAAGATCCTGAAGGCCTTTTCGTGGCTGCATATACCTATAGGAGAAGACAGAGTCAAGCATACGATCTGTGTCAGAATGAGCCTTCGGTGCTCTAGTAAATTTTACTGCGGGTCCTATACACAGCACGGAAAATATTTTCGCAAAATATTTTTTGGGTTATTTTTGGTGTCAATATCTCTCCAGAGTTGCAAAAGGTATAAATTGAACAACTTACATCTAAAATTGATTCTTAAATTTAAGTTAATCCTTTTTATAACTTTTGTAACTCTAGCCTAAGAGATATAAACACCAAAAATCCACGAAAACAACAAAGAACAGTGGTAAGTTTTCATGCCCCGGTCATTCAAAAAGTTCGCCGTAACGAACCTGGTGAATTCAGCAGCTACGAGCTCTAATACCGCCTGTCAGATAGGCAACATCGTGCTTGCAATACATGCGTGTACTGCGGGGTGGCCTATCCTGAGTCTCACAGGCGCCGAGGTCACGCAATCAGGCACTTGAATTTGAGAAAAGCGGGCGTTCTTTTTGGACGATCACTATGTGTACGGCTTCCCGACAATTTCTTTTCGCTGTGCTCGTGCGTTGTTCAACTCGCTTCTCCTGTCACGATACAAAAAAACCTCTGGTACGTCATTCCTATTCAAAACACACACGACGTAAGCGAGCGGGCCTGCTCGGCTTGCGACGCATGCGCTTTGGAAGTCCTGTGGACGGAAAAAAGGCTTTGGCGCTCATCGGGTCTTTGAACACCTGTATGAGAATATGTGACACTTCGAGTGACTGACACTTGCTTCTCCCCAATCAGAATTCAGGGATTGTTCCACACTCAACTATAACTACCAAACACGACGCTGACTTAACAAGCTCGAGAAAAAAGTTTGGGTCATTCACCCAAAAGTTTGGACAAATTTGAAAATTAGAAAGAAAAGAACCGTAGGCTATGAACTGTTTCGGGAGAGGCCACCAATTGTTCGTATAATATTCTAGTTAGTGTAGTCTAATGGTTCAGTGTGAGACCGAAACTGATTACTTTTAGAAAGAAAACTCCAAACTTGTTTTAAATTGTTGTCCAGAATTTATTTCTTTGCAAATGTAGAGGCAGGGGGGCCACTCAGATTATGATTTCTTTGGTTTAAAGAAATGCCATCAGTAAAGACAGTCTATAAATATTAAGGGCAATTTGCAGCAGAGAAAATGTGTCTATCATGGGACGCACCAACACTGTGTGGAAAGTTTCCAACAAATCTGTTGCTGCGTACGAGTGCACAACAACCTACTTGATTGCTGTTTTTTGTCGTTGTATTTTTTTTAATAATAAGAGCCGATTTTCAGATACAGGTAGCAGGCAGGCAAGCAGGCAGACAGGCATGTAGATATGACAATGGATCCGACGGACTTGTCGGCCCATGTACGGAAACTCACTGCCACATACTAAAACTAATGAACATCCAAATGAAAAACTTAGGAGGAAGCACAGGTTGTAGACTACACGCAGCGCGGTATGAAAGAAACAACTTTTTATCCTACCTGCGAGGTCAGGCAGGCACCCTGGCTGGCTCATCGTGCCACCGTTTGGGTAGAAGTCGATGTGTCCGACGGGCTCCTCCAGGCCCAGGAAGCCAGCCGTCGTGTGGATGACGTCGACCAGGAAAGCGTCGCCGGAGTCCAGGCGTCGCTGCAAATCCACATCGCGGAACCCAGGCCGAGCGGGGTCCAGCCCTGTCGAGCAAATGAAAAGATAAAAATATTCAAATAAAGTATTCACAATATTTAAAAAAGAACAAACAAACAAACAAAACATTTGTTCACCATAAATAAATTGGAAACACTGTTATTCAATTTATGTGACGTCACATTACCATTGTCATATTCGTTTCGATGTACGTGAGTGCGTGTCACATTCGTTAAAATCTAACTGTAGAACTTACTATGCCAAGTTATAAGCCTGGGCTGACTCACGTCGAAACTTATGTGTCATCATGTCTTAATCAATATGAAAAGTTTAAGATGATACCGAATGTGACGTCACATGAATTGAATAATGACAGTGAACGAAAACTGATGAAAGAACTAAGCTGTTACATTTAATTACTGCAGTCTTATCTTTCTCCAGGCGCATACAGTGCGCCAATCGGACCTCTGATATTCAAGCTTCGGGTTCAAAAACTGCAGCGCTGCAGTGAGGGGCCTTGGATGGAGAGTCTTTTTGCTCCGACGCGCACATAAGCGTATGATCCCCGGTCTGATCCATGCGCCCTCACGGTATATGTCTGCCCCGGTCTATCCTTGAGCTAGTGGTAAAGGCTATCCATGTATGATGGATGAGCGGACACTTGATCGGGCATTGAACTGACCATGTGATAAAAATAATTGTTAAGCGAGTGCGAATGACACAGCAAGGCTCTCTCCCGACCCACCCGACCAAGGCGAAGATGGGACCCGTATCATTTCTCAACAATATTGCACTATTTATTTTGCTTTACACATTCTTGCGTTCGAAGGTGTATGCTTGCCGATATCGCAAGAATTCACTGATAAATAAAGTGTTGCACTGGCGTGCACATGCACGTGCTCAACACTATGTTTGACAGGATATTTGAATATTTCGAAGTGTTCAACAGTAAATTTGAACACTTTCATTTTTTTAAAGCTTCATAGCCAACCCAGAAGTTGAACACTTTTAAGTGTTCAACTTTACTGTTAAACACTTAATAGTATTTAAATACCCAGTCAAACACTTGAACGTGTGCAACACGTTGACGCCAGTTGAACACTCTATTTATCAGTGAACCCGACGCCCGACACAGGAGGACTCCTACCGACTCTTACAGCCACTGTTAAAAAATATTGTCAAATAATCACACTCTTTGTAGTGACTTGTTGGTTAAAAAACAACATCATTCGTTTTCATTGGCACGTGGCAAATTTCCTTCTATTTTCCCGTAGTGGTCCATAACAATGATTCCTCCTTTTCACCATACTGTAACAACACAAAAAAACCGTTGTAAATTTTGGTAGCAAGATGTATCATTACAGAACGAACAAGTTTGTTTCATTACAAATTTTTGGTGCAGGCGGAAGTAAATAACCACTGTTTTGGATTAAAAATTTGTTACAGAAAATTTATTGAACGTCGTTGGATTACAACATGTGTTGTTTTTAACAACATTTGTTGCTATCAAACTTTGCATCAAATCTGTTGTAAATTTACAACAAAATTTTTAACAGTGAGGTTGCTTGTAGTCATTCTTCTGGGACGTGAAAATAAGAAGTTTGAACCCAATGGCCGGATAAACACGAAAGATTAAAGCGTACAGGATAACGAACTTACCAGAGATCCTGTTGACCTTGCCGGCGCGAATATTGGCGCCCGCCACACCGGCGACGTGGGCCCCCAGCGAGTGCCCCACGAGGTGCATCGATTCCGGCAGGGCGCCGCGCGTCGCGAGCCAGTCCAGCAGCGCGGCCAGCTGGACACCCACCACGTCCACGTTGGAGCGTGCGGTCGGGTACCAGGGCACGGCCGACAGCGGGGACCAGTCCACCGAGACAACGTTCACGTCCATGGCATACAGGTAAGCTAAACACGAGGAAAATTACTACCGTTTGGCAGTCAAACCAAAGTATAAAGAGCGTCAAACCCGTCAAACCCTCTGAGAAAAACTAGTAAGGGTTACAGGAAAAGTTCCCATAATGTGTGTTTTGTAAAATTACATTTTGCAATTGTAAAATCACAAACACTATGTATCGACTTGGAATTCATTGATGAGCAAAAATAGGCTGTCGTAAAAATTCACAACATGTTTTGTAAATCGAAAATAAAAAATAAGTTGTAAATTTACAAAGATATTTTTACGGTGAAATACTTTTCTTCTCGGTCGGATTCGGGACACATTCTACCTTGTTTTGTTTTCCGTATTTTTTACCTGGTAGATTAAAAGACTACAATAAAGCAACCACAGCTCGCCCACCAAATCTTGTCTTGGATTGGTAATTAGACAGGAGGAAAGGGGGGGGGGCAGTCTCCCGCCTCGCTCTCTTCCCCTTTCCCATATCAACGTTCCATGGGTAGACTGGCAATCTCCATATAGCTACACCGCATGGAGAGCAAAAGTCCTCTCCGCCTCCGCTACGCGCGTTCCCGACCAATACAATAAAAACCTCATCGGAGACTCACAACATCGTTAGCAACGTCCAGCACCACCACCACACCCGTTCCACTCAGTTCAAGAAAAAATGAAACTTCGCGAAGATTCTGCTGGGCAAAAAATTGCCAGAACCCGTCGTGGTTTTTTGGGGAAATCACACACAACTCTTAGTCCCTTATCAAGAATAGATTGACTAGCGAAGTATTATGCCACGACTGGTCCGCAACTGTTTCAAATTAAGATAGCGAAATATTCATCAATTTTTGTCTACTCTGAAAACTCTAATGTGATACTGTCCAACAGCTAAGTGCAAAACCATGTGTATCACACTTGAAACTGTAGTACCAAACACTTCGAGGTGTAGTGACACACGTATCACACTGCACTTTTAATTGTGATTACATGTGTGGAACTACACCTTAAAGTGTCATACATGTATGGTACTACAGTTTTAAGCAGAGTGATACACATGGTATTGCACTTAAAACTGTTAGACCTTATCACACTTGAGTTTCCAGAGAACGAAGATGTGTCGGGATTTTACGTAAGCTCCGTATCGAGCGTTAAAATCACAACAGTCGCAACGTTCTTTCATCTTTGGCGCCCTCGTTGTGGTTGCCAACGTTATCACAGTTTTGGGAAACCCTACGTCCATCATGATCCGTCTTTATACCGTCACCCTCGGTACAGTGCGCCACCGACGCGAGAGCTCCAGGCTGCAGCTTGACGTCACGGGTATGTTTGCATATATACTGTACCTTTCTTTCTCCGGCTGTCATGCCGTCTTTTGTTTTCGACGCGTCTTAGACCGCGACTCCGCCGGCCACTGGGCTGGGCCCGCATGGGTTCGACTCGGGAAGTTTCTTTGCGTGCGGCCATGGGTGCCATGAGGAGGAGGAGGAGGAGGAGGAGGAGGAGGGGGGTGTCGGATGCATTCCTCATTATGCTAAATCTGACGACTGACTGTCTCCTCGCCACTCTTTCTGCCCCAGTAAGCGGCCGAGGGCCGTCTCCGTCTCGGGAGAACTTATTGTGGAACACAGGAACTTTCATGTGTATAAGGTTAATTTACGAAAGCGATCAACCAGAGATATGTGAGGTTGATTCTAGTTTTTTAAAGTTTTGCGAGTAGTGTTCCTGCCATTCTTAAGTTTGATAACTAGGCTAAAAGACACTAAAGATTTTAACACGTTTTCAAAAATTGAATTTCATGTCTATCTTATTCAAATACCTTAATTTTGTCCCGGTATTCAAATTAAGCACCGCATTTCTTCGACAGAAAATAAGAATTTAGCCACCATAACTACATAGGAAGTGGGGAAAGAAAACAAACCACTATCGTATTACCATGACATCGAAACAACTGTCAGTTCCGACCATGAACGTCTCTACAAGAGAGGTCGGGGACGAGAAGCGCATCGCCCCAGAACTCAGGGTCCCACCCCACAGCGTTTCCTCACCGTCCTTGATGGTGGTCATCATGGTTCTATTGACATTGCTGCCGAAGCCGTGGATCAGCACTTTGGTTGGCCTCCTCGCATTGAACCCGGACGCCTGGAGGCTGTTATCATCGCCGACCTGGAGGATGCCCGGCTGCACGAAGTTCCTGAAGATGAAGAAAAAGTATGGGGGTACGTTGAAATACAAAGATACAGTGTGTGTGTGTGTGTGTGTGTGTGTGTGAGAGAGAGAGAGAGAGAGAGAGAGTGTGCGTGTGTTGCTAATACGTGCATCTGGGGCAGGGTGAAGACGCGGGCAGACGAGACCGACAAAAACGTTTTTTATCTGGTCGCCAGTATTAGAACCCGAGTCCCCCGGGGAAGGGGGAAAGGAGGGCGTGACGACGAGCATCATCGGAGCGCGCCGCGCCGGCCGCGACCACAGTCCACTGCAGAGATAAGGCCCCGGGCAATCCCCCCTCCCCGGGGACCCTGTGGGGTCACAGCGGGCTTTTGGCGAACGCCTAACATCAGCTGGTTGTTATGAAATGCTAAACAACTAAAACTTCCCAACGCTGCAGGGAGGAATCACGTACTGTGTTTTTCAGTAGGGCATTTTTAAACGGACTCGTTGGGGTCGTTTTTTATCCGTAGAGGGGCTGAGGCTGGGCGTGACCGAGCGCACCAGATACCTGTTGTACAGCCTCGAAAGTTCTCTGGCGGTCAACCAAACTTCTTGGCTGTACAGGTTTTCGAGCAAGTTAATTTGTGATGTTGTCTCCTTGGATTAGCTCAACATTGTGTGTAGGTAACAAGAATTGTTAACGGTTTTTTTTTTAGCACTATCGAATTAATTTTGACATTTTATAGTGTCGTTTTCCCTCAAAAATTCTTTCAAGAAGGGGCTGCATGGCATGTCTGCACACGGAAAAATGAGTATAGTGCCAAGATAATTTTGCCGAACTAAACTGCGCCGAAAATTTAGGACGTCTTGTGCGCATTGATAGCGCGTTGCTTAGCGTTGGCGCTTGCATATGTTTGATGTCGGTTCTTGTGCTAGAAGAGTTCTCTAAGTTGTCTGTCGAGCCGCGGGGCGTGGGGTGCGGTGCGCGGGGGCTCCTCTCCCAGCAAATAATAACACGGACTTGTTTTCCGTTCCAATTTCTATACGAGGGCTCCGCGTGGCCCGCGAGCCCGCGAGGCGCTCCCGCGAACACACTTCTGGAGAGGCCGCACAACATTGCGACTGACGTTCGTGCATGAGAGGTGGTCCAAGGACCCCTCACTCTCCCCTCCCCGGCCCAACCCTTCGGCCCCTCCGACATCACGCATGGCTCCGCACATGCTGCTGAAAAACACGAGAGAAAAAGCCAATATTTTCACTCTTTTTCGCGCTCACCTGGTGAACACGTAGAACGTGATAGAGGATAAGCCCCTCTGCAGTTGGGGCTGCTGTTGTCGCTGAGGCTGCTGCTGTTGTTGTTGTCGCTGAGGCTGTTGTGGCTGTTGCTGCCGGGGCGGCTCTAGATCGGGCTGCTGCACCTCGAACGTCCGCGCCTGCAGCTGCGGTGGCGGTGGTGGCGGTCGTGATGGCGGCCCCAGCTGCTGCACCTGGGGCTGGGGTGGAGGCTCGGGCTGCTGCGTCCGAAACGTGAGTTGCTGTTGCTGTTGCTGCTGGGCCTCGTAGGCCTGCTGCTGAGCGGCCCTGTTGAACGCTTTGCGGAGCGCGGGCCTCCTGAAGTGTGGCTGCGGCTCGGCCACCACCACGTTGTAGCGACGCAGCGGGCGGACGGCGCGCCGGGGCCCCTGCGCTGGAGACAGGACAAGACGGCGGTGAGTGAGCGGTGCGGCGGGGGCGCCTGGTGAGTATGCAACCAAGCATACGCGCCAACAGGCCGGGCGGCGCGTCACACCGGCGCGTCGGCGGGGTGTACAGAAAAACACCGAAAGGCAGCAGCCAGAACGGAGCAGCCCTGTGGCCCAGTGCTACACCCTAAATGGGGAGGGATCTTCAACATACAAATTCGTATGTAGGGGGGTGCAAGTTGTATACCTAGGCTAGGTACAGATGCTTTGTATTCTAGGCAATTTTGATCCAAATTTGTATTATTAATTTATATCTGCTCAAAGACACATCAAGTCAAAAGACGTATACGTACAAAAATTGTCCCTGGCCATAGGGTGAGGAGAGGCAGTCTTGGGGACTGCCTAAAAACGTTTTGTGTCAGCGTCGTCTGGAGCAAGGCCAGGCCCGAGGCCAGGCCAGACCACCCATTATCGCACCCCAGACGAGCAACAGTAAGGCGACACGAGGCACAATCGACCTTCAAAAGTACCATCCCAAAACACACTGGCGCGCTTCAAACGTTTTCATCGAAGCTGCAACTGCTTCCGTTTGTCCTGTTTATTTCCTCGTTTGGTCCGGATTGCATCGCAGGCGCCCAGCCCAGCGCTCCGTGCTCACGGCGAGGCCCGCCGCGCCCGCCTCCCGCTGCGTATACAGTCACGACGACGAGGACTTGCGACTCACAACATGATGCACAGAGCACAGGACCCAAAACGCAAAATGGCACGGCGATCCGACGAATCGGGGCATGCGTCACCATGGTGTCATGCAACTATAATCGTTTTGATTTTCACGCGCTTTGGCTTCCATGTTGAATGTGAAACGGCTGAGGCAGAAGTAGGCAGAACTCAACCAAATAATGCCGGATTGAGTGTGAGCGGGTTTGCTGGCGCGCTCGGTGCCGTTGGGCTCCAGAAAGATTGCATAAACGGGGACATTGATATTTGGCGCAAAGGCGCCCGCACACCTGCATATACCACAGTAAACACTAGGGCTGCTTCTGGTTTCACTGTACCGGATGCGAGTGTGCTGGTGGGCTTGCCCATCGTAGCTCACCAAGGCGCCTTACTGCCCCGTGCGAGTATGCAACCCGTCCGCACGCATGCATCCGGTACAGTGTAACCAGAAGGAAGAAGGACGCGGATGGAGCGGGACCACAGGGACAGGGCTCAGGGAGGGATTCGTGGACCCCCCCTCCCCACCCCCCTCCACACACGCACACCCTCACCGATGTCGTCGTCCTGGTACTAACTCACCTGACAGGTGCTGAATGGCGGCCAGGATCAGGGCTGCCATGAGCAGCCCCGTGGCTCCCAGCACGGACATGTCCCGTGTGATGTGGTGTGCGTGGGTGGGTGGAGCGGGTCCTGGACCTGCAGGCGTGTCCTCGACGTCAGGCTGGTCCTGGACTTCTGCGGCTCCACGCGCAGACCGAACGCCGCACCCGGTCGACTATGTCTGCCCTCGAAAAATGATGCTTCGGAGAACCTTTACCACAAAAATGCCATAGAGATTTGCCGTCATAATCGAAATGCAGAGCACATTCTCAGTCATGAACTGTTTCGTAGTGGCGCTCGCACGCACTGTAGGGCGACCAGAAGGCTCCCCGGAAGCGCCCCCTCAACCTGCGAAAACAGGGGAGGGGGTGTTGGAAGAACGTGTGGCAAGTCTCTGGTCGCCCCCCACGAATGAAAATAAATGAAATAATGACCAAATCACCCTTTGCCCACCCTTTCACATCGACATCGCCCACCCCAGATGACCACCACCCCCGTATAACCCACCTCGAGCGGCGAGTGCTACTGCAGCGCGGTACGCGGGGCGCTCCCTGGCTCCTCGAGCGGCGTCCGCGACGGCACTCCGCGTGTGTTGTTGTCGGACGCCACGCGCCGCCCGGGACGCTGCGACTATGAGTATATTTTTCGTCTTCGCGGAGCGAAATTGGAGGGAAGCGCGAGCCTTTTGCGGTTACCCCGCCTCGCCAGGGCTGAGCCCGGCTGAGCCGGAGGGGCCGCCACAACGGAGCCGCGTCCCGAAGGCCAGAGGTCCTGGGCGGATATTCCCATTCGTCAGAAAAACACAACACACACACACACAAATTGCAGAATTATACCGCGTTGTTAATTTTGGTAGTTTCCCTCAACAGCAGATAGGGAACACCCAACGACGACGGCTAAATGCTGGTGGAAAATCTCGAGACCGCAGGCGCATTATGGATTTTGGGATTTTGCGGATCATGAAGTCTGATCTGAGCCTGAGGAGTAATAAGTTTTTTTGTGTGATGGTGAACATATTGGGAGGAAGCAGCGGAGCGAATAGAGAAATAGGGAGGGAATGCCTGAAGCACGCTCCTACGTCAGCGACGGTATACCAGGGACTCCCCTATGCTCGGCAGCTAAAGAGGGGGGGGGGGGGGACTCGGAACCGCACGAGGCAGGCCTTCTGTTTCGGCTGCTATGTGTATGTTGTGATGTACCCGAAACGAGAGACGCGATCTGCCAAGATGGCAAGAGACAACGAAGAAAAGTCCCGTACCGGCGATAAGTACTCAATTCTCCTTCCTACGTACAACGAAAGAGAGAATCTCCCCATAATTATTTGGCTCATTTGCCAGTATTTGGATACAAGGTATGACATTCGCGCTAAGCCGGTTGAACTAGGTTAGAATCTGTCTGCCAAGTCAGTTGTATTTGTTTTCTGCTTTCCTTAGCTGATTTCAAGTAGCCCTCTTAAACCCTCTGTCGCAAAATTTCGCTGAAATAATGTAAACGGCGTATGAATGCATGCAAGTGAATAACCCAGCTAGGAATAA
The DNA here is from genome assembly GCF_000697945.3 of Frankliniella occidentalis. Classification (NCBI taxonomy): domain Eukaryota; kingdom Metazoa; phylum Arthropoda; class Insecta; order Thysanoptera; family Thripidae; genus Frankliniella; species Frankliniella occidentalis. The sequence continues at coordinate 825,125 of NW_026267146.1, read as the reverse complement.
CTCAACTTACCACATATCTTATGTTTCAGTGGCTTCAATTATGAGATAATTGTGATTGACGATGGAAGTCCAGATGGCACTTTGGATGTTGCGAAACAACTTCAAAAAATCTACGGCGAAGATAAAATTGTAGGCATCTTACAGATTTATGATAAATTCCTCCTCTACGTCAGGGCTTGACAACTGTGGCAATTATTTGTTGTAGGTGTTACGACCAAGAGAGAAGAAGCTTGGGCTGGGAACTGCATATATTCATGGAATGAAACATGCTTCTGGCAATTTTATTGTGATCATGGATGCTGACCTATCTCATCATGTACGTTATAAGATGTAACTATCAAATTTTGATTGATTGATTAGTCAAGTCATGCTCACAAGATGTTTCATATTGTTTTCAGCCTAAATTTATTCCTGAGTTCATTAAACTTCAAAAAGAAGGAGACTATGACCTAGTGTCAGGAACCAGGTATATTGGAAATGGTGGTGTGTATGGATGGGACTTTAAAAGGAAACTTGTTAGTCGGGGAGCCAACTTTCTTACCCAACTCCTGCTACGTCCCGGAGCATCAGATTTGACTGGCAGTTTCAGGTGAGTTCTGAAATTTCAAATAATTCACTGCTGCAACTAGACATTCTGAATCACTTTCCATTTGCCTAATCTTCATTTTGGTGAAAATTTTGCAGGCTTTATAAAAAATCTGTTCTGGAAAATCTTGTAGCTCGTTGTGTTTCTAAGGGATATGTTTTCCAAATGGAAATGATTATCAGAGCTAGACAGCTGAACTACACTATAGGGGAGGTAAGAAATATACAGCAATGTTCCTAAAATTTTTCTCTTGATGTTTCTAGTGCTCTAACTTACTTGGTATTCTTTAGGTTCCTATTACATTTGTGGATCGGGTGTATGGAGAGTCAAAATTAGGAGGTTCAGAAATTATTCAATTTGCAAAATCTCTGTTGCATTTGTTTGCAACCACTTAAAGATGTTACTTATTCCAATA
>NW_026267146.1:820569-824074 GCF_000697945.3 Frankliniella occidentalis | reverse complement strand
TCTCCCCCCACCTCCCTCCCCCTCTCCGTCCGTCCGTCGCCAGCCCCTGGGCTTGCCTCGCGCTAATGGACTTAAATATGCGGTGTGGCTTTATTTAATAGCTGGAAGGGGGCTTGCTGTAAGGACCGCGCTCCGGCACAAGCTCCTTGCACGCTTTTCTTACGTTTTCTTTTTTCTATCTTTTTGTGTCTGCTCCTTCAGCCCCGCCCCTGCCGCGCCCGCCTAATTCAGCTCCGCCAACTCTGTGCAAGAAAACTTTAGATGGTGCCGCGTAGCATATCTAATTCGTACGACTTTATTTTTATTGTTGCCCTGTACCACGCCAATTTCAAAACTGTCAGACAATTTTGTCAAGCCCCATAAATTAACGTCAAACAATTTTTTAGGAAATGACAAAAAACCAAAACAAAAACACAACAACGTCCGTCTTTGTTGTTTTGGCTCTGCTGCCAAGGCTGCTGCTGCGGCTAATGGCCGACCACTCAACAGGTCTGGCTTCTGCCTTCCGGGCTGCTGCGGCTGACCCGCTCATCACGGGGCCTTCATGCTTTTACCCTTTTATATATTTGGGGTTGTTTTGGTGCGTGAGAGCCAAAGTGCGACCGACCACTGGGCGCCCCGCGACTACACAAAGCGCCACCGGCCTCAGACCTCAGCCGGGACAGTCTTCTTGCTCTCGAGGCTGTCTGCCTGCATCCAGCTGGTTAAACAAATATTTGTAGATTTTGTGATGCTTTTTTTTTTCGTTCTGAATTGCAACATTACAAAATCTCATTTAAAATGACGATATATATATTGACTTCGAATTGCTCGACGAGCAAAGATGATCTGCTGTAAGTTTACGAAACCGATCGGGAATTCACAACATCAATTGTAAATGGTGAATTCTCCCCAAAAATATAGTGAAAATTAACAAAGAAGACGTTTGTCTGCCTGCGCCGTCTGCCCGTACCTTCTCCCTTCTCGGAGAGGTAATCCCCGCCCCTTGTCGCGGGGGCGCTGGCAGGAGCAGCAGCCTCCTGCATAAAACAATCGCCATGAATTTCCTCTGCCGACACGCTGTTGTGAAGTTTATAGCAGCTGCTCCCCGGCGGAGGCAGCGGGGGCGGCGGGTGTCTGGCGGACGCGCAGCAGCGCCGGCCACTTCCGACTTCCGACATCCGGAGGCGGGAAGAGGAAGTGGAGGGGGGGGGGGGCTCATGTGGGTGGCGCGCACAATGGGCTGGCGCAATTCTTCCCTCTCCTCAGAACTCAATAGCATAGTTGCTGTAGTTCCGGCGGATACAGTAGAAGAGAGGGAAAGGGGGGGGGGTCGAACTGCCGGCGGCCTCAGCAGCACGCCGCTGCAATTGAGGTTGACAATGGGGCTAGACTAAGCTTTTTGGCGTGGCGCACGGCATGGGGAGGGGTGGGGGTGGTGCAGGCAGAAGGCAGGCGAGGCAGTCATTAGACCCAGCGCCAGTCGATCTAAGTGCGCTGTGCGTCCAACAACTGGCCCGCCGCCACGTAGTGCAAACGCCAGAGCGACCCCTGTCAGAGTGCTGCTCCCCTCGCGAAGAGGGCACCGCGCGAGAGTGCCCTTACCCCCCTGAGTGCATCGTCAGAAGTGCTCCTCTAGAGTGCTCCGCTAGAGTGCAGCCAGCCAGTATGTCAGAGTGCAGCTCGGTGTGATGTGAAGAGCACCACGCTGTCGTGGGTCGGGGGATTTGATTGGTGGCTGACATGGCCGTGACGGCTCGAGCTGCCCCCCACCCCCTCTCCCTCCTCCTTTCCACCTCGGTCGCTCCCCCTGTACGCCCGACCCCCACCCGCTAACTGGCTCCTGTGACGTCATGACGAGCAGCGAGGACCAAAGATAAACCGCCAAACAATGGAGCTCACTTAGAGGGGCGAGGGGGAGGGGGTCCTATAGACGGACGGAAAGCCTCTGTCCCCCCTTCCCTAAAATAGGCTTTTCACCTTGGGGGTAAGTAAGGCTAGCAGCGGTTCAGAGGGAGGGGGAGAAGAGGGGGGGGGGGCACGCACGCGTACACACACTTACACAAGGGCTAAGTGACTTGCCCCGGCTCCCTCCACGACCCTCTTTTCTTGGAAGTCTCGCTTAGGTCCTGGCGTTACCACGGTAACATGCGCCCGTGCTGCTCGGACGACCTTTGAGAAGGAGGACTTTGCAGTTTCAAAGTGCCTGGCAGCTGCCAAGTCTGCTTCGAACCCTTCCATGCCCGCCAAGCTACGCCATGTCCCCCAATCCCCACCATACCTCCACCCTCCCGCCCTCGGTTTCCTCCTCCTGAAGCACATTGTTCTCCGTGTGTCGGAGCGGATGGGAGCGGCAAAGAGTCTAGCGCAACCACGGTCTGCCCTGGCACTATCCGATCCACTTCCGGCTCCCACTTCTGGTTGTGTTTTTTTCCTTCCGTAGCTCTGCCACGGTCGGTGGTACTGCCCGAACCGGACCGAACCGGACGCAGCGCCGATGCCTCACTCGTCGAGGGTTGTTTAGAAAAAAAAAGTCTGTAAAGTCTTGTATTCTTTGACTTCCGTGGATCTTGTCTAAGTTGAGTTAAAATCTACTCAATTACTTATATACTGCACTACGTAACTTATTTTCATTTTCTTCTACGCACACTCACAAAAATGTGTTCTTGAATTAAATGCACTCTTAAGTTTTTACTAGAAAATTTGTCTAGTTACTACTAGGCGTTTTGTGCTGTTGTAACTTGCTAAGAAGTCCTTTAATGTTGTTAAAATTTGTCTTCGTAATACTGAACTTATTCCTAGCACTGGTCAATATATTACTAGAAGAAGTTTAGCAATACAAAAGAATTTCTTTGCAAGTTACAACAGCACAAAACTTTACTAGTCACCTGATTTTCTGGAGTGCATTCTGCCTGTGTAAGGAGTAATCGACTCAAGAAAATCAAGTACCCAAAATATGAACTTCTATGAAGAACACACTTCTTTGGGTGCTCTGATATACGTGAACACCATGCACCATGCGTCGCCACAAGTATAATGAAAATAATGGAAACGAAAGGAATGGAAAAGTGATTATAAACCGTGCCGTGATCCTCACGTCGTGATACAGAGATTTCCGTTTAAAGCTTCATATCAGATTGCCGCACGCTTAAACGTCTGAACAACGCTACTACTGATGAAACTCCTTAAATTTACTTTCTGATGCCTGCCCTACAAGGCGTGTCAAAACGTTACCGCGGGTGGCGTCCCAGCCTGTGCACTCCACGGTACGTACCTCCTGCTGAGAAAGAAAGAAAGAGAAACACAGTTAGCGAGAGGCAGGGTGCAACACAGAGAGTGGCGACGGCAGTCTGAGCAAAAGAGAGAAGGGGGAGTGGGGTAAAGCGGACGCGTCAGAGGGATCGAGAGAAAAGCAGAGGGGAAACAGCGAGGAAAAAACATAGATGTCAGAGTAAAGCCATAAGATGAAGTTACTGCTTTCCGGGCGTGGGCGTGGAGAATGGGAGGTGGGTTAGTGGGGGGGGGG
>NW_026267146.1:814938-820519 GCF_000697945.3 Frankliniella occidentalis | reverse complement strand
ATGAATAGGAAATGAAATAAACTTGAAACAGATATTGTATTACATTTTATGATTTAGGCTTCCTTTCATCTTCATATTTGTAGTGGAGATCGCTACTGTCATCAATAGAAATACTTGTCCATCCTTTCTCAGTCACATGGTACACTAGGAACAAACAAATCATGTTAAAGATAAGGGTTAAATTTTTAAAAAAGTGAGCATCAACAAAGATGTACCAACCTCTGATCAAGCCTCCAGATGCTACATCACGGAAGGTAGCATGATAAATAGAGCGGCGACCAAGATCATAGGCTTCATCATTGGTAAGATCCCACTTGTAGCCAGAATCCAGCACACCAAATGCATGGACAGATCCTGACCCAACTGAGAAGCAATCACCCTTAGTGCGTGTCCCTTCGCTGTCCATATAATAAAGGGATGATCCCTGTGCAGAAGAACGGTTCATGTGAGACACAAAGTAACAAAAACAAAAAAAAACATAAAACAACAAAAACATGAACTGCTGACTTACCCTCTTGTCCCAGCCAGTTATCATCATACCAATTGATAGGCCCATTCCTTTGTAATTGTACACCATGTTGGACATTAGCTTACTAGCAGCAGCAATAGAGATTCTTTCTCTGTTACGAAGCTCATACAAACGGCAATGTTTAGCAAGAACTCTGTCCCAATACACACAATCGGCAGCACCACCGGCCATTGTTGCCAATAAATAATCATTGAGCTCAATGATTTTCTTAACCTCAGAAGACCCTAAATACAATATTAATAAACAAAATTTAGTTACAAATTCTCATTATGAAAACAAAGCATTTGAGGTTACCAGGCAAATATTACACTAACCAATGTAGGAGCCTCCAGTGGCACGGGAATCTACAGCAAGGAGAACTCCACCCTGGTAACGGAAGCCAAGAGTAGTTGTTCCATGGTCAAAATGCATACGAATGTCGTTTCCGAGCTCATCTTTCTGGATTGCTCCCAAAGACTCGGCAGGCTGAAACAAAGAGACATTTAAATATCTACATCTTCATGTACATACACACACTTCAAGGGCTCACGCTTTGCAGTTACATAATAATAGTCTAAAAGTAAGTAATTTTTCTTAATAAAAATTGTTGCAGTTGTGAATACTTTCAGAATGACATGACAGATGAATGACTATGCACATTGTTTTGAAGGTTCTGATTGAGATGAGTCATCTAAAGTTCACGTGAAATCGAAACAAGGAGTAAGTAGTGATATTCTAAAATCAATTCCTCGCCTATGGAACAAAAGTGGCCACCGAAGGAATTCAAAAAACGTGAATTTGGGTGTTTATTTCTCTTTTGTGGAGGTTAGGTTCTACTTACGTTTATGTAGGGCGGTACGGCAAGCTGACAGCTATTGTACAAATTTCCAGTATATTGAGCGATGTCATCTTCCATGGGGATGACATTTTTCCTCAAGTTGAACTTGAATTGGGTATCCAAACCACACAATTCTGCGAGAGCCATGACAGAAGCTAAAGTTGAACTAAAAATGCCACTAATGTCCAAATCGCCGGCCACAGCCTTCACCAAGCTTTGACGCCTTGCTGTTAAGCTGTTGTGAGAGAAGAAAAGAAAGAAAACTGAGATTTGAGATGAAAAAGTTTTGAATCCTTACACAAACGCGGGAAATCGAGAAGTGAATTGTTTATTTATTTCTGGGCTGAGTTCATGACAGTTTTTATCAAGTTATTAATTACTGACCCATGTCATAGTTTCTTCTTAAGTTTCCTCTCACTCTTTAACATCTTCATTAGTGTTTTTTTGGACGAATCATTGTTTTGTGATGTTCTTTAGCTACGTTGTAAGCGCATGTGTATTATAGAAGATCTCCTTTCATTCTAACCAATCAAACTTGTTGAGTTCAAGATTAAAGTAATTCGTGCAAATTTTATTGAGAATCTCCCAATAATGTCCCGAACTCCGAAATCTTCCAAACCTTCGGATAAAGGACAAGCACTGAAACCCTCTGATGTATGTGTCATTCGCAAAATTTTGAAAGACCAAATCTTGATGCCTAGTGCCAATCCTTTTCGAGGATCTCCTAAAGAATTTGCTGATGTGCTCTCTCTCTTTCGACGAGCTATGGAACATGGAGAGAGTAATTCAGCTCTCCTGATTGGGCCAAGAGGTTGTGGAAAAACCACTGTAAGTTTGTCGATATTTTATCTGACTCGCAATCCTAATGACGTCTTAGTAATCCTCATATATTTTCCTTAGCTAGTGGAATGTGTTATTGAAGCACTTCAAAGGGATTGCCTAGCTTTTGACGACTCTGTCATTGTGCGACTTAATGGCTATGTTCACATGGATGACAGACTGGCATTGAAAGGTATTGCTACCCAGTTGCAACTAGAAAACACTCTTGGTGATAAAGTCTTTGGATCATTTGCAGGTAATACATAAACAATTTTGCATTTCTTGTTAAATATTTCTTCACTTTCGAGATTCTGTATTCTTTAACTTACTTTGACAGAGAATTTAAGCTTCCTTCTGCAGTGTTTGAAAGAAGGTGACAGAGAACATACAAAATCAGTCATATTTATTTTGGAGGAATTCGATTTATTCTGTCATCATCAAAATCAAACTCTGTTGTACAATTTATTTGATGTTGCCCAGTCGGCACAGGTGAGTATATTTTTCTAGTGATGAATACTTCTCTACCTTAAGATGAAGTTTTAATCTATATTCTTTATTTCCAAAACCAGGCTCCTATTTGTGTACTAGGCATTACCTGCAGGAAGGATGTCACTGACCTGCTGGAGAAAAGAGTTATGTCCCGATTTTCCAACCGTCAGATTCATCTTTATCCTCACGCAACTGAAACATTTGAAGATGGTGTAAAAAATCGTATTCAGCTTTGTAAAGATTTGCTATCAATTAGAAGTGATAACAAGAAACACCCACAGTTGAGTGTCAGGGCTTTACAACTTTGGAACACCCACTTAGAAGGTCTCTTTGTTAATCCTATTGTAGTAGACTGCTTGAAAGACATGTACGCTTACACTGTTTGTGAAAGATCACTACGGAATTTTTTGGTAAGAAAGTTTTGCTGTATTCAAATAAGATAGTAATGGAAGCCATTTTATTTTCCATCAAACTGCCAACTAATCCATCTTGAATTCTTCACAGCTCCTAGTTATCTGCAGACTCTGTGATGATCACCTAGAAGTGACACCAACAGATTTTTCTGAAGTTTCAAGACAAATGCGCCGTAATCTCAGGGTTGCCTTTGCTGAAGGGCTGTCTATCCTCGAGTTATGTCTGGTAAATTAATTAATATTTTGAATTTGGGAAAACTGCTAAATTCTAAGAACAATCTTGTAATATTGTTTGTATTATTCCAGCTTATTTCAATGATGCATCAAAATGAAATTTTTGATAGTGCTCCCTTTAACTTTGAGATGGTTTTTGCACGGCTTTTAAAATTTGATCAACACAGCTCTAAGACAATGACTGTTGATCGTCAGGTTGTTGTTAAGGCATTTGAACATCTCAAGGTATTTTACTCATTTGGTTTTCTATCTTTGTTATTAGATAGGGTCTTCTTAACATTGATTGATTAATTTATTCACATTCTTTTTCATAGAGCCTCGAGTTCATTAGGCCAGTCAGTACCTCTAGTCAAGTACTCAAAGAATTTCAAATGTTTAATTTAATGCTCATCACTGATGAAATTCGAGAAGCTGTTAACAACTATCAAGGACTCCCAACTGAGGTATCGCAGTGGGCATTTTCTGATTACACTTAGTACCTGGGTTTTCCTTATAAACTTGGCCTGTCTACTACTTTTAAGTTGAATGGAACACTTCTTTGTTTATTCTCTCTTTACATTAGAATGACAAGGCTTTTTGTAGGTTCAAATATTATTTTAATTTTTGCTTGCACTTTGTTACACAGACAGTTTTTTCCTGTACCTTAAACATCTAAGTACTGAATACAGTGAATGTTTCATCTACACCTAGCATTTTGTGGCGTTCATAATTGAGAATGGACCAAGTATTGGGGCTCATTGAGTCCATCCGTCTAAATTATGAAGCTACAGATTTCTAACACAATTTTAAGAACTATAAACAAGCATCTATTTTTTATCTTTAAATATACAGAACCTGGAAAACTGTGCTTTCCAAAACTCCCCCTTATAGCATTTTCTCACCCCTTTGAATGTTAAAGAGGGTTTCACATTCTTTTTTGTACCTTTGAAACCAGAACGCAGCAAGTGTTACAAACAAAATACATTCAGGACAAAGTTGTGCTGTGCTTTTGTAGTAGATTTTTGAACAACAAAACAAAACAAAAAATGTTCAAAAGAAAAGACCACACTTTTGTTTCCCACAATCCTACAGCCAGGGAATACTGCTTCAACATGCCCACTGATTTTATGTGGTCTGTTGGTTTAGTACTTATAACATTATAAAAAAATATTTTTTTGTCAGTAATCACTTTCTGCTAGCTCTCTTTTTTAACAAGGTTAGGCCAATCTGCTTTTCAACACTTCATCTGGGAGGAAGCACTCATTATTTTAAGCTACTGAATGTAGACATGCTATCTGAATGGACATGGCTGATCATCTTTTATGACTACTTGAAATGGGTACAAGTTCTCTTCTGTGTGAGGTTCCAAATTTTTTCTGTCTTTGGGCAACTTTTGTGAGGTCTGTCCTGGCAAAAGAACTAACACATAAGATTGTTTGCTTTTATAAAAATAAGAGACAAGAATAGCATGTGAAGGTATCTGGAAAGGACATACTTGCCATTCACTGTTTACACACAATTTTCAAGATTTTCAAACATACATGCCACTCTTGAAATTTGAAATTTTAATAAAAACTAAACAGTATTTCTACTTTGTGCATCAAAACATCTTAGAAAAATTTCTTTTTTCACCATACTCTCCAATATACTTTAATGATATGTGATTGGAAGTCTTTAGGTGTGTAAAATCTCCAAAATGATATGTGTCAATTGGCAACTTTAAATATTGCCCTTCGTCAAGAAAGAGTCTTGACTGATTAAGGCAGCATAGTCTGATTAGGCTAGCAAAAATATCAAGTCTCATCGAACCACAATTTATCCTTAACATTTTCCTCAAAAAGTCATAGAATGCTCTGTTTGCTCTGTTCTGTGAGGCAGAAGATTTGGCTGTGCACTTTTTCAGGCAAGTGTCACTGGCAAAAAACATAAACTTAAATTTTTAAAGTGGATGAAACTCAAACAATGAAGCAGTAATGATCTACAAAGGTACTCAAACCATTACAGCTTTCCGTTCCCCACTTTTCAGAAAATTCCACCTCATATTAGCTTGTTTTATAGGAGCATTCTAGAATATTTTTTATCAATGTGATATGATGTAAATACCACTTATTGACTCTTGAGTTCTGTATAGTTATCACTTATGAAAAGAGTTAGTATTACAACCTATTAAAATCAATTCATGAAAATACGGTATGATTACACACATACAATTACAAATTTTACCCCAGAAAAATCTGGCAAGCAATAGGATAGTTAAGAAAGAGGAGTAAAACTGACTAAAAATGATAACATTCACAGTGT
>NW_026267146.1:808426-810173 GCF_000697945.3 Frankliniella occidentalis | reverse complement strand
CATTTCCAGGAGATCTCCTGGGACTCTTCCAACTCCCCTGGGAAACGGAAAAAACTCCTGGGATTCCCAGGGCTTGTTTTTACCGTGTGGCCGGAGGCGAGGTAGGCCCCGGGGTACCCCCGACATGACATGTCCATTCCTCTCTACTCCTGTGACCCCACCCCCACCCGCCCTCGCGCGCGTGTTGCATCGGACCCGCACGCGTCAAGGTGCCCCCTGGCCTGGAGTCGCCTGGAGTCTGCCCTGGAGAAGGCCTCCTGCAGCGGCAGGCTGTCCATCACATCAGGGGGAGTGCGAGGGTCAGGGGCGCTCGCCGGCTACTTGAGGGGGATGGAAGTGCTTCTCCGGGGCCGCTCCTGGGGGGCGTGCTTGCCTGGCTGGAGGACATTCTCTAGTCGTATAAAAGGGGTGCTTGAGTCAGAGAGGACTAAGTGAGAGTAACAAGCAGGTCGACTCAAGTTTTACGGCTTTTCCTCTTTCCCTCCCCCTTTTTTCTTTGCGTTTGGTTTGCGACGGCAAGTGCAAGATGAGAACCCTTCTCCGTACCGCGACTCACCCCCCTCGCCCTCATGGCCCACCAGCAGGAATACGGCCATAGTATGTCCCCATGATGCGCGGCTCGCAACTTATTCTCACACTCGGTCATCACATCGTATAGGCTACGGCTGCGGTGCTACGGACCTACGAATCTCTACCAATCCTACACGTAAATCTAACACTCTTTGCAGCTACACTGCACCGCATGCAGAGCACAGAGCATGTGGTCGGCTTCCAAACTTTTTAAAGTGGGCATACATACACAACCATTTGTTTAAAATTCTTCTAAAATGTGATTTGAATTCCTTTTTTTGGTTTGAAAGTTTTGTGAACAATTTCGTGAAGTTTGGCATTCTGGTGCTTCGAAACGTTATTTATTTAAACGGCTATGCCTACGCGCCACCTCGCGCTGTGTACTTACTGTATTGCTTGCGGCTGTTGGACGGCGGCCGGCACTGGCGGCCCTCGCCGACCTCCTCGGAGCAGACAAGGCCGGACTCGCAGTCGTTGTCCCGTCGGCAGAGCTCGCCCTGGCGCAGGCCGTACGCGAACACGCACGAGCCGGTCACTGCAAGCACGGGAGCAACAACGCGTCACAACCCTCCGCTTGTTCTCTCTCCCCCACCCCTCCCCCCTCCAGAGTCCAGGAGAGGCAGGGGGGGGGGGGGCACACTCTGTACGCCACGTCACGAGGCCAAATTTCATTTACCGGGATAGTCCAGGGGGGTCAGGTCAAGAGCGCAGAGCTCCAGCCAATTACGAGCAAAAGAGAAAACAAGGCTTTCCTCTCTCTCACTCACTCTCACTCGCTCGCTCGTACTACTCACCTCCCTCGATGTCGATGCACACGGACCCCGGGCAGCAGTGCTCGTTGGCGGTGCACTTGCGGCCGTAGCACGGCTCCGGCTCGGTCTCTGCCAGCTCCTGGTAGATGTCCGTGGGGTTCTGCAACACACAGAGGGGGAGATCGCCGCGCCGACTTAGTTCAGAATTCCAGCCACATCCCGTTAATCTCTCTTCCCTTCTCTACTCTCCCTTTCTGTCTCCTCTCCCGTTTTTTTTTTGTGTGTTTTATTTTTGTTTTTTGTGTGTGCGACCCTGAATGACGCATGGCGCGGGGCTCGGCCGCAGAATTCATCAGGGGCCGCGTGGACGTGAGGGTTACGCGTCGTGGTCGCGCCGAGGGGCGGAGGAGGGCTGTAGGGATTGG
>NW_026267146.1:797738-800168 GCF_000697945.3 Frankliniella occidentalis | reverse complement strand
TCCTCCTCCTAAACCTTGCCACAACGCCCTCCCTTCATTCTGTCGCTGTTGGAGTCCCTGCCCCTACCTACTAATTAAAACACAAGGAAAGAAAAAGAGACGGCCAGGCACGGAGGTTCCTTAACAAAATATTTTGGAGCATGTCTTTTCTTTATTGAAAATTGTTTGCGTTACGCTCGTCGATTCCAAAATGCGCGATGAAATCGCGATGAAACGAACCAGAGGTATCTGCGCTCGATATGCGGAAATGTCGCCTTTTTCAGCCGAGTTAGTATCATCAAAACAATCTCGAAACCAATACATACATATCATATCGACCGGGTTATCTAAACGGAATGGTGATAAGCCGACGCAGACGCAGGATATATATGACGCGTGTGAACCACTGGAACAGCTGCTTAGATGTGGGCCTAGGGCTTACGCAGAGCCAGTGTAAACTCTGGTCGGCTTGGCTCCTCTTCAAACAAGTCCGTCTGTAAAGCACCGGGCCTCCGACCGGGCGGAAGCCGCCTGCGAAGCGCAGGGTAGGCAGACCCGCTGCGCACGCCCGCTCGACGGGCCGGCCTGGGCTGCAGGCGCTCTCCCGCCACCCGCAAGGATCAGACCGAAAGAGAGTCCTCTTTGACTTGTCAGGCAAATTGCGCGCTATGCACGGTAAAAACGAGTCCTGATTGATTCTCATGAGAATTGGAACCCCACAGTGGATTGCCAAGCCCAGATGCCGAAGGGACATCCCCTGGATAAAAATCACTTTTCTAAAGGGCAACCTCTGGGGCTTTACAATGCGTCAGAATCTTTCGCAATAATTATTGGCAAAGCGTTTGGAAAGAATTTACTTTGCAAGATTTGAACAGTGCACACTGTGGCTCTGCACTAAAGCGAATGACGTACGGTGGTGTGGGGCGGGGCGTCCCTCGCGGCGGTAGGCATGTGGGCGAATCAATGCAGCCCATTTGGTTGATGAAGATACAGTGCCGTGAGAGGGCACTGCCCACCCCCCGCCCCACAAGCGTAACCCTCACGGGGTGGCGGCGTGCGGCTCTACACACGAGCAGCAGCCGCGCAAACAGCGCGATAGGTTTAAATCGAAACATCCCGACATTACCGTATGTATCTGTGTATCCAGGCGTCCCCACGCAGAATAAATACAAACAGCGCCAACGCCAACAACCTCCGTATATCCCGTCTCGGCTCTCACGTTGCGTACACCTGGTCCCGCCCACCAGCCCACCACTCTCCACTCAGAAGACTTCGCTTAGTACCGGTGACACCCGATTCTGAAATTATCTCCTCCTCAACTCTATGTCCAGTCTGTCAGTCTGTCTACCTTTTTGCCATTGCAATTTTAATGCGTCGTTTTCGATGAGTTTTTGGAAAGTTTCCAATGTGTTCTTCTAGAAAAGGCCTCGATAACGCTTTTAAATTGCATGTGAAATTTTCTCTTTGCGTTTCCGTAACGCGTTACGTTACAACGCCTTGCTCCCCCTTCGCCGTGGCGTGAGCTGCTGAGCAGAGCTCGACCGCGCCCTCGCGAGTGTATTTCTCTCGCGACGACGTTTTATTCATTTTGTTCCAGGGGGAAGGGGGTTCGCGGATGTGGAGTGGCGTGCCCGCCCGGCCCACGCCAGCCGGGCTCGCCGGAGCCCGGAACGGACGTAATTTTGTCTCATTACGACTCGGAATGGGAACAACACTCCTCGGTGTCCCCCCGAAGCGGAGCCGTGCCCGCGGCGCTTGGGCTTGACCCTCCCCCTCCTGTCCCCCCCTTCCTCCTCTTTGTCGTGCCTGGGGTAAAGGGTCCTGTCCCGTAGCGTCAACACACCATCAAAATTTGATGGTGTCCATCCAGTCGCCTAGCCTGTGTCTCTATATCCACGCCAACTCAAACTCACACACACACACGTGCGCGCGGCAGCGGCCCGTGAGTCAGAGATAGTGTTAGTGTTGGGTCAGATAGGGGAAATAATAGGGAAGTAACGTACGTCACCGCACCCCAAATAAATGTCAATCAGTTATGGCAGACGAACTGTCATGTCGCGATCGCGGGGGAAAACTAAACTGATTCTCAGTTCAAAAAAAATCATCTACTGCTGACTATTTTTGTTTCGAAAGCAAACCAGAAGTAGTAATTTCCAGGCAGTCGCTTTTACCGTGGAAGTCACGTATATCCCTGATGTTTGTTATTTTCAAATAACAACATTGGCGATTTTTTCATGAGATAGATGATAAAGAACCTTTAAACCGTTTTGCTTCTCTGTCAATCATTTGGACCGTTCAATGAAAGTCTAATTCACAAGGGAGGCAATCTGATTAGTTTGGTGTTGCCCATTAGTGAGTGTGGTGGGCGCGGGCTGTCGATAAATAGAGGGCAAGTGCCACTAATGTGCGCGTTCAGAGCCCCCTTCTTCCCCCTCTGCTCCGCCAACAGAA
>NW_026267146.1:787007-789738 GCF_000697945.3 Frankliniella occidentalis | reverse complement strand
CCATGTAATGTGCAAAATCACAACTTGCACACGTTGGTGCGTGCAAATATTGCACACTTGTTTTACCAGTGGAGACCTGGTAGCTTTCGCCGCTTTCGAAAATGAACATCTACTTTCCTCGCTAGTTAAGTTTCATATTAAACCGATAAATATTGTAAGTTTTCGATGAAATTTTGGTGGACTGGTATAAAAAGTAATTCCCTTTTGTGTACCAGCATTTTATTTATGCTGCACGTACATTGTGCAGGTTTACGTAACGCTCGTAGAACACGTCCTGGGGAGGCGCTGTAGCAGGCGTGTGGTGCGACGCCCGGTGACGTAGTACGGGAGGCAGTTAGGGAATCTCAGACCTCCGCCATGTGTGTGTGTGTGTGTGTGAGCTGGTACGTGCGTGCGTGATACATGGCGCTAATTCAATTTGTCGCACGCCTCGGCTTACCCCATGCTGCTCGGGTCCATACAACGACTCCGAGAGGGGGAAATAACGGCGTCGAGATTTCCCAGCTGAGCCCCATACCCCACATTTTTATTTTCTTAGTCTTTTACCCTCAGCTTTTTTTTCCTCGATGCTAATCCGCAGCCTACTAAATTCCCCTGGTAATTTACTCTATCTCATTCCTTTTATTTTACATTTGCCGCCCGGCCGCCGCAGGCCCGAGTGTGATACACGACGTCCTCCCTGGAGGGGTGGCGTGGGCGCGGCGGGATCGGGCGGGTACAACGACAAATAAAAATAATACAAGAATGCCGTTTTGACCCTCTCAACCAAATGAGTATGCTCTGGCACTCGCGCCGCCTCGCGCGGATGGGTTTTCCAATCAATTCAACGAACCAAATTCAATCGAATCTTGCCACAGCGACTTCCTAAGGGACCTGTGCGAATAGGAAACGCGGCCACATACTCGTGGAATCCGGGCTAGTTTACCTATTCGCTCCAACGGGGCGAAATAACGGCCACTCTCTGTAGTTTTGGTAAAAAGACGTCTTTTTGGCACTGTGCGATGTGAATACTCATGCCTATGTGTTAGGAGGATCGTCTGTTGTTTTTTTTAAGCTTAAAATCCCCTCCTTCTGCCCCTCTACGTGCCTGATTGGTTATTCCGCGATGTCAACGACAAAACACTCCTCCAAACTCCTCTCAAGCCCTCAAGCAGCAACCTCTGCCCCATACAAGCAGCGAGCAGGGAAAGCTTCTCCTTTGTTTCGTTTACTTTACTGTTGGCGGCACGCAGCTCACCCCCCCCCCCCTCTCCCTCTCTCACATTGCCAAACTAGGGACCGGGTGGCGCGTAGGCGCGTGTGTACTTGTGCCGCGACCTTTTATGAGTGTACGTCGTGTACACCTTCCGTCCCTCACCCTCTCTCGTTCTCGCTCGCTCTCCCTTGCTCTTGCTCCCTCTCCCTCTCTCTCTGCCTCATACGTCCAGCTCGCACAATACCCTCGCTCGCTCACCGAGTGACATACAGTTGCTGGCCTTGGCCTCGGCTGTGGCTGTGATACAGCCAGGCGGCGCGGCATGGCGTGGCTTGGCATGGCACGGCGTGCATGATGGAGTGCCCGTGACGCGATCAAAGGACCGAGAGAGAGGGAGAGTGAGAGAGAGCGAGCACCGAGAATCGGCGAGTGAGCAGCTAGAGTGGGCGAGAGAACAGAGAGAGCGAGAGGGAGAGAGAGAGAGACAGACAGACAGACAGACAGACAGACAGACAGAGACGGAGAGAGAAAAATATCTCCAACCGACTGATGAAGAGATGAGATCAGGGTGTATAGCATCGATATTCGTGCGCACGCTGCCTTTCCCCGTCGGCGCTGCTATGCGGCCGCCCGCCCCACGCCTCCATCCCTGGCCACTTTAGGGCGCCAGACACTTGGTGTGCGGGATTAGGATGGGGATGCTCCTCCGGAAATGAATCCTTTATCGCGTTACGGCCCGGCGAGCTGAGCCGGGCTGAGCGCCAGGGAGAGAGAGAGAGAGAGAGAGAGTGAGAGAGAGTCAGCGGGGGCAAGCAGGGCACTCACCTCGGGTGGGCCCCCTGGCCGCAGGGGTCGCGCTCTGTGCGGTTGGCGGGGCTACGCGGGCGGGACCCACCTGGGGGACCCACCCGCCACCACCCGTCCCCCAAAAAGTTTTGCTTGGGGTCAGGCTCTGTCGAGCCGCTGCGACTGACTCCAACGCCGACACCGCGCGACCCCGTGTGATAAACACACACCCAGTGCTTCCTTCATAGCATTCTCGTTGCGAGGTGCGCGATGTGTAGAGAACTTTATAGAAAAACGCTTTCCTTGAAACGTTTATTTACAAACTTTGAAAATAATCAGATTGTTGTCACATTTTCCTTGTTTAACTTATGTTCTATATTTCTTTTTGTTTCCACTGTTGTGTTTTTCCCTTAACGTTTCTGCCAGTCGTTTTATACCCTTTCTTTCCGACCACTCACTGCGCTTGCCGCCGCCCCGCCCCCACTCAGACTACTACTTTGTCTGCACTGCCAGACCCGCGAACCCGAGCCGAGCAGAAGCAGCACTGTGGGCTCCGGGAGGCTTAGCGGCCGGTTATCGCCGGTAAGCCGCGGCTGATACCCCCGTAGTGTGCGGCCGAGCTGCGCTGCGGCGCCGCCGGTACCGTCGTGTGTCTAATGAACACACAGACCCTCCTCCCCCCCCCCTCCACACACCCCGCGTTCTAATTCCAGAGGCGCCCCGCCGCCGTGAGCGGCTAAGTGATCGCCC
>NW_026267146.1:784897-786957 GCF_000697945.3 Frankliniella occidentalis | reverse complement strand
GATATTTATTTGTAGTTCTCAAGAGCAATTTTTGCTATGTCGTGCTAAGCTTTTTCAATAGAAATATTATACCTAAGTTTAAGATCAGCAGATTTGCTTTGTAAAGAATATGATATGTTAAGGAACACCAGTGCTTTTATACCAATGAAAAGGTCAAGGTACAAAACAAGCTGATTATGTTGTGAGGGCTCATTGAACGTTAAAGAGCTGTAAATTTTTATCCTCAGAACATATTCTTAAGTTACATGAGATCCCTACTCACAGAGTTTTGATCTAAACGCAAAATTGCATTGAAAATAATGGGACATCAAAACAGTTTTGCTTACAAATACTCAAATCTATAAACATATGATATGTTTGATCAATAGAGTGCATATCCGACAGAGTCCATCTCATACAGTCAGGGATGTAGTGCTGTAACTACTTCTGCGCTGAATTAGTGACTGTCTTTTTTTTTAATAGGCTGAGTTTCTTCAGTTTCTTGAATTGTGCAAAATGACACCACATCACTGATCTATTCAATTACTTCATTTCTTCTCATAAACTTATCGCCTCAAGTCTTATCATCTCTCTTAAATCGGATAGATATGTGCCAATGATATGTCTTATGTCAGAGTTGTACTACCAATTATGAGACAGTAATTTTACTCTCATTACACGCTATGATCGTGGGAATATAGAAGACAGAAGTTCTTGTTTTCCCATGTGACAGTAGCAGCCCCAGGTGTTTGTTATTTGTCTGAACAAATTTTCTATAAGCAGTTTATGCATACCCTTTTTGGTAAACTAAATTTAACTCGAGAGTAGTGTGGAACCAGCCACTTTCCAACACTTTCTTCGTATTGTTTTCGTTTTGCTAGAGCTACACGAGGCGGGTCGCATCCCCGTCCTGGCGACAAACTCCCCTGTCGCTGCCACTGTCACACACTCCGTGCTCTACTCGGGGAGGGGGAGGGAAGGTTGTGGAGGGGAAGGTAGGGGGCGAGAGTGGGTGCAACGCTGCCGTGGCTCCCCCTCCTTAACGGCGGATGTGGTTGAAGGCGGCTGGTCCACCGCTGGCGTGCCCGGTGAGCCGCTTCTCCCCTGCCGTGTGCTCGATGTCCAGCTCCTTGACCTGGTCCGATGCGACGGGTCCGATGCAGATGAGCGGGTCCTTGAAGTAGGAGCAAACCTGCGCACGAGCGTCGAGAGTTGTAGCAATCGGGCGTGGCCGAAGGAGGTATTTGAGCCATGACTTTAATTGTGACCAATATTTGATTTGTGGACGACATACAGGGTGGTCCACAGACCCCTTCATTCGGCTTATACTGTACCGCATGCAGGCGTGCGGACGGGCTTGCCTACCCTAGCTCGCCGTTGCGCCTTACGGCCCCGTGTGAGTATGCACACCCGCTCGCACGACTGCAGGCGGTGCAGCATAAGCAAAATGAAGGAAGGGGCCTGTGGACCACCCTGTATGGCACAATGGCACCAGGATGAGGGACCATTTTGATGTGATGATAGTGACAGTCAGGGCTCAAATTTCCCCTTGGGATGGGGCTTAGCGGCTTGGGGGTGGGGTGGGGACCAACGGAGCTCAACTCACCTTCCTGGGTGCCTGACGGTGTCGCCTCTGGAACTGACAGCAAAGTCCCTTGTGGATGTCGCACTCCGAGCTCATCATGCACTCCTCACCTGCGAAACCAACAGAGCACACCAAATGGCGACTTGAACCCGAGAACAACTACTTGGCCGTGCAAGCTTTGTTGCGAACTTCATATGGGGGAGGCTATGGCGCGGGCTATGGCTACTTCCCCCACATTGCACCTCTAAGTGACGACATTCTCTTTTGTGATTCTAGGCGTGCAGTTCTATGGCCGCGGCCGCGTTGGTCTAGAGTCCCGCAACCCTCCAGGACCAGAGCTCGACGCCGAAGTTGAGCGGCGCGCCGAGGGAAAGATCGCCAGCGTCCCCCGCGGGCGCGCTCACGGTAAAAACAAGCCCTGGGAATCCCAGGAGTTTTTTCCGTTTCCCAGGGGAGTTGGAAGAGTCCCAGGAGATCTCCTGGAAATGTCTAATTT
>NW_026267146.1:783074-784847 GCF_000697945.3 Frankliniella occidentalis | reverse complement strand
CACGGCGACGTGGCGCGGCCGCGGCGGGCCCGAACTAGAGCGCGGCTGATTGGGTCGACCCATGCTCTTTCCTGGTGCTTGACCCACCCTCGAGTCCAACGTCCCTTTTCTCGGTCCCTTGCCACCACAATTTCTTGCATCGCCGCTAATGAATTTTGTCATTACACGATAAGAATATATGTCAAGAATAGTTGATAGGAACGAGTTCAACTGACATACGATATGGCAGAGAGAGTTTCTTTCAAAAGTTGTAGTGTTCAGTGTCTTTTTTCTTCTTCTGTATAACAACCGAGTAAGTGTACGCGACTGTACCAATGTGTTTGTTACGTTACAATTTATGTAAAAACAGAGCAGCAGATTTTTCGTAAAATGACGGTATGTTATTTCTATCAATGATGTTAGAAATATTTTTGTTCAGGAAAAACTTTTTCCGAGCCTTCCGCAAATTAAAACATTTGGCATGCATTTACTGCATTTTAGGCCTGTTTTCCTCCATTTCGTTCGTGTATTTGCACTTGCTCGCTCCTACTCTTGCGCCGCAGACCCCGCCCTCCTGCAGAGGACTCGGTGTTTTCGCTCTCGGCAGCGTCAACACCCCCAAATGTTTGAATGGTCCGTCTGTGGAGGCCTCTTGGAGGCTGCGCTATAAATAAAAGGGACACACCTCGAATTTGAAATTTGTTATTATTGCAAGCAGTTTGCTCCGCCCCGCTGCCTGTAAGGCCACCTTGAAAGATGCCGTGTAGGCGTATATGCCACACCGCAATTTGTTCCCAGGGAAGGTCGTTGTAAGTAAAGTGTGGCGGTTTTTTTCTTGTGTTTGTTCGCTGTGACGTGTGACGGGAATAAATTCGCGGAGGAAAAGGTTGCCGTAAGAAGGGGGAGGGAGGAGGGTGGTGATTGCGCCACTCCCGGGTGACGTTGCTGGGGGTAATGACACGGGTGTTGTACCTTCCGGACGAGGAGGGAGAGGGTGGGGTCGGTACCTCTCCACCCTGTCCCCTGATGTCCCGCTCCGTAGATGGGGTGGGAGCGGCCGCGCGCCGGGGAAGGGGGGCGGTCCTGTGGGCTGCAATCTCGACCGGGACTGTGGGAGTTGAATCATGAAATATGTACATGAATATCGCGGTGGGCTGGCGGGCCTCCCGCCGCACCCCGCCCCGCGACGCCCTGCTACGCCCCATACCTGCACTGCCGCGTTTGCAGACTACGCTTATACGGGGGCCCGTGTCCGAGCTCGCGACCCATCTACTTTTCTTTGTCGCCCACCCACATAATTTCCCCCTTTTTTATGCACAGCGGTTCCTTTTTGCTCTTTGTATCATTCTCTGTTATGCTGAACCTCTTTTTGCTCCCCCCTTCTCCCGTCTCTTTCTGACCCACACTTCTTGCCCTGTTACTGCCCCTATCTCACGCTCTAAATTTTCTCGTCTCCCTCCCACAACTGTTTTTCCTTTCGTCTACTGTCGCTGCAATTTCTTTTCTCTCAATGCATAGCGTCTCTCTCTCTCTCTTTTTCCTTTTAATATTTTATTTTACTTTCCTCTCTAGCGGACCGACTTGCTCACGCTTTTCTTTCTCTCGTGGGACTCCGCTTCTGCCACATTACCGCCAACACTCGTGAAGCGGGGTATATGGGCCACGGCGTGCGCTACCGCTGCAGTGTCCCGCACCGCGCGCCGCCGTGTGGCTTTATTGTACTCAAAAGTATTCATGGGACCTCAGCCCTGCTGCAGCCCACCGAACGACGACGAGAAAGGTGCAGACTACAAG
>NW_026267146.1:781241-783019 GCF_000697945.3 Frankliniella occidentalis | reverse complement strand
AAAAACAAAGTTGCTATATAGCATCCTTTTTAAGGTGCTATTGAATTTTTAGGGGTGCTACTGCACTAGTGCCTTTGTAGAGGCACGATTTGTACCAAAAATACCTTTGGGGGGCAGTAGCACCTTTCGAGAGGCACTATTTTACTAACGGCTTTAAAAGGCATTAGATAGCACCTTTGTTTTTCCAGTGTACTAATGGATTGTGCGCTCTGATTTCAACAATTCAACAATTTCTCAACTTATTTGATTTTTCGCCGTTTTTTTCCCTTTATTTAAATGTTAATTTCCCTCACGCATCAGTTAATCATCCGCTGTCTTCCGTGCTGCCATTGCGTGGGCGTGCAGGGGGAGGGGTGCCTCTCCGGGGCCCAGCAGGGTATAAATTATTCATGAGATGGTCATTTGCTCGCGCCTTGTCGATACCCGATCAATTACGGCAATGTTTGTATAATATTCATGGGTTTGGGGAGAAGCGGGGGCATATCGAGAGCGTGCGGCAATGAGTCGGCTCTCTCGACCGAGAACATGGCGTAGGGTGTCCGAGAACCCTTTGCGCCGTTAGGCTGCTGGTGGAGAAAGGAGGAGAAGGTCGCATCGGTGGCAGCAGTAGTCGCCATCGGCGTCCTCGGCAACCTTGCCCACGACACTTTCCTCTTGAGCGATAGGTTCCTGTTTGTTTCTCTCTGCCATATCCCCCGCCCCCACTGCTACTTTGCGTCTAGACTTGCAGACACAATTATCGAAATAATGAATCGAGTTTCGATACTAGTGCGAGATTATGACGATAACAGTTTTTCGGAGAATCATTTACTACCCCCCGCGCGTGTCACGCCTCTCTGGTCGCGCAGACGTTTCCATGACGTGTTTCCGGCGTGTTCGTGACGTCTCTCCGATCACGCACGGCCACGGCCGTCTGGCTGGCGCTCTCCTAGCGTGACGCGGCGGCTGTAATTTACGTAATGGCTGCGTCTGCCAACACGGCGGCGCGGCGGGGACGGAGCCGGTGGTGTACTCTGGGGTGGTGTCGTCGAGGACCAACCATGGCCGGAGTGGTGCTGACGCTGAGGTGACACGGTGATGATGACCTTACCCAACTCAAACTAGCATCGCTCTGCTATGGCAAATAAGATGTTTGTTTGCGTCAGAGTTGACTTGTTCAGTCTGACTCAAATTATAGCCATCGCACTGCTATACGGGTGGATTTGAAAATTGTGTCAAATTCGTGTCCCTGGACCTTTAATCTTGAATGCGAAGCACACGAACATCGGTCGGAGCCGAAACGCATGCAGAAGATCGAGATGGACTAGGAACACAACTCAGTTTCGTCAATGTTGACACCACCAGGTCACGGGGATGACAGGAAGGGCCAAAATACGCGTTTTTGGCGTGTCCCTGTCTCCATTTTTGAAGTTTAAAGCACTCGGATAATTAGTGGGGGAGCGTAAAGGTCAAAACCAAAAAATAGTTTATTTGTAGAATGAACCAATAATCATTTTAAGCCAAAGCGCGTTCAGAAATTTTAAAAATTGGTCAAGATATAACAATATGAATGTCTGTCACCAGGTTTTTGAACTTTCCCGTTTTAAAAACATAAATCAAGTTTAAAAACTTGTCTTTCTGTAAGTTCACTCTTAGTCAAAAACAACTCCTCAGACCATACGCTTCAAAAATCAATACGGGTCAAACCTCCCGAACAAGTTTAAACATGTTTTTTTCTACAAACAAGAGAGCGTACAAAGCTGAAAAATAGCAAAAGTCGGCAAGAAAGGGGGGGGGGG
>NW_026267146.1:769320-774796 GCF_000697945.3 Frankliniella occidentalis | reverse complement strand
CCCCGCTTCACCGCGCCCCCTGCCCTTCCCCTCCTGCTCTTGGCCGCCCCCTCGTTCGCGGCAGTGCCCCGGCGGCAGCACCCTCCGGACGTCGTTGGTACCCCTAACACGAACTACTCGGTCTGCCCTTTTGCTCGTGTCGTGTAGTGTTTCTCCAATCATGTTGCAGTGCGTTGCGTGTCACTGCTGCTGGTCTCTAGTCACTCTAATCAATATAAATGCCCTCAGCGTGTTGCCTCGCTGTCGGATGTCCGCTTATCTTATCACCCCCAAAACAGAGTTTCCGTGCCCTCAGCCCTCACTACACTGTAAAAAAAATTCTGAAAATTCAGTAGACGTTCTTCAGATTTGGCACTATGAATCTTGTTTTCAGACCACTACACAAAATTTTCTGAGATTAGACTGAAAATCCAGACTCTTTACTCTGAATCATGTTTTCAGAGCAATATGTCTGAAATTTTTGAAGTATATTTTCAGACTATACACTGAATTTGTAATTCAGAGTTACCGGTATTAATTTTCACTGGAAAGTCCACCGGGCACGCGGAAGGAGCACACCAGTAGCCGACGCTGATCCCCACGCAGGTAGCCCGCAGCCGAATGGTTAAGGTGGCGGTTTCCTAACCCGAAGGTTGGTGGTTCTATCCCAACCAACGGCAGTACCAAATAGAAAGATCCTTCCACTTGGGCATAACCCTCTGCCTCAACAAGTGTTAAGTCGCTGGCTACGGGTTCATTTTTAACATTTTCAAAAATATTTTCATACCGGCTGTCTTAATTTTTAGACTAAGTGGTACGGTAAGGCACTACTAAAATTTCAGACATGAGTACAGTCTGAATTTTCAGACTACTGGTCTGTAAAAAAACTTCAGACTGAAAGTACTGAAAATTCAGTAAAACTTTTTTTACAGTGTATACCTTTTATTTACGTGAGTTAGAGCTAGAGCTTTCCGCATTCAGTGCGTATTTCCTGTCTTTTTTTCGCGCGCTGATTCTTTTGTCACGCGTTTGAAGTGTTTCAACTTATGTTCAAAGTGCTTGAACTATTTTTGAATTATTTTTGTAGTTGCGAACGGGAGACTTTTCGACTTTTCTTTGTTATTGCCGCCCGACTGTGTGTGTGTGGCGCGGCGTGGCGCTGCGTCGTGATGGTCGAGGTAACGCCTTGGTGATTTCCCCCGTGGGCTGGCGGCGGGGCCGGCCCTCACTGTTGAGTCACACGGACAGGGCAACGCTAGGGGGGAGTGGGAGAAAGAGGGAGAGAGGGAGAGAGAGAGAGAGAGAGAGAGAGGGAGGGAGGGAGGGAGAGGGGGAGAGGGGTGGAAGGGAGGGGCTAGACACACTAATCGCCCAAGACGGGGTGGCAAGACCGATTTGTCAGGGGTGTGTGTGTGTTTTCCAGTTGAGTCTGCCTGTATGAGTTTTTCCCACCCGCGTCACCCTGGCAGCACGGCGGCGGGCGGTGGCGGGGTTTGGAAGTGCGGGTGACTCCCCCTCCTCCCTCCCTCCCAGGCCGCCCCCGCGACTCGCCCACCTCCAGACCTCGCACTGGAATTTGAAATCTAATTTGCATATAATTTTATTTTTTGCAAATCTCTCATGACAGAAACCTTTTCCCGCCACATCTCCGCTTGCCATTTACCCACGGCTGTCGGCCCCCCACTCCGCAGTAAAATCCCCCGGCGCGACAGGGCGGCGTTGGAGGCGGCGGTGGCGGCGGTCGTGGCGGAGAGTAACCCTATTTCGGATATATGGGACGGGCGCGGTGGCGCGGCCGCGCCGCCTCGCGCGACTGTTTCGCAGGTCGTTGCGACAATCTCGTGGGACGGCGCGCGCGCGACGGGACGGGACCCTCGACGCCCGCCTTTAAACGCGCCATTCGCCATTTTGACGCGCGCGGCGTTGTGTATTTCGCGCACACACACTGACGTTTTATTGCCGACGACGGGCACCGTAAGCGGCCGGCTGATACGGCCCCTCCCGCCCGCGGAGGTGTAACACAAGGGTGTTTTATTTTGTTTAGTCGCGCCCTCGATACCACCGGAGGCCTCGGGCACTTTTTTGTGGTCATAAGCTAACTTAATTAGGAGGTTTTTTTTTTTTGTTTTTTTCCTATCCACGGTGGGCCGCCCCCAAGACTGTCTCTATCAGAAAGGCCATAAGTGCCTGGTTGGTGGGTTGGCGTCTATTGGGCAGTCTACGCACGGGTGGAGATTTGTGGGCTCTTGTACTTTCGTGGGCGCAGCTCCCTTTCAGGAGTGTAGGACCGTGTAGGACCAGGCCCCCGAGGGACGCCGAATAACGTGCCCCGGGACGGGCGCCAAAATAATGGGGTATTGTAACGTGATATGTACCGCACCTTTTTTATTCTCCACATTCAACTGAAGCTACCCGCTGATGTTCTAAATTAATACATTACGTTTACTACAAGAATGTTGAATTAATTCTGGGGTGTCTTTTATTATGCTGACCTATTTTTTCCAAAGAAACGCGTCTGTTTCGTTTTGCGTGCGCCGCTTTCGTCTGAACAGCGTCGCCTGTGAGCACCCACTCAAAGCTCGGGCGGAGAGAGAGAGAGAGAGAGAGAGAGAGAGAGAGAGAGACATGGAGAGAACGAGAGTGGTGGGGAAAGAGAGGCAAAACAGTAAAGGAACGACTTTTGCCTCTTGGCGAAGCCAGAAACAGGAGAAGTGGCTGTCATGACGACCCCAGACACAGGCTCTCCGGCCGGGCGCCCGTTCGGCCTTGCTCAAACCTGACATCGCGTCTTCCCAAAGAAGCGCAGACGGTGCTCTGACGTGAGTGGAGTCGTTTTCTGCCTCTTTTGCGGTATAACGGTCCAGCCGTGTTGTTCTAAAGGCGGCCGGCGCCTCCATGTCTGCGGTCGTGTTTTTCATGTGTGTCTTTTCGGCGAAGAAGCAGTCGGGGTCTGGCCGAGCCGGGGGGAGGCCCGCGCACCCCCAGTAGTCGGGAAGAGAAAACACGGGGCAGATAATGTCGGGACTCTTTTGCCTCTTTTTTTTGTTTTTTTCTCTGGTCCATCTGACGGCGTGTATATGTGGCGTATAATCTCGCTCTCCGGTTCTCCGGTTCCCATCCCCGCCCACCCTCATGAAAGGCAGACATCGCACACACGCATCCAATGCCGACTCAAAGCAGGTTTTGGCACGGTTGCGTCCACGCTCGCGTCTGCCCACGCTCTGCTCTCTGGGTGGTACACCCCACTGCCGTACGCGACCCTGTTTGCGCAAACAGTCGCTCGGACTGTCCACATCATTAGCTGCAGCTCATGCATACTCATACATTTATTTTTACTTCGTCGCCTTAAGGGACTTGGTGGGTTTTCAAGTCGTATTTGACTTGTTTGTACTTTTGATCATTAATTTTGATCGAATTCTTTTCTCCGGGCACCTACCTGTAGGAAGGGCGCGGTGCGGTGGCTGTTGCCGAAGCCGCCGTGGCCGCCGTAGCCCAGGTTGGAAAGCATCTCGGGGCTGAAGCGGTTGAAGACGCCGCCCCAGGCCGCGCAGGGCGACGCCCACATGGCCGCCACCACCACCACCAACACGAGCGCGCTGTTGCACTGCATGCCTGCGGAAGAAATTTAAAACATTGTCAGCTCTCTTCATTTGACTCATAGTCATGACCACTAGTGGTCGCATATATCACAGTTATTGTCCCTTCAAGATATTTATCTGGTGATCATAAGCGGAAATCTCGAAGTGAATCATGCGAACGAAACCTCGAAACCTTTCTTGGTATACGCTTTTGCTCCGCTCCGAGTCTCTGCCAGCCCGCTGCTCTCTGTGTAATCGGAAACTCTGTGCCTGCTTCCGAGAACGCCGCCACGCCGCGGGCGCGCTGGGACTAACGGCCCTTCTCCCGCTTCGCTTCGCTTCCTCGTGTGCGGCCCGCAAACACTCAAAGTCCAAGTCAGAAGAATGTCTCTGGGGAGAAATCAATACGCGCAAGCAGAGCGCAGGCCGAGTGAGTGAGTGAGTGTGAGGAGAAGGGCGAGGGTGGGGCGGTGTGGTCGCGGAGCGGTCCCATTGTGTAGGGCAGGTAGGAGGAGGGGGAGGGAGTTGGCCCACCCGCCTGCAGTGCAGCCACACGGGGCCCTGCCCCTGCAGGGGTCGCTCGCGGTCAGCAACCCCGGCAAGGCTGCTGCTGCTGCTGCTGCTGCTGCTGCTGCTGCTGCCCGTGGAACAGAGGGGGGCGGGTGTAGGTGAGGTGGGGGTGGGCAGGCCGCGCCGGTAAGATAATCTTTCGCGACTCGTCCTCCCGCTTCTCCTCCCGCGGCGCGTCGCTCTTCTTCATCTTGTCGGACGACACTATTATATAGCGGCCCCTTCTGTTTCTTTAACGCGCTCCGTCAAGGAGACGGGGAGGACGTCGTCGTTAAATACACACCGCCGCTGGAGATGACCCTGTGTTGCGCGGCGCAGGGTCATACGACGCTGGGGGGCTGCGAGGTGTCACTCTGTGTGCAGGTGTCACCGGGTGACGGGTTGCCTACTTTTACAGCAAGAGCGGTGGAAAGGCTCTATACACCAACCACCGAATGGCTCCGTCACTCAGAGAAAATGGTTTTATCGAATTAATGGAAATGCCCTCAGATCAATGGGAATTTTTGTTTTTCTAGATGTGATACAATTTCTTCCATTCAGTTATCAGAACCGTATTTTAGTTCTCGCCATTTTCATGTTGCCTCAACCATGCCCCTGTTTTTACCGCACGACGGTTGCTACAGCTCTTCTTTTTTCTGGGTGTATACGCAATCGAATGCAGCAGCAACCGCAGCCGCAGCACACATGAATATAAAGGGAGAGGGTCTCCCAGGTGGGTTGGGCAGATTTCCGCAACTGATTGAAGGACAGCGACACTGAACATTGACTCTCTCAGGTCTCTTTCGCCTCTCTTTTCTCAATGCTTTTCATCCCTACCACCTCGCCTCCTTTCACCTCTACCCCCTCGCCTCGATTCCTTTCACTCCCCCCTTCTCTCTCTCTCTTCAACACTGTATTAACTAACATCCTGCCAACTGCCAAGTGAGGGGGCGAGAAGGCTCTCTCTTTTCACGTTCTGTATGTATTAATGAGTGAGAAACAGTGTCGTGGTATGGTATGCCAGCAGAGTCTTTGTCCAAACTTCTCTCACTTCGCTGATGAAAACGCCTCAGCCTACGCAAGAGATAGGATGAATCCCCTCCCTCCCTTTCTGTCTCTCTAGCGCTCTCTCACTCACGCTCCCCACTCGACTACGCCGGACTGAACGCCCCGCCCCGAGTGCATCTCCGACCGCGCCGCTCCCCGCCACCACCGTGCACGTCGAGGCGTTCATGAAATATGGAGGAACACCCAGCGCGCTCCCTGCGCCCCACGCCCAGCCGCCCTGGAGTCTCGACCACGGGCCTGTGAGGTGCTCGGGTAGAGAGAGAGAGAGAGAGAGAGAGAGAGAGAGAGAGAGAGAGAGAGAG
>NW_026267146.1:762456-765322 GCF_000697945.3 Frankliniella occidentalis | reverse complement strand
GGTGGCATAGGCCGCAAAGGGTCGGCATATTAATGGCATGAGATGCTGCAGGAGCGGCCCGTCGGCCCGTGTTCCGCCGGACTGCTTGATTTGACCTCTCTGCATTTTAAACAGGTGACCCTCTGCTCCGCCCCCCCCCCCCTGCCCCTTTTGCCCATGCCCTCCTCAGCTGACCCGCAAAAGGGGCGCCTCCGGGCCTCCGGGCTGGACCCTGCCGGCCCACCGCGCGCCGCATGTGTAATAGTAATAATATTGTGAGTGGTCGGAACACGCTCGAGACCAGGCCAACCGTGGTGATGAAAAAAACTCAACTATATTATCCTTTTTGTTGAGTTCACCTCTTCAGGGTTTCGTCTCTTATAAGAGAAGGCTTGGATGGGACTGGATGGCTTGTATATCTTCAAAAAGTTCTTCAGTATTCATAACTTTTTCCTAGTATTAAACTGTAAACAAAATTGTTGATACTTTTACCATACGGGGGTATGGGATACTTAACGTTTTCCTCGTATTGCAATTACGGCACTAGAAAATCGTTTAGTAATACTAGAATCTTTTGATAATCTACAGCATCACAAAACTATAGAAGTCATACCACCAATACTAATTTTCTGGTAAAAAGTTTACAGTGTGGGCAATGGTACACTGCTTTTCTCACAGTCCATGTTAATGTGCCCTGGGGCCCCCGCGAGACTCGTCGTGGCACGACACGCGATAAAACAAGAGGGAAAGAAAGAAACAGGGTGGGCGAGAAGGAAGTTGAGTCGTAGTTGGAAATGGAAATAAGTAATAAGGGCGGTCGCCGCGGGCGTGACGGTGCGGGACTTTTACTTTTCCAGAGGTTGCTTCTCTCGCCCGTCTACAACACACCTGTAATAATAAAATAGAGAGCAAAGCTCCCTCTGAGTCAGCAGCGCAGGTCGCCCTTCGCACTTCCTGGAAGGGAAAGGAGGGGTGTGGTGGAGGGTGGCATTCATCAATCTTCCCCACAGCGCCTGCCTCTGTGTGTGTATGTGTTATGTAGGTTTGTCGCCACGCCTAGCTAGACGTTAGCGCCCCTCCCCCGATCCTTTCCCACTCCACGCGCTCTCACACAGACACAGACACACTCACGCAATACGGCCAATGACTCACTAGTTTGCCGAACTGTCGCCGCAACAACGCCACACAACACTCCTATTCGTCGTTGTCCTCGCGGTTCTGCCGCCTGGGTGACCCCGCCCGTCCCAAACACTCGCGCATAGACTCGCTCCGCCACCCACTCGCGCCCACACGTGTCGGCCACAGCCATGCTCACCTGTGTACCTATAGTATAGTACACCCCCGAAAAATACGTTCAGGTTTTAGTACATTTTGCGTGCACTTGTTTTACTTGAGGGCAACAGTGCGGCTTACAATGTGACACTCGCTCTACTCAAAACAAGAGCGCAACGCGCTCGATAAAATCTAGTTTACAGAAAATGTACGAATATCGGGAACACACTTTTTGTGTGTGTGCGTGTTTGTGATGTAAAGTCGTTTGCATACAGAGCGGTGGAAGGGCGGTGGTGTAGGGATCTGGCCTGGGGGGTGGGCGCGGCAGAGCCTTGTTGAGCCGGGCCGATGACGGCGAAAGAACGGCGTGGTAAAAAAGAGAGAAATATGGATAGATGTATAGAGGAAGCGAAAGAGAAAGAACGAGAGAATTATTTTCCACCCCGCTGGCATCAGTAAATGAACCCCACGCATGATGATTCTTTGACCAGCGTGTCTGGTGGCTTTACAGAACTCCCCCCGAACTTGGCGGCCGTTTATTTACGTATTACTTTCATTTTCTAGCTTCTGTATTGTTTTTTTTCTAAACAGCGTGAACAAAAAGTAGTAATTCTTTGTGGGCGTTAATTTTTTTCCGTGCGTTTGTTTTTGTTTTGTTCGCATCCCACGTTTTTATTTACTCTCTTTGTTCTTCTTACTGTTCTTTTCCTTCTTTTTTTTTTTTTGTCGGCCGTTGTGCGCCTTGGCGCAGCAATATTAATGGGCGTTGTGGTGAAGTAAAAGTTGGGCGAAGAAAATGAAGGAAAGCGCGTCATCCCCGTCCAGGACGCAACAGGAAGGAGCAACCTTGAATGTTGGCCGCCCGCCCGCCTCCCTGCATGAAGCGCGCGCGCTTTTCCGCACGCCGCCCGCCCCGGCCCAACCCCGAGCCCGAGCGAGCTGACTGATGGCGTCCTTTATGCCCCTCGGAATGACCAACGCACCCGAGGGAGAGAGGGAGATGTGGCCGCGGCGAGAAAGAGAGAGAGAGAGAGAGAGAGAGAGAGAGAGATTGGGTGCGGCCGGCGAGAGGGTGGCATAAATCAACAAAAAGAAGTGGGAGCAGCAGCGCCGGGCGCGCGAGAGAGCCCCACCGGCCGCCTCCAACGGAACGGCCTGGTGGTGTTTTCGGATCCACAGCGGCGGTGGTTCGAACCAAAGGTCGGCTCGGACATGTGTTCGCCCCCTGCTCACACACACACACACCAGCAGACTGAGCAGAACGCGGTCTTTATTCTACTGGGAAAAATATCTTTCAAAACATATTTTTCGATTGGCAAAAATAGTTTGTAAATTTTCGACTGCCCATTCTTGCTTGTCGAGAATTTGCAAGTCGATACACAGTGCTTGTACGTTTAGAAATTCAAACTGTCATCCTACAATACACGTAATGGAAAATTTTCCCGTAACCCATACAAGATTTTTTCACGGTGGTCTCACCGTATCGTTCATCTTGTACTTTAGATTTGGGGCGCCCTCCCGGTACAAGTCAGGTGTTAAGTCGGCGCGCGCTTGGTGGGAGAGTTTGCGGGGCAGGGAGCGATGCGGCGAAAAAAAAAAGGGCTCAGAGAGGCAG
>NW_026267146.1:761792-762406 GCF_000697945.3 Frankliniella occidentalis | reverse complement strand
GTGCTCTGCGTCTTTGCTCCTTTATCTCTGCGTATGGGCAATATATCGTCGTTTCTCTCACACCATGAGTTAACTTTGGACAAGTTCTTTCGAACGAGCTTGTCTTACGTTTTTCCTTGATTACTCCTAACCCATTACGATATTTGGCATTTAGACTGCATCTTTGTCTTCCTCTCAAAAAAATCTTTCAAACGAGTATAAGGTTGATGGGGTTCTGCCGGCTAGGAGGCTAGTTAGCGCAGAATGCATCGGAACCCCATCAACCTTATACTCGTTTGAAAGGTTTTTTCGAGAGGAAGACAAAGGTGCCAAATAAATAAAATGCCAAATATCGTATTGCTTTAGGAGAAATCAAGGGAAAACGCAAGACAAGCTCGTTTGAAAGAACTTGTCCAAAGTTAACTCATGGTGTGATAGAAACGACAATTTCTTGCCTACACGCGGAGATAAAGGAGCAAAGACGAAGAGCGCGTCGGACCTGGCCGCGTTGTCATCCCCGTGACGGTCGTTGACTTTATTGTCATCCCTGTGACGGTCCTGTACGCGGTGTCATCCCCGTGACCGTCCATAAAGCGGTAGTCATCCCCGTGACGGCCTTGGGCGCGGTGTCATCC
>NW_026267146.1:759204-760781 GCF_000697945.3 Frankliniella occidentalis | reverse complement strand
CCCCCCCTCCCCCCTTCTCTTTGCCCCGGCTGCAGGTGCGGATGCGTTATTCATGGCAAGCCCTGCCTCGCCTCGGCCCCGGGCCGAGCTGCTGCTGCTGCTGCTGCTAAGGCATGCTCCTCTTGTCCACGGTCGGATCAGGCTTGCTAAGCTCGGACTCGGACAAGACTAAAGCCGGTGGCGCAAAGACCCTTTCGTATATACTTTCGGTTTTTCCGAATCGAAAATTTCTCGTTCACTGCAAAAGACGACGCGCTCGCCCCGTGCTCTGCGAAGCAAGTAAAAACTTCTGCCCGTTTTCCTTTTAACGAGATCGCACCTCTGTTTTATTTAAACCCTTAAAATAACGTACCTCCACGGGGGATTCAAGTGGGTGTCGAGGGCCCGACGGTGTTTATGCAAGGTTCTCCCTTTTCCTGGGCCGGGCGAGGCGCGGCCGTCTCCGCCTTTACCACCTCCCCTGTCTGCCGCCTTTCCTTTTCCTTCCGAATTCGTCTCGGCTGCCTTTTCACCACCCTCCCCCTTTCCCCGCCCGGCAACGCCCACCACGCCCTCACGCAACAAGCGCGCCCCTTGGAGTGGCCCCCGGAGCGGAGCAACCCCTCGACGAAGGGCGGCAATAGGGATCGAGGAGGGCGGTAGGTGGGTGGAGAGGACGGGTGATGGGGAGGAGGGAGTTACTTAACTACGGATTCCGTGTAACGGGCGCATTAAACCTGAAAAGTGAGTGCAGCTGCCCTCTCCGCCCCCACCCCTTACCCTCTCCCCCAAGTACACCAGAGCCCCATCGCTTGTCACCCTTGTCGGCTATAAACCCCCCCCCCCCTTCAGCTCTTTGTCCACCTGGACGAACGGCGTTTGATCATTGATCGCCTTGCGGGGCTGCACTGCGGCTAAGTTAAATGGCTGTGGGTAGAGTGCTCGCCCCGG
Organism: Frankliniella occidentalis; assembly: GCF_000697945.3. Lineage (NCBI taxonomy): Eukaryota > Metazoa > Arthropoda > Insecta > Thysanoptera > Thripidae > Frankliniella > Frankliniella occidentalis. The sequence goes on along the minus strand of NW_026267146.1, from coordinate 759,851 downwards.
CGACTAAGTGCTTCCCCCCGCCTTGCGCGCCCCGCCCGCCCGGTGGAGCGGCACACTACGCGCGAGTTCCGAGATGAGTGCCCGGCTCTCTGCAGCAGCCAGAAGCAAGCCCCCTGCCGGCTGTGTGCAACGGAGCGACCGCGCCTTTGAAGGCGCCCTCCAGGGAAATAAATATCCTTGGCACTGCCTCGGTCTCAGCTCGACGCAGCCTTGCAGAGGCCAGCGGCAGGGGCTAGCAGCCAGCAGCCACCACCTCCCCTGGTGCATATTTTGGTTTCACCCCTCCTGGTCGACTCTCTCTCTCTCTCTCTCTCTCTCTCTCTCTCTCTCTCTCTCTCACTTTATGTCACACACACGCACTCACACACAAGTGCGCGTGGCGTGTATTCTCCTCAATCCTACACATACATTGTCCGGGCGAATTCACCCCTTCTCTCTGTGTCAGTCGCATTTCCCAATAAACAACAAATGATGCACATGGCTCGTTATATAACGCTGCGTTGTTCGCGCGTGGTGCGTCATGTCGGAGGGGGCGCGGGGCGCGGGGCGTGGGTGGCCGCGGCGAGAAAGAGAGAGAGAGAGAGAGAGAGAGAGAGAGATTGGGTGCGGCCGGCGAGAGGGTGGCATAAATCAACAAAAAGAAGTGG
>NW_026267146.1:745843-750984 GCF_000697945.3 Frankliniella occidentalis | reverse complement strand
GTCCAAATGCAGCTCTTCAAACCTCTGCCAAATCCAGAGTTTTCGACCCACAGCCCCAGGACAAAGCTTTTTAAGGTTGTTAGAACAAAAGGCAAAAAATATTTTTTTTCGACAAAAATCCGAATTTTTGAAATTCCCGGGTGCGCGGTCTTAGTTGGAACGCCCCAAAGCCAATTGCGCGGATGGAGAGCAGCATGGGGTAGGCGTGTGAAAGGGGGAAAAAAGAAATGTGAGATAGCGAGCAGCACAAGGGGGGGCTTCTGCTGCACATGCACGAGCGCCGAGGTATAAAAGCTAAGTGTTAGTGCTGGCGAAGTTGGGAGTGAACCTGATACCGTCTGTTGGTAATTATGCCGTAGTCGGCTGGGCGACCTGTGCGCGTCCCCGTTACCCTACACCCCCTCTCCCCTCTTCCACTCCATGCCTCCACACCCTCCCTGGACCGAGCAGTGCCTGTTCGGGGTGTTCGGGGTCGTGTGCTATTGGTTATCGGCCAAACCTCTCTGACCGAACCCCTGCCGGACCCAAATAAAGTTTTACTGCGCTTTGTGCAAGCAAGGAAACTTACTTTCAGAAGTAGGTCTAAAGTAGCCGTGTCTAGAATTTGTTATTGGCTGAGCGACAGCGAAGTCCAATCACTCTCCTAACCAAAAACGTTCCCTTCACTTTGTGTGCTTATTGTCACCCAATTTTGAATTGACAAGTCATCGACGGTTGCTGTGAGGATTTCAAACTTAGGGACCGCAAGCCCCTAGCCCCGTCACCCCTGTAATTTATAACTTGTCTATCGGTATAGGAGCAGCGCGCCGCAGCTGATCAGTGCTACGTGCGAGATATCGCGAAGTCTATTACGCGAGACGTAGTTTCGAGAACGTATAGCTAGTTCAGCTTAGACGTACTATCCAACTATCTAATAATAATGCCATGGGATTTCTTTCATTTTAACAGATAATACCATAAAACAGCTAACAAACACTAATCATAAAGTATAAGACAACATTATGTTTTGTAAGTACCGCAGGAGCTCAGGCCAGATTTTGTGCCTTTGGCTGTCAAGCAAGCGATGCCATTCGTTGGTCATTAGTCGGGGTCGGGGATGTTGGGGGTCCGGTCCGTAGTCCGGGCAAAGGGTCGCTCCCCAGAGTCTGTTAAGGTTGTGGGCGTCCTGGTTGTGGGCGGGGAGGATCGCCCGTGACCCCTGCAGGGTCCCCGAGCCGGCGCGGCGTGAGCCCCGGGGCAGCAAGAAGCTCCCCGTTGGGGCTCGTGGGCGGCGGCGGTGGCGCCGGCAGCGCCGGGGGCTCCTGCGGGGGCGACCGGGGCGACCGATTGCTGAGTAAAAGGCCTCAAGGGCTTCGAAGGGCGCGGATGAGGTGGCGGGGCGGTGGGCGGCGGCCGCCGTCGCGGCCCATCCGAGTAGCGCCGCACACAACCACGAGAAAAACAAAACTAAAAGCGCACAAGAAAAATATAGTGACAGCACGCACAAGGAAAAAAAAGAATTGCGTGCGACATGTAATTCACTCAGCGAGGGGATGATAAAGGCCGCGACGCGATTCACGCACGCGACCTTGAGGGAGAGTACTTGGAACAACACGTGTCGCGCACGTATGAGTCGTATACGGCCTCGGCGCTGGCGGGGGCGGTGGCCGTGCGTGACGTGTAATGAGTTTGGTGCGTGCGGGGCGTGCGCGGCGTGGCGTAGAGTGGCCTCTCCGGAAGCGTACCACGATGCGGCCGCGCAACGAGGCGCAATGGAGCCATTAGGTCGAGCACAAGTCGAGCAGCTCAAGCGGCCCCGGCAGCCTAACCCGAGCGCTGCTCGCTTGAGCGCGGCCTACGGCCTGCCTGCCGGTCTCGCGGGGTCAGACAGCTACGCCGACGCTACCGCTGCCTGCGCAGCGTCCCGCTAAAATAGGGCCGCTAATTATGTAAAATCGTCTACGAACGCCGCCAACCGCGCGCGGCGCGCGCCAAATTCAAATGAGCTTGTGCTCTTATTCCGCTCGCCGAGGTAAACATGCCGGCAGGCGAGCCGAGCCAGGCAGCGCCAAGTCATAGGTAAAGCGCCCGTTCCACCCCCGCGCCCCTCAGCCCGGCAGCCAACCGCCCGCTCTCGGCAGCTGCAGGGGGGACTGCCTGTTTAACTTGAAGCTGCGGCGTAGGCTGGAATGTCTTTCGCTTTCTTTCGTCGCGTGTTTTATTTCACTGGTGGGTCTTCCATTCTCGCCCTCCTCCGCAGCTGCCAGCTGAGGCATTGCGAGCTGACAGTCGGGGAGGATAAGGCGCGAAATAATTTGTCATCGCTGCGTCAGGGGCGGCCTGGAGCGTGACGTGGCATTAGCAGATCTGTATTTCTCGCGTTCATTGCTTCACCCACCCCATCTTGCGCAACGTCATCGAGGCATCACGTTCAACGTCTATTTCTTTCTTTTTATTTTACTTTTCTCGTTAAACCTATAATCCTGGAAGGGGCAAATATTCTCGTCCGCCGCGCCGCTGACTTGACTTCTGTTGGCATGATATAGTATTTCGCCTCGTTCTATTGCGTACGATTGCGCCACGACTTTCTGATCGATAATGGCCACGTTAGCTCACGCCTGCTCTGGCAGCCCGGCCAGCGGAAGAGAAACTGCAGTACAAAACCACACGCTTTCACTCATAAAAATTTACAAACAGCATAGCGCTCCCAGTCGCAGCCCCATATAGCCCCCCAGAGGTTTACATTCTGCTAATCCTTACACCGATCTCGCCCCTAAGTAAAGCAGTCTCACCTCGAGTCTTACACTGCAGCACACACTCACCCAATGTATCACGGCGACCTGCACCTGCGCCGCACCCCCTCCCCCGCCCCTCTCCTCTCTTTCTCTCTGAGCGCCAACAACAGCACCCTTAGGGTCCCCCGGGGGCCGAGCCGAGAGCCACTCCGACTTTGTTGAACTAAACGCGCGGGCCCGCCGCGGCCCTGGGGGGCCCTGGCAGGGGGGCGTGATGATTGGAATCGCGATCCCGTGATTGAATCGTACCCTCCTCTCCTTGGCCTTTTGGACGCCGATTCGTCCCCTAAAAGTAATAAAAAACGTGTTGTAACGTCGCGTGGCGGAGGGTAGAGGAGAAGAAGAAGATGGCTCGACTGAAGTAGGAGTCGCCCTGCAGGGTTAGCTCATCAGCAACAGGAGAGCGGCGTCCTTCACCTTTACCGCAGCGCGCGCCGGGGTCCGCGACCCACCCCACCTGCACCACGTAACAAACGCTTACGGGGCGGCCGCCGGCCTGCGCTCGAAATTATGAGATACACAGCTCGGGCGCGGCTATTTATCCGCAGATCACAACAAACGACCAATCAGATCGCAGTACCCCCCCCCCCTTTCTCCCCTCTATCGGCCACGCCACTTAGCCGGGGGCTGCTTTTGTCGTCAAAACTAACGACGGCGTGGATTTACTACTTGTTGGCGTGATCGGTTCGTTCGGCGGGAGCGGTTCGTTTCGGCCCGGCGGCCGCCGCCCCTTCGGCCTCCTCCTCCCCCTCCCCTTCATTCTCTAAAGCATCGCATGCCGAGTACTATGGAGGCAGTGACGTCATAGCGCCGCGTGCTCGCAAAACAACGGGGTCGGGAGGCCGGGCGGCGGCGGCCGGGGGCGCCGGGGCTAGCGGGCGTCAGCCAATGGCGCTGGGGCTGCGAGCGCGGAGATTGAGCGATTCGGATTGGTCACTTGGGAGAACCCGGTGAGCCCATGGGGCGCGGCCCGAGAGAGAGAGAGAGAGAGAGAGAGAGAGAGAGAGAGAGAGAGAGAGAGAGAGAGAGAGAGAGAGAGATTGGATGGATGGCATTATTTGCCTCGCATAGTAGTAACCTTAAATCTCAACGATGGACGTCGCCGAAAGAATTAAAACGGCGCCTGGGGAGATAATGAAACAAAGAAAGAAAACACAAAAATTGGAAAATAAATGAAGAAAAACAAACAGAAGACAGAATCATTAAAAGTAAATCGCAACTTAATGGTGGGCAGCAGCGGGCTCGGACGGGCCTCAAGACGCTCGTGACTTAGTACTACGTATTTCCGGTGCTTTCCGAGCCGAAAGTACCGGCGCGGATGAGGAAGGGATGCCTCCATAACTGTACGAGAGGGGATATTAAGAGACCGTAACAACCGCGCAGCAGATGGGTGTGGAGCAGGAGAGGGGAGGGGGAGGGGGCGTGTCGGGGCGACTCGGGGCGTTGCAGCGCTGCGCTGCGAGCAGTAAACTGCGTCGTCCGATCCCTCCATAAACCCAATGGTTTTCTTGGTTCCGTTGCGGCACACACACACACACACACGCAAACATTGCGCCACTCCCCCTCGCGAGCAACCGCGTCGTCTTCCTGCTAAAACCCCACAGGAAAGTTTCCTCCGTTCCTCTGGTTTTGTTTTTTTCAAAAACCAAAAACAAAACAATTGTTTTTGATTTTTCAGAACAGTTGCGTTTCGAAAAGAGGCATTCGTTTTGATTGCGTTTTGTTGTGCGGTTTTGCATTTACCCAAAAAATATCGCTGTAAAAAGTAAAATTTCCTAGCCAGCACAGGTATAGAAAATTGACTTGTTTAAGGATATTTACCTAGTTTCAAGGATATTTACTTGATTCAAGGACCTCCATTTTCTTGTATGCGCTTCCAGACCCTCAAAAAAATTGGATCCAAAGTAAAAGCTAGCTCTGTAGTTGGCATCGCTGGCGCCCATGTGTGTGTGGGTGTCCTCGTGGACAGTGACGGCGCCCCTCTGCCGCTACGCCCCGCCACGCGCGCTGCCGCTGTACGTGGAGAGAATCTCTATTGCAGTTTGTTTTTGCAGCGGCAGATTTGCGCCCCCGGGCCAGGCTACTGCCGCTGCCGCCATCCCTTTGTGCAAACGCAGCTCGCGGCGCAGCGGCGACGCTCATTAAAACCGGGTGAGAGAGGGAGGAGAGAGAGGGAGGGAGAGAGATAGAGAGGGGGAGAGAGAGAGAGAGAGAGAGAGAGAGAGAGAGAGAGACGCGGTAGGGCGCCGCCGACATAAGCAACCGCTTCTCGCTGCGATATAAGGGACTGCAGATGCCTTTTGCGTAGGCATGCGCGCGAGAGGGAGAGAGAGAGAGAGGGAGAGAGAGAGAGAGAGAGAGAGAGAG
>NW_026267146.1:742637-745793 GCF_000697945.3 Frankliniella occidentalis | reverse complement strand
CGGGGCGGCAGGATGCGCGACGCGGGCCGGGGCGGGGCCGCGCCCAGGATGTGTACCAGGTTGGGTTGGCAACACCGACTGGTGCGGTCGTTCCCACAAGACTGCTATGGCTGGGCCTCTTCACGAGCAAGGGCGGGGCTTAACCTTCAAGCGTACCCAAACCCCGACAGAACGGAACAAAAGTTGCAACATCCGAATTTTATTTTTTGTATTCGAGTTATTTTGTTCCAGCTTGCCAGTGTCTAAAATTTTTGTCACCTTGGTTTAACCCGATTGAAATTGTTCGTATAGGCGGGCAATGGGCATTTCCGTGGCGTCGTTGAGGCATGTCAACCGATAAATGTAAGCTGGGTGGTTTATTCATTTCGAAAATGTTCGGGTAACATATATTTTGGGGTTTCAAAGAACACTACGAAATGCTCTTGGAACTTAAGCAAATTTGCTCATAAAATTATAATAATCAAGAAGGTCGCTGGTCGAGTGTGGAGAGGTATGAAGCGTTAATGGTCGTGCATTATTCTGGCTAGTCGAACGGTCGACTAAGACGCCTTAGGCTCGGCGCCGCCCTCTGCTTCATCTAATGTAACTGATCAATAACAATTCATTTTAATCGTAACTTCAGTTTAATATTCATACGGGTACATATCCTTTTCGCGACGAGCTGTATATCCCTCCGCTTTAGTATTTGGCGTTGCGTGCTCTCGAGGGAGTTGTCCGATTAATAATAAAGCATTCCCTTTAAAACTCTTTGCTAATCCCCCCCGCGCCACGCCGCGCGGCTGGTGTGAATAGCGCGCGTGTGGGCCGGCGGCGGCGGCGGGCTTTCGCGCCCTTTTTCCCTGCAATTAAGTGAACCCCCACCACCCCCGCGTCAGCGACGCCGTCCCTGCAGCGCAGAAAGCCGCCCTCCCCTACCTTGCCACCCCCAAGGTCACGACCACACGCACCTCCCGGGGCGCGAGCAGGCGGAGGGCGGGGTCTATAAGTTTTTGCAAATTGATATTCGCGCCGGCGCGCGCACGCCTTTGCTATCCGTCCTCGTTTTTTTATGTTTTTTACTTCTTCCTCGCTGACGCGTGAGCAAGCGCAGCAGAGCTCGTGAGCCGGAGTTCGGGCGGGCACGTACACTTCAGACGAAAAAACCGGGAATGTGCTGTACAGAAATCGACGCTCCTGCGGGTTGTGTTGTTTCTCCGTTGTTTATTGTTCGGAAAACACTTTTCTTTCTCAAGAACAAATTGAGGTAGCGACTGGAAATTATCAGGGTGCCTTTTGTAATGTATCAGGAGACACGTTCCCGTTGCACTTAAGTTGGCTCTTTGTTGTTTTGCCACGGTCCGACTGTAGAGATCGTGAAGCCTGTTACGCGAGACGTAGTCTGGTGTACACCTTTGTGCGTAATAATTCCATTCCACATTATCTAATTGCCACCTTTATATTTTGTGACGTGTTCACTTTTGTGGCGGTCCAATGTTTGTCAATAGTTTTGATGCCTGGCTAATTGCAAAGCAAAGTTTAGCGGGGAGCTGGAAGGTCAAAGAGGAGCAGCGTAGAATGGAAAAAGTATGAAAAGTGAGTTATGTGGCTCACATTTTGTTTCCGGTAGAGAAGAGAGAGAGAGAGAGTTGTTGGGGGTGGGGGGTCTATATAGCCCGGAACCTGACTCGCGGCTCCTCCCCGTCTGTATGAAAGAGAAGAGTGGAGCTGGCGGCGGCCGTGATGAGCGTGTGGACGTGAAAAAAAAATGGCTGCGGCTTGGGCGGGGCTCTCCGGGCTGCGGGGTGCGGTGGGGAAATGGCGGCATCATAACTGAGAAGAGCTGCGAGCTGAGGAGTGTCGGCCGACACTCCAGAGTATGGTGATGCCGACGCGCCGTACTACTCGGATGAACAGTGAGTGAGCGAGTGCAAAAATAAGTAAGAACGAAGTAGAGGGAGAATTAACCCAATAAGTTGTAGAAAAAGGGGGACTGGTGTCGGCTAAGTGGGCGCTTCTTTCTCAGTTTTAGAACATTTTACTGTACTACCGTTGTCCATACACTGATGAATAGAGTGTCCAACCCACTCTCCACTTCTTTATAGTGTGTAAGTGCAAAGTTGTGTTCAACTCGATAAAGGCACAAGAGTTATAAACAGACTGCACTGCACATAATATAGTGAGTAGAATACTTTCAGTGTTGAAAGATTTAACACTTTATTCATCGGTGTAATGGGGAATGTAAATTTATAACATATAAATGTTGAGTGGCATTACACAACTCAACTCTCGAACCTTCCATTTGCCCCGCGCTGCGCCACTACACTGGCTGGCCTTCATCTGTGCGGTCTGCGGTGCGAGAAGCAGCCTGAGCCTAATTCAACCCTCGCTTTGTCTTCATTCGCTCCACGCGAGATGAGATGGGAATCTCTGCGCGCTCGGGCGGAATGTGTCCGTTATGGAACCGACTCTCTCACCCTCCCTAACACTTCTCTTTCTCCTCTCCCCTCTCTCCTCTCTCTCTCTCTCTCTCTCTCTCTCTCTCTCTCTCTCTCCCTACTTGCCCTTCTCCCCTACTCATCTCTCCCGTCGCTCACTTCAACTATACAGAGGATGAGTGTAACCCGCCACACCTCCCTTCCTTCATATGAAGGTGTGTGCAGAGTCTCCTTTCTTTCCTGACTCTCTTTCTCACACACCTCCTCACACCCTGCTCGCCATTGTCGAGGAGCCCCTTTCCCCCCTGCAAACTATGTCACAATTACCAACGCAGACAAATGCGACCTGCCACTCCTGGCGTACAGCCCTTCCGTTGAAGGAAAAGCAAGTTTTCGCCTTCGCCTGGAGCCCCTCTCCCCTCCCTTTCTCTCTCCGCTTCCCCGAACCCGCCCGCCGGTACAACAACAACTTTAATTCGCCGCGGAGTGGCGCGCGCTGCTTAGCGGGCGAGCCGCGAATTAGCATAAAGTTGGGATCGCGATAAGCATTAACGCGATGAACGGGGCGGAGCGGGGCGGAGCGGGAGCGAACGAGGCGGCTCCTTGTTCTTCCGGGCCGTGATGGCCGCCATTCCACGGCGTTATTGAAAGTTGCTCCGCCCCACGCCCCGCCCCACCGTGACGACCGCGGGGACCGTGTGAAAAATTTAGATTAAATTTGTAATATAAAAACATCACTTTG
>NW_026267146.1:732263-734977 GCF_000697945.3 Frankliniella occidentalis | reverse complement strand
GAGAGAGAGAGAGAGAGAGAGAGAGAGAGAGAGAGAGAGAGAGAAGAGGGAGGGGGTCAGCTGCCGTAGGACGCGTGGGACCTGACATTGGGAGGGACTGCAGATGCCTTTTGCGTAGGCATGCGCGCGAGAGGGAGAGAGAGAGAGAGGGAGAGAGAGAGAGAGGGAGAGAGAGAGAGAGAGAGAGAGAGAGAGCGAAGTATGACATTTTCCTCTTGCTCGCCTGTTCTACTCGTTCCCACTTGCTCTCTCACTGAAACTCATGCCTCATGTTCTTGCTGTTTCACAGGCGCTGCTGACGCTGTCGCTGTACTTAGAGCCCGCTCCGCGCCTGTCGCCTTGTCGCGTGTCGTCGCCAGCCTTGCAGACTGACAGCCTACGCCGTGTGCTGCTGCTTCCCGGACGGTCTGTATTTTATATCATTTTTCTCCGAAACTCTCGCCGCCCGCTCCCCGCTCCGCCATCGAGCTCGTCGCCGTGCTCAACCAGCAACGCCAGCGAGGGCGGCGGCTCGACGCCTTTTTCGTCGCGCCCTTGGGTCTCCGAAGCACGCCACCGCGGGGTCTTTGCGAACGGGGGCAGTGACAACGACGACGACGAGGAGGTGGACGAGAGTGCCGCTGGGCTGGAGGAGGAGAGGAGGAGGCTTTGAGCCGCGCGGCCAGGCCTGCCCTGCCGCCAGGCCGCCAAGGCCTAGAGGGCCGCGATCACCGCGCTAAGTGTCCGCTGACACGCGCGCGCGCACGCGACACCGAAAAGTGAATGACTCCCGGAGAATGCTTGCCCCCCCCCCCACCCGCCTCCGGTGGCAAAGTAAATATGAAGGCCCAACGCTTTTGCCCTTTCCTATTGGGTTACTCGTGTAGTAGCAATTGCACTGCGCAGCCCGCCCGACCGCGATGGTGACATCGCTTCTAACCCAAAAAATGTTCTATGTATCGAAATCTCTGAACGACGTGTTCAATCGGCCTGCTTTGCTTCTAAGCAGGTTTATGGGATGAAATAAAAATTAATTTTATAAGCGGCCAACGCCGTCTTCCTTTCCTTATGGGCTGCGTGCCGCTCGCGCCGTGCGGCTCGGGGTCAGCCTGTGGACCGCGGCGTAGGCAACCCAGCGCGCGCGGCCGCGTCGTGTTGCCTACCTCCCAGGCTGCCTCCTCGCGCCCTCGCTGCTGACGCTGCCGCTACACTGAAAATTGGTTGGCATCTTATGAAGCCAAAATATTGGCCTCCTCTGATGAGCGCCAAAATTTTGGCGTCTGTTGACGCCAGGTATTGGCGCCCTTTTGGACGGGAAATTTTGGCGTCATGGCCAGCCAGTTTACAGTGCTGCCATTGCCTGACAACTCCGCGACCCTAATTGCTTATTGACGGGGACGGGCCTTACGAGTTCGGCGCCGACCCGACCGCCCTCTCTCAACTGCGCACCGGTGGCTCATTAGGGAACGAGGCGGTAGAATCGCTGAATGAAGTCGCGGCTCCTGGCAGGTCTGACAAGCAAGACAGGTAGCTGCGGCGCCGAGCGAAGGGCCAAGCGGCGAGCGAGTCGGAGGGGGGTGAGGGGCTAGCTAGGGCCCCACCGCGGCTCTCCGGCCTGGCCAGGGGGGCTGCAAGGGGGCCGCCGCAGGGGCACAGGGCTCGGCTGTGTGGGGGGGCCCTGCGCGGGGTTGGCTCCCCGTGACGTCATCCGGGCAGCGAGCCCGCCAAATTCAAACCGCGCGCGACCGCCGCGCGTGCTCCACGCCGCGCCCGTGGCATGCCAAAACAATGATGTTGGAAGGGCGTGGGGACGCGAGCTGCGCAAAGTATCCGGCTGTCTTGGGGGTAGAGCGATGCAGAAAACAGCTCAATCGAATTAAACACGAAATGCTTTCACACCTTTTGAAAAATATTTAAAAAATGACGTAACAGATAAGCAGCTTTTCCAAAACAACAAGGATTATTGCGGGTGTTTTTGCATCGAGCGAGCGGCTGCAGGCTGACTCCTGCGACCTGTCAGTCGAACACGTTTCGGTTAGCCTGTCCTCAGCGTGGACGTTTGTTTGGACTTTCGTCGACCTGGCGACGCAGCACTCCCCAGCACTCTGTGGCACTCACTCACCTGCTGCGGGGTGAGTCTGTCGTTGAGCGGGTGGCACTCGGTGCACGCGCTGGGCGGCGGGTGTCGGAGCGGTGCGCGTTTGGTTGTTCGGCAGGCACTCGTTGGGCTCGGCCCTTTGCTCTCGGTTCGGCTCGGCTCGGAGCTCGGCTCGCTTCGGGGACTGCTGGCCCGGTTCTGGCGCGCCTCCCCACGCTCGAGCCCCTCGCGCGGCCAGGCCGAGGGCCAGGCGAGCGAGCGGCGGGGTGGTTTGGGCGGCGTCGCCCGCCCGACGCTCTCCGGGCCCGGCCGCCGCCCCCGGATCTTTCGCAGCGTCGCATATCGCTCCCCTCACGTTGCTCGGTGGTTCCATCGTGGGCGCGGGCAACGTTTTCTGCTTGGTTACGGACCGTCATCGCACCCCCTTGTACCAACGTACCATTCTACACAACTATCTGCGACATTTTCGAATAAACATATTATAGGAGTTGCTGCAGTTGGAGCGCCAGGTCGGGCCGCGTAGCGATCGGGCGCGCCGCCGCCCCATGACCGCGACGCCAGCACCCCCCACCCCTCGCGCGCCCCGGCTCAGCCCTCCATTCACCACCATTCCCTTCCCCACGCTGGCGTGGTGGTG
>NW_026267146.1:731555-732213 GCF_000697945.3 Frankliniella occidentalis | reverse complement strand
TGGGGTGATCCGGTGAATTACATGGGATCCTAAAGGGAAAAACTGGGAAAACCAACAAAAACCATAGGAAAAGGGCAGGCTTTTATGGGAGCAACGTCTCAGGATCACTTCGCGTCCCGGCGTCTATGGTTTTTTGTCTTTTCTTTTTTTTTTTGTTCTGGGATTGGCTAAACTTGACAGCTTCGTTACGGCAAATGACGGACGTGCACTGCAGAATTCTTTGCAATAAATATGTTCAGCATTGCAAACTAAGCGAGAATTTTGAAGCGTTGTGTTCTGGTGCGAACTATTTCTTTGCAATCCTGCAGTCGCTTATTTCTTTGCAAAACGACCAATACGAATTTCTCTCTCTTCCTTATCCCTCACTGCACCTTCACAGCCCCTGTCTTTCCAGCTGGCAGCCTAACGCTCACGCCCCGCCGCCCGCCGCCCCATCCGCTGCTCGCCCTCTTGTAATGATATCGAATGATATGGCGACAAGCCGAGCGAGCGGATTCGGACCTGTCGGTCCGCGCCTGGCTCACCTTAAGAGCGGGGGGATGTGAAGGGGCAGGGGGATATAAAGGGGCGTTCCAACTAAGACCGCGCACCCGGGAATTTCAAAAATTCGGATTTTTGTCGAAAAAAAATATTTTTTGCCTTTTGTTCTAACAACCTT
>NW_026267146.1:722457-726870 GCF_000697945.3 Frankliniella occidentalis | reverse complement strand
CACCGGCCCCAGCCCCACCCCACCACGGATCCGCGCAGGACGACCTGGATCTATAAAACGCCGCGCAGGGAGGGGGCAGAGGCGCGCTTTCCCCCATCCCTTCAACCCCCTTTCCCAAGAGACCCCCCTCCCCACCCCCGTCGTGCCTAGGGAGGGTCTCTGAATGGCGCGGAGTTCAAATCCGGACTGGTCGAGTTTAGCCGTAGTCAAGCTTGGGCGGGGCGCCCATGTAAAGAGTAGGGTAGCCGACGAGGTACAGACAACGTACGGAATACGTTCTGCTAATTTCAATACGGCACTTTACGGTTTTGGTAAGGAGCCCATTTTGGCGTTCAGTACCCTGTGTCCCTCTTCCTATACATGGGTGGGTCTGACTGCAGGATTGAGTGGAGCTAGAGGTCTGCAAATTTCGGTGTATCTCGAGAGTCATACCTGGACACCATCCAGGACGCCTGGTGCAGGTGCAAATTTTGTTACCATATCCAAGGATTGTAAAAGGGTACTAAAGACATAGGGGTTGGAGAAAAAAGTGAAAAAAATGCATTTTTTGGATCTTGTTTGGGGTAGGGTCACGCGTCACCCCGTCACCCTTTGGATCAAATCTGCGCCCGTTTGTCTATCTTACACCTCTCACGGTCTACGCGCTAGAGGGACTCTCACTAACATAAATAACCGGAGAACAAATGTATTTTTAAAATTCTTTTTCTTGGTATTCCAAGGGGTTACCCATCAAAGTAGCTTCTCTGCACCTAAATTTGGTCCGTGGTGTTTTACCTTTACCTCTTGCCGTTGGTCGAAAAAATCGCGAGCGTTGAGTCACACGTAACCATAAGCACTGGTGAAACAATTGTTTAATTTTGCACGCTAATTGATGTATAAATCCAAGTGTGTTCACATTGTGATGTCTAACTTGATAGCAAAGAAACTTTGTCCAAAATTGAAACGTTCACTGTAAGTTCCTTACAAACAACGCTCTTCGTAACGTACAAATGATTTGGAGCATTTGTATTACAAACAAATTCGTTGTATTACGAAGAGCCTGGTTTGTATTACAAACGAAGGCTTTTCGTGTTACGAATGGGCGATGTTCGTAATGTGACGGAAAATCGTTCGTAATATGGCTGCTTTATAGATCCTTTTTAAATTACAAACAAAGTCTTCGTAATACGATTCCGTCTTTTGCCCGACTCAGTCTTAAGCGCGCTGTGCGATGTATACGGGGGCAACGACCGGATCCTCCTGAACCATGACTTGCCCAGGGCCGAACGCGCACCCACGCGCAGCGCCCCTGCGCCGTGTGGGTGGGCAACCCATCCTGCGCCCTGGCCTCCGGATGTGCCTGCGGCCCCGGAGCGTGCTGCCTCCGTTACTGATAAATAGAGTGTTCAGCAGCACGGTTCAACGCGTGTGTGCATTTGTGTGCAAACTGCTCGCAGCTACATGCAAGTACTTAACTTCGTTAACATTATTGTTAAACTCTTAAAAATGTGAAACTCGGTAGTTGTGTTCACCGCTAAAGAGTTGCATAGTTCCTTGGCGTGAGCGCATTCTTGTTGGGAAGTGTGTTAGTGGAGAAATGCTCTTGGTTAGAGATTGGCAAGTGTTTGATTTGGATTTGCTCACTTCAAAGTGTAGCTGTCCGGGTGTGTTGTTCTTCTGTGTGTTGTGCTTCTGTCGCCGAGAGCAGGGGCCCAAGCGCGGGTTGTGAACCCAACCCGTGACCGCCATCCCGAGCGGAGCGGTACTCTTCTATTTGTGTTTGCGTGCTGATTGCTGATTGGCCAGGGCGCGGGGGTGGACAGTGGACAGCGCGGGGGCGTGGCGAGGCGTGGCGCGTAAACTCGATTAGTTAGTTGTTGGCCGGGGGCCGGTCGAGTTTAACAACGGAATTGACCGAGGGGCGGCCGGGACAGCTGGGCTGGTCGCGCTCATGATCGAGCCGGTAATGAATGATAACGCCGATGCTGTTAAAACAGACCATTACCATCAGTTTTTTTTTTCTTTTTCAGAAATTTGCTTTGTGCCTCGCTCCCTGCAGCTGCGATTATAGATCTGTCCCTTGGGTCACAGTATGCACTCTGCTGTCTCTCGACTTGTTGTCTTTGTTTGTTGTTGTTGTTGTTGTTGTTGTTGTTGTTGTTGTTGTTGTTTTCCCCAGCAGTGTGGCCCCTTCATTCATCCTCACACTGGTGTGGGGCAGGAGGGGGACTACCTTGCCCCCCCTCCCCCTTCCCTTCCTCCACTTGCTCTTCTCGCGGCCCTGCTGCCAAATTATTCAAGTTTGCGCAATGATAATAAATTACGGAGAGCAGTAGCAGCAGAGCAGCGCCTCTCGGACCCTCCCCACTATCTCTATCTGTTTCCCTCCCCACCACCACCACCACCCCTGAAACCCACGGACCTCCCTTGCACTGATAAACTAAGTGTTCAACTGCTCAACACTTGTAAGTGTGCAACTGCAAGTTGAATACTTGCAAGTGTCCAACTCCGTAGTTCTACACTTGCAAGTGTTAAACTCGGTATGTGTGCACTTGCAAGTGTGCAACTCCTCAGTTAAACACTTGCTTAGATTGGACGTTTACTGTGTAGGAAGTGCTCAACCGAGGAGTTGCACACTTGCAAGTGCACACCTACCGAGTTGCACACTTGCAAATATTCAACTTTCAGTTGCACACTTGCAAGTATTTAACTTGCAGTTGCACACTTAGAAGTGTTGAGCAGTTGAACACTTAGTTTATCAGTGTGGGAGGGGGGACTTAACCCCTCAACTCCCAACACCCACGGGCTGCCTCGCCCACTTCCACCTGTTTCAGCGGCCAGGTTTAAACTGCGCGCCCGGCGGCGGCGCGGCGGTACGCGTCACCCATAGCCCAGCACTCCCGGCCAGCTGCAGCAGCAGCAGCTTGGCTAACTCTCTCCCTATCTCTCTCTCCCGTCCCTCCCGCCCTCTCCGGTCGGTATGGGGGCGGCGCGCCTCGCCACTCTCCCGCCACACTCTACGTGCCCTTTCTCTGCTTGGGGGACATTTCTATGGCCAGCATGGCAAACGCTCCAGAATAGTGTACAGCAGCAGCATTTGGCCGCGACCGGCATGATAAGTGGATGCCCCCAACTTCAACCCCTCGCCCCCCCCCCCCCCCCCCCCCCCCCCCCCCCCCCCCCCCCCCCCCCCCTCTCTCCCCCCCCCTCCCTCTCTCTCTCTCTCTCTCTCTATCTCTCTCTCTCTCTCTCTCTCTCTCTCTCACTCTCTTTTTTCTCTCTCTTACTCACTCTCAGACTCACCCTACTCATTCACTCATACGTTTAGGAAGACGCAGTGCAATTATCGCGCATTATCAATTCAACTATTAAACACTGCACATACTATCTCTGCTCAGCATGAAAGTCCTCGCTTTGATTGGATGAGGAAAACTTCTTACTAGCATTTTCAGCACGAGACCTCACTCGAGGGTCTGCACTGCAACACCATCTGAAGGATAATTTACAAAAAACTTGTTTGTTGTATGGTTTGTTGGAGGTGAACAATACATTTTACAGAAAACATGGTACATTTCCTGATCCCCATAAGCACTGCGTTCAAGATACGGGCGGGATTTCAACAGTTTTCACAAGAAGGCGAAAAATTACAAACAATGCAAAACTTGTACTTTAAAAAAATCTCATCTTTTTTGTCTCCTTAGGGAGAGGGTGTAAGAGGTACTGTACTGCTGAAGTTCTAGTTTGACTTTGTTTTTAAGTTGCTTTAGTGTATCGAGCAACAAACTCCAGAGGTATCTGCACTGCTCCTGACTGCAGCTCTAGCAGCTGCCCAGGTCGGCACCGCTGGGGCTGTTAGGAAGGTAGGTACGCCATCTCCTGGGTCCTTGCCGCCACGCTCCGCCACGCCCCGCCCCCTCCGATTGGCGATTGAGTTTTGGTCCCCGCCCGGCGAGAGCAAGCGGCCGAGGAGCAGAGACCCCAGGCCGCCGCACTGTACGTCGTGCGCGACCCCGGCAGCAGCGCCGAGGCAGCGCGCTCCCCGGATATCCGCCCTGACGACGCCCCCGCCTCCGCCAGGGCTAAATTGAATGAAAATTGATTTCGTCTCAGAAAGAAGGTTATATATATAGATGATGGAGGTTTGCTGCATCAGGTGCCAACCCTAGTCTTTTGGGGGAGGTTGGGGATTAGGGAATAGGGGGACGGCGGGACATTGTCTCGCTGACATAGCGAAATATAAGAAGCTGTCGAGATCTGGTTTATGTGAAGGTAGACTTTGAATAGGGCAGATGGCAAGAAGCCTGTCAACATTTTAGCTCCAGCCTGTGCATGGCGAAAAAGGAAGGTGCCAAAGTTCCTTGATGTTCTTTGCTCGGCCCCGTATCGTCGCACCTGATCCGGTCGGTTCCGGCTGTCCCTTCGACCTCCCGACCC
>NW_026267146.1:719573-722407 GCF_000697945.3 Frankliniella occidentalis | reverse complement strand
CCGACCCGGGTCCGGCTGAGAATGCGGCCCACGCCGACCTCATCACTTCAGGCCGGCCAGCCGTTTGTTGTTTTTCTCCCGTACTTTCCTGGTTTCCTTCTTATCCTTTCCCTTGAGTCTCCCTTTTTTTCCCCTCTCGCGCGCGTGCCTCTCCCTCTCTATCCTCGGGGACGCGACGCGCCAGACACCTACAGCTGCCTGCTGAGCCCCGCGGGGGCGCGGCGCGCCGGGCCCAAACGCTCGGTGACAGGTGTCCCTCCGAGACTTTAGGCCCCTGGGCGAATGGCGGCGGCACCTTTTCCTGCCCCTCTCTTCCTTTTCCTCCCCTCCATTCCTTTCCCCCTCCCCGGACGACACGTACCCCATTTTTTTTTCACCTTTTTTTTCATCCCCTCCTGTCCATCCCACGCGCGACACGGCCGGGCCGGGTAGCGCTACGCCGATATGACTTCTTGTCACCGCAGGGACCGGTGCCGCAGGGGCGTTATGGCTGTCCTGTCACCGCTGTCGAGCCAACCCCTCTGTCCTGATCACCGGTCCGCTCCGCCAGGACCCCACCCCCTTCGCCCCCGGGTTCTCCTTCTGGACCCGGTTGGTGATCGTCCCGATCCTTCCCACCGCCCACACACATATAGCATGCAGTTTTATTTTTCACACCACGACCAAGCAAAACTAAAGTGAGCCACGCAAAGATGGTTCAGGTGCAAGGGTTACTCTTTGTTCTTTGGCTGCATAGAGCTAAGAGCTATCTTCGTTCATGCACAAAGGCGTTCATTTATTCCACATGGGCTTAGTTTCTTTCAAGCCTCTGAGCAAATCTTTGTGAAACCAAGGCTAATAATTTCCAACCAGACCTCCTCCGTCGGTCGTGTCGGTCGGGTTGGTGCCGACTCCCCCGCGCCTTTTCTTTTCTCTTCAATAATTCAAATATGTACCGCACACAGAAAGCGTAGGGCGCCCGAACGACGCCGCCTTTCCATAGTCATATATTTTCCTCGCACCGTGGTATGGCACCACCATCCCATCCTGCACGTCGCCGCCCCTGCTTCCCCCTCCCCCCTCCCCTCTCCAGCCCCGCTCCTCCACTTGGTACCCTCTTCCCCCTCCCCGCCCCTCCCCTCCCCTACCGCGGAGCGGCTCCGCTCGCCCACGCGGGTGACGTCACGGCCATTGTGACGTCACGGGGCTCACGAGGGGGCGGCCAGATGGTGGTAGGGGTAGGAGAGGCGAAAGGCGCGGCAGGCAAGCGGAATCACACTAGTTACGCTTGACAAACTTTCCTCTACGTGTTTTGCGTAGATAAATCTTTGCATCCCCCTTCTTTCTTTGCCAAACAGCGCACGCGCACCGAGCTCAATATTTATTTTTTTCGCCTCCCTTTTTTACGTGATGCGCTTTGGGGAGTACTTGGGTGTTGTGCAGTGCTGCAGCGCTCGCTGGGGGGATGGCCCCCCCGGGGATCAGCAGCGGTGCGGTGTTGTTGGTAGGTCGGTAATTAATGATACGTTCCGGAGGCAGTGGCGGGGCGCACTCACTGAGGTTGCGGAGTAATGGACCGTGACGTGGGCACGGGATGCTGCACGCCCCTCCAACCCCCTCTTCCAACCCTTCACTGTTGGCTACTATTATGTCGTAATTTTCGATGAAAAATATGGTCATGTTCATTTTTCTCCAAAAATTTCTTCGTACTTCAAAAGTACCGAAGAAAAGTAGAATAACGGACTCTAGAAGTTTTAATAACAAGCAGGCCCGCGCCCTTCCGCCAAACGAAGTTGCCAGCTTCACTTCGTTCCGATGGCAACTCCGTTCGGCAAACAAGTGCAGTTTTTAGCTTGTATTGTTTTTCAAACAGTCTTAAAACTGGACTTTTTGCCATTGCTTAAAGTACATCGACGTCTAGTTCTGAAGCGATTCAAGAGACGCCAATTCCAAGGATTGATTCTGATTCAGAATGTGCTGTTTAGGACGGTACTTTCTCTATCAATTTTCGATTTGACGCCTTCTTGTACGTCTTTATTTACAGCTCGGTCATTTTCGGCGTATTTTCGTCGAAAAACACCTCCAGCGCCCGAAGGGTGAGAGAAAAGGCACGACTTAGCACCTTTGTTTTGCCAGTGCATCTTCGTTGTTAAGTAAGGTGCTAAGGTTAAAAAAAAGCATCAATAACTTTATTTCGTTCTGGATCATGCTAAATTGTTACAGTGCGAAGCCGGCGGCCAGCTCTCGTAGCGTCCTAGGAGTTTGAAGTCCCCCCCCCCCCTCTCTCTCTGCCTAAACTACCTCCTTTCCCTACCACCCCGCCCTCTGCTTTTCCCCTCTCCCACTTTTGGTCCATTCGGTGTGCAAACACAATCTCGATTCGGATAACGAGCTCGTGATAATTTTCTGCCTCAGTTATGACTCCAACCCGGCGTGTCGTTCAATAAAGCTCTAGCCTCGCTGAGGGCGCCGCCGCGCCAGCTCCGGGCCGCATTTCAGAACACACAATGCAGAATCCGTTTTGGCGGGAGCCCTGCTGCTTTGCACAAGATGCTGAGAGAGAAAGACGTCTCAAGCACAACTTCTCGCGCACAACCCTTGGCCACGCTGCTGCGCCACAGAAATCCTTCTGCGTGACAACGGGAATGACGTCGCGACCCACGTCATTGGAGTCAGGCTGGAATGGCTCTGGAACGAGCCTGGAACGACCTGCTCCCTGCTCTCTGGAACACAAGCACGGCGCTGCCTCCGCACGCACCTCGACCGCCAGCCGTACCACCACCACCTCACGGGGCCATCTGGACTCCATTCTCTTTTATTTGGCCTTTTCTCTTCATTTGCCCCATCCCCCCCCC
>NW_026267146.1:718877-719493 GCF_000697945.3 Frankliniella occidentalis | reverse complement strand
TCTCTCTCTCTCTCTCTCTCTCTCTCTCTCTCTCTCCCCCTCTCTCTCCCTCTCTCTCTCCCTCTCGTTGCCGTATCGAGTAGTGCGAGCAGGGGCGGCCATAACGCGGTCAGGCATCAATAACCTGACAGTTTGAGCCTATGCTCGAACGAAACTTCTCTGCACCGCCATCCTCTGTGTGTGTTTGTTTTGCACTTTCTTTCCGCCTCGATGAACCTTCGATCGGCGGCGCGTACTCTTGTTGCCGTAGGGCCGACCTCACTTCGACGATGAGGGTTTTGAAACTCACCACACCCTAATTGGAAGTGCCTTTTCTCATCTGATTTTTCCCTGTGTTACATTTTCTTGAGATCTCACTCGACTCACCTATCTAATTCTCATTATTTGGAAAAATATCGTCGACCATGTCTATCCAACATCTAACATGACCACATCATCTAACTGGAGTACTCATCTTCGAACTCGATCTGTCGTCTTATAGTTGCACAAAACGACCCTGAAAATTTTCGAGATTGCTAGTTTAAATTGTTCTCGAGTTAAGATGGATTCAGAGTTCACAAGATGCGAGCGTGATTTTCACGCCGCTAGCGTGAAAAGAGTTGTTTTGGTTAGCAGT
>NW_026267146.1:702394-718412 GCF_000697945.3 Frankliniella occidentalis | reverse complement strand
CAAACAAACAAACAAACAAACAAACAAACAAAACGCAATGAAAGACTTCGGTCATGGGTCAGTGGAGTTTGTGCGAGGGGTGGGGGACTTGAATTTTTCGTGTACACAGGAGTACGGAGTACACGGAGTACAGTCGGAGAACACTGAGTATTGCCGGTCGGAGCGCGCAGAGTACACCTGGAGTACACCCGGGGTACACCCGGGGTACACCCGGAGTACAGTCGGAGTACGCGGAGAACTTGCGACAAAAACAGCCGGAGTACAATCGGAGAACACCTGGAGTACATTTTGGCCTGTACACAGGAGCCGCCCAGCCGTCCACCCCTCGAGTTTGTGGTTGACGAAACTAAAATTTTATTGGCTTCATTAACACTAACAATTTTGTTCCGCGTACAATACATTCCTCTGAGTGCTACTCCTCACTTACACCATTATCCCTATGCTACCCCATTATACTCACACGTGCACGTTTCCCCCATCTCACCTTACCCGTACCCACCTCGCTTTATCTCAAAGCCCCCTACCCCCTTTCTTCCCTCCTTTTTTTATTACGAGAGAGAATGAGGTAGATCGCAGACACACAAAACTTTTTCCATCGACTTAGCGAATGGCTCTCGCTGAATTCGGTCCAAGGCCAACCCCCTCAATAAAGTAGGGAAGCAAGAGAGCACAGGGTGGAGAGGGATTGTTCGAACTCATTAGTAATCGAAACCGGAACCTGGACGGACGTAAAAAATAAATAAAAGAAAAATTTCCTCTCATTATATTATCATTTTCAAACTGTTTTTTTCGGCATCCTACGTGTCAATTATTTCAGGTGGCTGATTCACCAGGCCCTCTTGTGAGGTATAGTTACACTGTTCCGCATGTAGACTTGCGGGCTGGTTTGCCGGCCGTAGCTGACCACGACGGCGTTGACAACTCGCCCAACGTGCCTGCATGTGGTACAGTACAACTAAAAATAGTGCACGGTTTTAATCGACCACTGGGTGTTAGCAACTTATTTAACATGCAACTCCTTTGTTAACATCGCGGATTCACCCAAAAGTGTGTTTCTTCATATTAGTAAATTGTACTCGGTTTTTCTTGTATTTGCCTAATTCAAGGAAAATGCGCTTGTTAAGACAATATTTACTTGTTACAATCCTAATGGCCTCAATACAAGACGCAACAAGTGCATTGTCCTTGACAAAGTCAAGTGCACGCTTTTCTGGGTGTTAGACGCGCGCCTTCTTGTGGTGTACGCAGTACGCGTCGTCGTGGCACGCGCTGGCGTTTCCTCGGCTTCTGAATCTCATCAGTGGAACGTCGTCCAACTCCGCCTAACTACTACGTGTGCAATATGTCGGCTCTGCGGGGCCCCGGCGGGCGGCGGCGGGCTCACTGGGTGCGGAGGGGGAAAGGGGGATGGGGTGTACACTCGTGTTGGGGCCCGTCCCGTGTCCCAAGGCGCCCCCTGCGGACCGCGACACTTGCTCTCTCACGTTCACTTTCCATTGGTGCCCTTGGGAGACGACGGGTTTAATATTAAGTAGATTCAGCCTTTTGTCGTCGAATTAGCTAACACGTGATTCTTCGTGTGTCGTCGATGTACGAGAGGGTCTTTTTCTCCCTGCCGCCCGTGCGCCCGGCCTCTTTTGGCCCCAATGCGAGCAGGGCGGTGCAGTCGCAGTCAGAACCTTTCTATCCCCGACACGTCTGCGCGGCGCCGGTCCAAAACACTTCCAGTGGCGCGCTCTGCACGATTATGCCGCAAAAAATGTCTTATTCAAGACTCCCGCGAGGACCGCGGCTTAATGCCTGATGTTTTTGCTCACCACCTGGTTTTTGCCCCCCTTCCTCGGCGGACTCACCTCTCTTGTCCCGCAGCGCAGCCTGGCCCGGGCCCGGCGCGGGGGCGGGCAACCTTTTCTGTTGGCAGTCCTGATGTCATTTTCACGCCGCTTCCCACCCAATTCGTCACTGTTCTTTCGGCACATTCCACCACATTACCTCTTTTCATTTCTTCGCTCCTTCTCTTCACGGCAATTTCTCTATCCCTTTCTCTTCCTGGGGGCCAGCCGGGCAGAGCCTGAGCTGGGTGAGGTGGGACTCGGCCGGCCGGCGGGCCTCGACCGGCCTCCTAGGCCGACCGCAAGCGGCAGAGCAGCAGGCGACTCCCACATTTTTCTATCGCCCTGAAACCCTCATCCGCTCCCACCCCGCTCGCCAACCACGACCCCATCATCTCATACGTGTGAAAACAAAATAGAGTCAGGGCCAGGTGCGTTTCGCGTGATTCGAGTCGTGTTTCCTTTTCAAAGCTTTACCCCATCGATGTGCGCCTCCACGATCATCAAGTACGTCAGGACCAGTGCGATTTGGACGAGGGGCCAACATCGCGGACGATTTCTAAAAGGAGGCTTTCGGACCACTGAGTGTATGTTCGTATGTTTGGAAGTTTATTTCTTTTGCAAAACCAGAAAATCTTATTCTGCAAATCAAGAATCGTCCAGCGCGACGACGATTTTTATCAGATTCAGTCGGCAAAGTACCGAAAGCTGAGCGCCTGCGAGACTGGAGGTAGGCCAGCCCGCAGTACACGCGTGCACTGCAAGCGAGATGTTGCCTACCCATCAGGCGCTTTGTGAGCTTGCATCGGCTGAACTTGCTAACACAAAAGTTACCACACTATTATTTAGTTTTTTGTACACCGGAAACAGTTTAGTTTGACTGTCGCGACGCGGTTGTCGCTAGGTATTTTGCGAAGTTGTCGCCATATTGCGTAAAATGCAAGGGATCCGGTCGCACTGCTAGGGGTGGGTGGGGGTGGGGGAGTGCCGTACGGCTCCGTGCGAGCGAGCAAAGACAATTCCAAAAGCCACCATAATCTGCCCCGGCTGTGCCGCTGCGCACTCTGCTGCGGGGGCGGGGCTCAGCGATGCCCCCCGGCAGTCCGGGTGCGAGTCCACCCCCGCCCCGTCCCGACCACTCTCGCGGCTGTGGCGTGGCGGCTGGCGGCGCGGCCACCACCGAGGAAAGGGATCCCTTACCCTCCCCACTCCCACGCCACGCCACGCCGCGCCACGCCGCGCCACGCCGCGACACGAGAGAATGAGATTGCGGCCCCCGCGGCTCTGGAGATTAGTTACTGAAGACCCAAACAACTGTTATTGTTAAGCGTCGCCCGAAGGGAGGTAGTTCCTTTGTTTTAAGAATACACTGATAAACCAAGTGTGCACCTGTTCGTTGAATGGGTGCTAGTATTAAACTCCATAGTTGTACACTGCTTGAACTGTTGGACGTGCAAGTGTATTACGCAGTAAACACCCCACTGGCAAGTATTTAACTTGCAAGTTTCACACTTACTAGTGTTAAGCAACTGTGCACACTTGGCTTATAATTGTAAAAAAATATATATAAAAAGAAAGAAACCTTTTGCATTTACCTATTTGAAAACGTTTTAAATACTTGGTTTTTTTGGGTGTACTTTGGGGCGTGCCCTGCTCCCCGAAACACAAACAACAAGGTAGCAAACGTGAACCCGCGCGTCTGATTGAGCTTTCACGCGATTTCATTTCTCGAAAGAATGATGCAGTAATTATTCCATGTATGCGCGCGGTATTGGTTCGTCCGGGCTCGACCCGGGCTCCACCTACCTGTGCCCGTCCCCTTTCGGCCGGAGGGATGAGAAAGCTAATCGCCGTGACAAACAAAACGATGTCGCAGCGATGATTAACTTCGCAAAAAATAAAAACGTTAAAAAAATATGAAAAAACGTGGAGTATTCAGTATTTATGCGGAAGTGAGTTGTTTGATACCCGCGGGGCCCAGCGAGGCGACGTGCTGCGAGTGGGTGGAGTGGTACGCTTGCACGCGGTACGCAGCCGTGACATTGTTCCACGGCGATGCGTCGCGTCGCGCGAAGAAGGGGGGGCGGGGGCATTCTGGAGGAGTCGCGTGGATGTGTGTGTGTGTTGCTTGGCTTATGCATGCATTCATGGGGTCGGTAATGAATTCCCTGGGAGAAAACACACGCACATATACACACACACAAATGTGGCTCCTGCTGCTGGACGAAAAGCAGAGCAAGCGAGCAAGCACCGACACACTCACCTGAACGCACGCCCACTGAGAGCGTAGGAGGAAACCGGAAGGAGATTTGATTTGGAAAGAATATGTTCTAATGAGTAATTCAAGGTCAGGCTCGATGCACTTGGTCTGATCTCTTTGGCTTACTAACAGCAGCTTGCCTTTGCTCGTTCCAAGAAGTTTGGTGTTCTTTTGCATGTGTGTGTGTGTGTGTGTGTGTGTGTGTGAGAGAGAGAGAGAGAGAGAGAGAGAGAGAGAGAGAGAGAGAGAGAGAGCAGAGGAAGCAATCAGCAGCAGAGCGTAAGAGCGTTTCCGGTTATTGCAATTGGCATGTGCATGGTATTTTTTTAGCTCCATGGTGCCCAACATAGGTGTTCGACTGAAAGCTAGAATACTTGAAAGTGGCGATCCGTATGAAATTGGACATTTTGGAAGTGTTACATTGTACTTTTTATCACTTTTCAGTATGTTCAAATCGGTTCAAATCCATAGTCAGGTACTTAAACAGGTGCAGCGTAGTATTCAGGACTCTGTGCATTGCAAGCCTGTTGTTGTACGTTTTCTTAATCGGTGCGGGTTTTGCCTTTCTTGTATCAGGTACCAGAAAATTTAAACTCCTTCTCTGCATCTCTTCTCCTCGCTCCTCTCCCCTCTCCTCTTCCCTCTTCCTCCATACCATCTCTCTGGGCCCCTCTTTTCTATGGCACTTTCCTACAACTGTTAGGCCTCATGCAAATTTCACGCTATTTCACTTTCGCGCCTCTCCCGGTTTACTGCCACGTGATACCAGTCGTCGTGTTTGGTTTTGTGTGAGTGTGAGTTGGACATACCTCGTCCCTGCTGTGTGTCTGTGTGTGAGTGTGCGACTGTGCGACTGTGTTGTGTGCGATGCAACCACTTTCCTCTCCGTTTTGTCTAGCAGATGACTGGGCGTTGCCTCGGTCGGGCTCCGCGTCTAGTGTAATCTAGCGACGCCTTCGACCCGCCCGCTACGCTCCGCCCCGCCGCAACCCACTACCGCGCGCCTCCTCTGATGACGTGTTTCCAATGCCCGCCCGGCGAGTGGAACCTGCCGATGCATCGTTTGGCGAAGAGGGGATGGAGATATGGGAGAGGTGAGATGCGTGAGGACAGAGAGAAGAAAGAAAGGGGCGTGCTCGTTGTTACAATCAGGCAGGCCGGAAACAAAAGAAGGAGCGGAAGGAAGGTGAAGCCGGAAGTAGGCGCGGAAGGACCGCGCGCGCGCCTGAACGAGGCTGGTGTAGGACTGGCGGCGTGGCGTGCACTCTCCCCGCCCCTTTCTCTCTCTCCGCATCTCTGCCTCACTCCTTCATCTCGCTCGCTCTCTCTCTCTCTCTCGCTCCAACCCGCGCGCACTGCTCCGCAAATAGAAGTTCAAGGTCACACCCGGCTGATGGTCCCGTGCGGCTGTTTGCTCCGCGAGTGCCGCGGGGTGGCGGGGCGGGGAGCGGGGCACACTGACAGCCGTGGACGGCGGCAGTAAGACCCTCCCCAACTCCCCTTCCTCTCTCTCTCTCTCTCTCTCTCTCTCTCTCTCTCTCTCTCTCTCTCTCTCTCTCTCTCTCTCTCTCTCTCTCTATCTCTCGCCCTCTGTTTCTCTTTCTCTCTATCTCTCTTTTTCACACACACACACACACCAGTGCTTCACTTCCTTTATCACTATTTCGCTCCACTACCCCAACTTTACCGATGACGGAAGGTTTTATAAGTCTTTACTCTTATTCTCGTGAAATGTTTGCCAAGGACGCCAAGTAGGTGGTTTTTTGTATTTTATGTTAGCAGCAGGCTACCCTATGTGGAAGCTAGTGTAAAGTGTAGGACCAGAGGACAGGCGCGGTATAAGGAGGGGGCGACAAGGGGGGCGATGCACTGTGGGTTGCCTACATACAGGGGTTTTGTAGCACAAATTGCCTACCTTTCAGGCGGAGTATAGAGCCCAGGTGGCGCGCAACCCCTCCAGGGGCCGCGACACCCCGCAGCGGCGCACCGAAGCCCGCCCCCGGGGCCTGCATTGAGGCGCTGCTTTCAGCGCGTGTTTTCTCTCAACACGTCACATTCGCTTATCGCGATGTGTTATTTTGCGATTCCATATTTTTCTTTAGGTGGGCGAGGAAAGGCAAACCACCTTATTTCTACCCGAAAATAGAGGGAGGGAAAGAGAGAGACAGAGATCGAGCAGAGAGAAAGAGGGAGGGAGAGAGAGAGAGAGGGAGGGAGGGAGGGAGGGAGGGAGAGAGAGCGGGGTGGGAGGCTAAGAATTCAGTTTTCTCTCTGCTACCGCCAAAGTTCTATAACTCGCTGGCCCACTCACTCAGGGTGCTCGCCGGTGCGGGGTGCAGGGGCAAAGGGCGTACCCCGTGACCCGGCTACCATATCATGTAAAGGCTTTCTTGTAGCTCGCGGTGTGTGGTGTGCGAAGGAGAGACCAGACCCCCCCTGTAAAAAGTTTTGTTCTAAATTTCCAAACATTTAACTGGAAAATTTACAATCAAAACAGTCCGGTAATATAATTTTCCAAATTGTTAGGAAAGTTCCAAACTTTTTTGGAAAATGTCCACGAACTTTAAACTTACATATCTATTGTTTTCATAAATTGTCAGTATTATTTTAATTTAGCCTAGTTTTGGTGTGAACTAGTAAGTTTTCCCTTCTTTGAAAATTGTTCGGAATTTTTCAATCAAAGGACTGCTCTCTTGCTATGCCTCCCCTATGACCACCCGCTTTATGTTGCAACCCCATTCCTTCCTTTTGGCTCGACCTTCCCGACCTCCTCCACACACACATCACGTTTGAAGAAGAACTCTCCTTCTCGTGCCTCGATGGAGAGCGCGCGCCTCTGGAGAGTCCATCTCCGCCCACGCGCACCTCTCTGTATCGAGCGAGATAGTGCGGCACTGATATAAGGAAACGAGTCTGACCTCGGCCGTGCGTCGCGCCTCGCAGGGCCCCCGCCTCGGCCTTGCCGCACAGCAGCAGTGCCGACAGAAATGGACCACGACGATGCGGACGACGGCGGAGTTTACCATCTATACGAGTGCGTCTAATGCATCTGTCGTCGAGTCGAATAGTTACCTTGTAGAGGAGTGGGCCTTCCTTGTGAGCGTGCCGAGGCCCGGCCGCCTTTCCCTCGCCGCCCGTCTAATTGCTTTGCTTCTCTCCGACCCGCGGCGGCCGCCCCCGCGACATGTTATCGGCTTCGCTGGATTACGGCCGCCTGGATGGATGGACAGCTTGACGCGCGTTATTGTGGTTTTGGTTTCTTTTCTTTTCCTTTCATATATTTTTACTTTTCCCCCTTGTTGTTGGGCGACAAACCGCTGAAGCGCCGCCCCGCGCCACCCTCGCCACAGAGGGGGAGAAGGGAAGAGAGCGAGAGAGAGAGAGAGAGAGAGAGAGAGAGAGAGAGATGGGTGGATGCGAGCATTATCTAGTTGGTGGTCGGGCCCCGGCCGGGCTGTGCGGCTGGCCCGGCCCTTTGTGTTCGATTTGATGCGGGTCGAGCAAACATGTGTCTCTCCTCGCAAAAGACTTTCTCCCTCGCCGAAGGCCTAAGGAGCCCCGAGCGTCTCTCCAAGCCAAGCTCGTCTGGTCCGTGTTGACACCTGTGCCCGGCCTGGCCCGGCGCGCGGGGGAGGCGGCCGGCGTAGCACACGGCCGAAGCGGCGAAACGGCGAAAGAGACTCTTCTTGGAAAAAGGTCTCACATAAACGTTCGGTAACGTTTGGACAGATAATACTAATATCCTCACTCGAACTAAATTTTTACGCAACCAAAAAACTGAGTTGTTGGACCAAAGTACAATGTCTTTAATTATTCCAGTACATAAACAATTTGTGCGAATGAAACGTAGGTTTAACTTAGTGCGAAAGTTTGCACAAAAACTGACAAATACATTAAGCGTTTGTGGCTGTAAAATTACATCATATTTTTTACAGTAAATAATCAAGGATCAAGTGCAATGTACTTTGCCAAAGAACTGAGTTGTTTGGGTGCACGCTAAATGTAATTGTAAGTTTTTCATTGCAACTTTCGCACTGTGTTAAACCTACACGTTTCGTTTCGCACAAATTTCTACGCAAAAGTTTATGATTTCCTACAAATGAATGCACAAAAGTGTTCAAATCAACGCAGAATTGTGTGCAAAAAATTTGATTGCTTAAATTCGTACAATAAATTAAAAATAAAACATACAAATCAGTTAGTGTGTGCGCGGAAGTCCGAAAGGTAAAGGGTAATTTTTGTTTATAAATTACTCGAAATAACTCCTCCGACACCTGTGCTTGACTGGCCGCGCCTCGCACCTGCCGCACCTTGCAGCTGCCGCTGGCTGGGCCAGAATGAAGCACCAGCTGCAGCAGCTGGCCATAGAGCGCCATACCACGCCGCCCCTCGCCGCCGCCCTCCGACTTGCACTTAACGTCCTTGAACGCGCCAAATCCGGGCCAAAGAGAGTGAAAACTCCGGCTGCTGCGGAAAGGAAAAGGGAGAGAGTGGGGGCGTGGCATGGCGTGGTGTGGTGTGGCGTGGCGGTTCGGTGCGTCGCCTGTAACACTGGGAGGGTGGATGATGTGTGGGGCGCCACCAGCCGTCGCGGCTCCCGCGTCAGTGTGTGTGTGTGAGAGAGTATCGGCGCGGCGCGGACGGGTATGCTCCTCGGTGTCGACGTGAAAGTTCCAGACTAATTCTCCGTTCAGCTGAGAGGAGATACGCGAACGCGCCGCTGCCGCTGCTGTCACCGGCTGGGCGGGGCGGCCGTGCAACTAACCCTATGATTCTCCATGCGTGTCGCATGTGTGCGCCGCTCCGCTGGAGCCCGCGTGTATGCGGCTACGTGCGGGGCTGCTGTGGGCACTGCGTCACTCCAATGGGAGATCAGTGTGAGCGATGAAAGCAGTGTGCGACAATCTCACATATCATTTTTGTTTTTGTCGTTATCGGATACTTTTGCCCTCGACAGTTAACTGAAATGAGTCTGCCCATAAGTTTTGCCGGCGCTGCTGTTGCTAGAGTCTTCCATATTTGGTGTGTTTTTATGTGTCCGAGTCCGCGTGGCTGTGTGACGGCCAATAAACATATCACTCGGGCCATCTCTTCACCTGGCCACCATCCGTCTTCATAAAGTCGACGAGGAGGTCGACCGGGTCGTCCGGAAAGCCGGCGCGTCAAAATGAATAACGGCCGATGGGCATATGAATCGTCACTCTACACTACACTGCCGTGCCGATATTAATGATAGCGCTTCAGTGCCCGATGCTTTGTCATCTCGCGTTATTTAATAAATGCACGGAAAAAAAGAATTTGCTCCCACAACTAACGATTTTGTTAACATAGACATAACAAATAATTTTTAATTGCAGGAACAAAGAAATTGCTATGGGAACCAAAATTCTGCTGCCACAACTAACGCGTCGCTATGGTCGGCTATGGTAACAAATGCAACTGTTCTGGTTACTAAACGAGGATTTTTTCTTACAACAAACGCATTTGTTACCATAGCGACGCGTTAGTTGTGACAGCAGAATTTTGGTTCCCAGAGCAAATTCTTTGCTCCTGCAACTAAAATTGTTTGTTATGTCCATGTTAACTAAATCGTTAGTTGTGAGAGCAAATTCTTTTTTTCCGTGTGTATCACACTTAGTTGTACAGAACGCCCCACACCAAAGAAAGCATGTTCTTGAATTTTTACAATGTTTTTGCTGATCGCAAGAACATTGTCCTTAATTGTTTTGAGAAAACTATACTTACAAGCACAATTTCTTCAAAACAATTCTTAAATTCAGCAAGATTATTGGAAAATTCGCAACATGCTTCGCCGGGTCAATTGAACCTCTCATTGCTAGAGACACAAGATAATTTGCTCAACACACTGAGAGAAACGTTTCGTTCCAGCGATCAAAAATTGTTCGATCAGTCCGGATTAGTCATGACCATCAAAATTTTACTCGCAGCAACTAAACTTGTGGTTACAGCAACCAAAATTTCAGTTACAGAAACTAACATTTTGATGCCTGCGACTAAGCCGGACTGATCGAACAAAATTTGGTCGTGGGTACCAAATTTTTGATGACTGCAACGAAACATTTCTCTCAGTGTAAGCTCAGTCATGTTAAGCGCCACGTCGTCAAAGGGGTGGATGCGCGTCAACAGAGGCGCATATGTCCAGCGATCGCTAGTAGCAGCAGTTACACTGTTTTTTGTTTTGCAATGATCATCGCAATTTCTTGGCAATGAAAACGCCTTCATTGCCACTGGGTCAGCAATGAAGCGCATATTTGGCAATGACCCATTTCAAAACGGAGTCCATTGCCAAAAATGTGCTTCATTGCCGACCCAGCGGCAATGAGGGCGTTTTCATTGCCAAGAAATTGCGATGATCATTGCAAAACAAAAACCAGTGTAGGCAAAAGGGCATGCCATCCGTACTCGAGCCGTCGACTTTCATTTTTATCGCCCAATAAGATGTGTCTCGAGGTGCTTTCAAATTAGAACAGACCGCGCCGTACTATACACAGTCCAGGAAACGGCAGTCTACTTCTCGCTTGCGGCCTGCTTGTTCCCACGCCATAAAGCGAGAGTGTAACGCTGTCTCGGATCTCGTCATGTGATCAGCGGCTTCTTCTTGCCTTCCGTCTTTTCGGTCACATCCTGCCTAATCACACATTTCCTGACGCTTCAGCAGTTAAGGTAGCGTGCCCGCCAAAAGAAGCAGCTTTAAAAAAATAATAAAAATGTTATGGCGGGCAGAAGTGAGATATCGTGCAGAACAAGACTCTGTGTCCTAATTTTCGCCGGAACTTTTCAAACTTAGCCGTAAATTTGTAATTTTTTAAAATTTTGATTTATGTCAAGTTCTACTTTTACTCTGGAAACCCAAGTGTGTACATGTATGCGTTATTTACTGAATACCTAATGCAGCAAATACTGCGTACATGATCATGTATGCAGCAAATAGTGTGTACATGACTATGTATGCAGCAAATACTGCATGCATGGCCATGTACACACGTAGAGCTCTATGTTAAAAACTTTGTGCCGATGTGTGTACCTGGCCATGTATGCAGTATTTGCCGCATACATGGTCACACTTCCTACACAGTAAGCGTCCAATCTAAGAAAGTGTGGAACCGAGGATTTGCACGCTTACAAGTGCACATCTACCGAGTTTAACACTTCCAAGTGTACGACTACGGAGTTGCACACTTGCAAGTATTCAACTTGCAGTTGCCCACTTACAAAGGTTAAGCAGTTGAACACTTAGTTTATCAGTGTGTCTTTGTTTTTCCAGAGTGCAATCGTAGATCTACGAAAGCAATCGTAAATTTACAAACGCAGTGCACTGATTTGAATTCGAAACCATGCAATTATTACAATTATTAATTTTACGATGTAAGTTCGTAACCTAACGACATTTACGATATACCACAAAAAAGAAATCCGTAACCGTTGCCAGACAATTTACAGGGCGTAACGTTTCAAGATGTATACAAAAAAATCTAGCAAAATCATTCTGATTTTTTCTACACGGTGAAAACGACGTCCCGGTTTTCATACAGTGTTGGGAAAGACAGGACGCTAACAAATAAAAGCATATGTGAACGTCTTAGTCTTGGTTTTACCAAGACTGATTGAAAACCAGGAGTTTGTGTTTAATGTGTAAAGTTACGGTTACAACCTGGAGTTGACGCCTTGTGTACATCATGTATTTTTACTTTTGAACATGGTGTTTGCGCCTTTCTATCAAATGTAATAAGCACATGACGGACGTCGTTGTCGTCCCGCCGGTCGCGTGCGGAGCACGCGTCTCTCAGCTCGGCCAGCCGCCTCGGCGGTGCGCCGTGCGCCACGCAAGAGAGACAGACAGAGAAAGCCGAAACCCCCTTTTAGTATCGTTTCATTGAGCGCGCGGCTCGGTGACGCCGTGCCGCCGCCGCCGTGCCGCCGACAGGCTAATGGATCAGAACACGATCCGCGCGCGGGCACCGGTCACGTGACCATCTCGGATCAAAACAACCAACTTGCAATAAAAATTAAAATCCAGGACGCGACGCTCATCGCGAGTCGTCGTTACCGGGGCGTCGCGTTTCTTTGGAAACGGTACTGCCAGCAGCAGCTCCGACTGGCGGCGCTCCGGAAGAGGGCACGGTGATCCGGAGGGAGGCCCTAGGGACCGCGGCAGGCGAGGTGCCGGCTGCCCCCAATGAGCCCGTCAACCACGAGGCGACGGCTCGGACGGCTCAACCATTTCTTGTGGGAGATTTTCAATGTTAAAAGTGATAATTTTTTTCTTTTTCTATTTTTTGAAGTGCTTCTAAAGAAAAACTATTTCAAAAATAATGTTTTGCACCTAATTTGATCGTGACGCATCGTCACTGATGGGAAATATATTTTAGTTAATTTATAAGCTTCTTTTTAAACAAAAACAAAAATACGATTTGTTCATAAATTTACGACAGGCCATTTCTGCTCATCGAAAAACTCCAAGTCGATACGTACTGTCCTGTAATTTATTTACTTTTCAATTTAAAAACGTGACTTACCTACATCTCTCATGGTTCAACCTTCCAAAATTTACCATATCGGGTTATCACCAAAACGCGGTAAATTAGAGTCATCTCGGCCTTGTTAACTAAATTATGAAGGGTCATATCGACGCCCATTAAATGACTCGAAGAATGACTCTCAACCAATTTCGCTCTCCTACGAGCTACAAAATTTCGCTCGTTGATTTTCAGTTTACCCTCTTTGCGCACATTTCTTCTTGTTGCTTTTTTGTCAGAGTGTGGTCTTTGGATCGACTTCAGGCCGGGCAGGGTATCGACAGTGACTGGACTGCGGCCGAGGGGCAGCGGGGCGTTCTGACCCTAATACTCTCCCTGTTGTGCTGATCAGAGGCGGTCGGGCCGCGCGGCTGCGGCCGAGCGGGGAGATTCGGTACCTCTCGCCCGCGTGGCCGCCGTGCTCCCTGGTCCACCACCCTGGCCGGCCCAAGCTGCAGCTGCTGCAGCCGCGCGCCCGCCCAGCAGCTGCTGAACGGAGGAAAGTGAAACAGAGAAAGGCGCCGGCCATCGGTGAAATTAAAATGAAGACCACGGCGCCGGTGACCGAGGCGCGGTGACCATCATCACGACGCAGGGGAAGGCGCCGACGGGGGGAGATATACTGATGCGGCCGCCCGTTATTACTTGTGAATTAGCAACGCGGCGAGCGCTTCACGCTTTTTGGGGGGCGACCCCGTCGGCGGGGCTGAGATAGGAGCCAGCCCCTCGGGGCCGCGGTGCTGCTGCGCCGCGCGCCCCAAGAAGGAGGGCACCCGCCTACCGTCTTTCAGACTCTTCACTTCACTGAAAATGCTCGAGTGACGCGTGTCTCGTCTAAAAAAAAAAATATGGATTTTATTGTTTTATCGTTACCCAATCAAAGCAAATTCTATTTTCGACGCAACGTTATGATTATGGAAACATCCCTCCGTTTGAGTGACGGTCGTCATTATTTAAATATCAAATATACATAGCAAGATTAAAAAATCATCACTTGAACACACACTAAATGGACACTTTTGTTGGCAGGTATCATTTTTGTCCACGTCCCCATCTCGGCGCACTCATGAAACCGCTTTAACCCCTTTTGCACAGAACAAAGGTTAAGGTAAACCTTTAAACGCCCTGCGGGCCGCAACAACCGGCGCCGAGCCCAAACCATGTCCAGGGGTGTCAACAACAGAGTTAAAGCGCCATTGAATTCTGACTGTTTCACCGAAAAACGTTCACTTGCGGGCTCGTGCGATGAAACTGCATCGGGCTGGCGGGGAGCGGACCACTGCCAGCCCGCACGTTCTCGATCTTTGTGGACGCGGGCCTTTGGCAGTGCAGACGGCGGTCCTCGCGGCGGTCAGGGAGTCGGGCGGGCACGCAGCCGGCCCGGCCCTGGCGCGCGGCGCGAGCACCCTGATCACCGCCCAGCGATCTGCCGCTGATGAGATATTATCGCGGTGACCTCACTTTCTCATCGGCACCTTCTTCTTCCGCGGAGCGCCGGCAAATCGTTCGTGTTCCAGTTTCTTTTTGTGTTGGTTTGCCTGCTGCTCCTGCTGCTGCTGCTGTTTCGCGCATCTCCGCGGCATCTCCCCGAAGTGGCTCCTTTGCTGCTGATGGCTGCTGCGGGGGGAGGCGAATGGTGACGGACGGTCTCGTTCTGCATCGGGCACGTCCTCGTCGCCGCGTCGGGAGCACCCTCGGCCGCGGCGGGGCGGGGCGGGGCGGGCGCGGGCCCATCGAACCGCTAGGGCGCCTGCCGCCTGCCGCCCGGCTCTGCCTCCGCCGCCTCTGTGGCGTGCACTGTCATTGAGACTGACTGCGCAGCTGATGAACAAATGATGCACTGCTGCCTTACAGAGTGGACGACGTACTGGTTGTGCCATGATAAACATGATGGCACGACTGCCTTACAGCTTACAGCTGTACGCGGATGACGAACTGCCGCTGTGCCGGTATGACGATGCTCCAACTGTACCCAGGTGGCAGGTGGGTCATTCGTGCCGCCCATGATTCCTTAGTAGACTGTACCGCAATGCACGCGTGCGGGCGTGTTGCCCACTTCTTGGGTCGCAAGGCGCCGTAGTCAGTGGCGATAGGCAAACCCGCCGCGCACGCGTGCGTTCGATACAGTCTATCCAGCGAAATGGGGGATGGCAGCCACCTGAACGCATGATGACGCACCTGACGAACAGAAATGATGTCGATGATGTCCTAGCTGGCTGAGAGGAAGAACACAAGTGTGTGTGTGTGTGGCGCTAGCGTCAGCAGGAAACATTTTTTGAGGCAGTTTGTGCTCCGCCGCAGCGAGGTCCTATGGCCGCCGGAGACCTCAACGCACTGGTGCACCGGCTGAGCGAGGCAAGAGCAGGACTAGGGCTCCAGTCTCTCTCCTCTACATCTCTCGAGATCGACACCCTGGTTGTCCTCCTTGCACTTGGTGATAATGTCCTACACTTACCCTGAAAATGGGTCGGAAATAATGCGTGATAGTGGTGGACGAAAATGCCCGAAAATGGCTGATAATGTCGTAGACTCTTTCCAAGTAGTTTTACCCCTCGCAGTCGTCTGTCTCTTCATCTTCTCTCCAGCATATTCCCCTCTTTTCCTCTCACCTCGGTGCCCCCTACAAGCGTTCTGGACCACGCGGTTCACTTCACTGACGTCTCCATTCGTATGCAAAGGTGGAAAAAAAACTACGAATTCACCGCTGCGCCTCCTCGACTCGTCGCTCAGTGGGACACGCCCCCCCCCCCTCCCTACTGCGTGATGATTATGTAGCAGTGACCCAGTACTCGTCCAGCCCAGCCTACGATGTAAGCTGGTCCCGGCCCCAGGGCCAATGCCACGGCCGTGGCCATGAGGAAGCCCAGCGTGCCCGGCGGGAGGGGAGGGACGCTTCCGTCCGCCCGACTCGACGACTGCCACTTGAACCTGAAACCCACCGCGGCCGGGCCGGTGCGGCCGGACCGGAATTTTCGCTCGTTTCCTACTACTTCTAGCCTGCTAGGCACGTCGCCTCCCCCACCTCCGCCCCCACCACGCGCTTTGCTCAGGCTCTTCGTTGCACTCTTCCTGCCCGACGACGACGACGCGCCGGAGACAAAACGACGCCGAATAATTCTCTCGCGCGGGGCGTGGCGAGGCGCCGCCTAGGCTGCGAGCGCCCGCGCCCCGCCGCGCCCCACCTCGCCTCGCCGCGCCCCGTACCACACACTTGACCCGCAGGAACACACTTTAGGGGGACCGGTTCCCTCGCTCACACTCACACATACCGGCTTAGTCCAGCTCAGTCACTCCCGGGGCCCGGCCGCCGCTCCCACCTGCAGTGAGGATGCAGTGAGCGGCTTAGTCGTCCATTCCAATCTACTGGCCCTTGTTGTACCGCCGCCCCC
>NW_026267146.1:696020-702344 GCF_000697945.3 Frankliniella occidentalis | reverse complement strand
CACCCCACGCATACGTCCGACCTTCGCCCCAACCCCAGTCCGTGCCCTGTCACCTCGCCATCCCTCACCCTTCAGCCCTACACTCCATTAGCAGAGAGAGGTGCTGCCCGGTCGCCCTGCCCCGCCCTGCCCCGCCCCGTCCCGCCCCACACCCCACACGGACCACAACGCCCGGGACCATGGCGCCGCCAGCCACCTCCAAGGCCTCCGGGTCACTGACTTCCCGCGGGGTCCCAGCGCCCCCGCTGCTGGAGGCGTTGGTGAAGGTCATGGCCATGGAGTGGTCATGCGCTGACTCCTCGGCGGGGACGGCCAGCGCCACCCCGCGGAGTGTCACCGCATTCTGCCCATCGGCCGCGGAAAGAAAATAAAATTGCCCGCTCAGTCTTCTCCTGGGGGAAAAAGAGCCTGAGTGACGGAGAAAGGGACCAGTGGAGGGGGGCCCGGGGCCCGGCGGGCCGGGAGGGGAGAGAGGGGAGCGAGAGAGAGAGAAAGAGAGACTGGCTTAGTAGGGCACAGTGTCAGCACGTCGCGGCCCGGCCGGCGGCAGCGGCGGCTGCAGCGGCAGCGGCGGCGGCGGCTTGAGACGGCGGGGAAGGCAAGGTGCGGTGCGGCGGCGGTGGCGGCGGCGGCAGGTAGCGGACGGACAGTGGCGGGGCGTGGCGGGCCAGGGCTACCAACCGGAGTGCCCGGCCTCGCACAGCGCCGCGCACAGCCAGTCCAGGGCGGAGCAGAGCCGAGCACAGCGCGGCGCCAAGGCTCGCCGTTGGCACCCCTGTCTGGCCGAGACCTCCTCCTCCGAGGCCGGCCGCCAGCCCCCCGGCCCAAGGCCCCGGCACCGCCTCCAGTCCAGTCCCTCCGCAGCGCGCGCCGGGGCAGGTCGTCGTCGTGCCCGTCGTGCCGCCCAGGAGAGACGCGCGCACAGCGCAGCGCCGAGGACGTGACTCGCGGATGACATGTCAGTGACGGTTATCGGGGCGCGGAGGTGATGGAGGACGTGAGAGTGGTGTGCTAGTGAGGATACCGACGACGACGCCGCTGCTACTGTCGCGGCCGCAGCTGTTCACGTCGCACGCCCCTCTGTTCGCCGGCAAGCACCACGGCCACGACCTACGCCGTCGACACCGTCGACACGCCCCTGCAACGGCCCGGTCTGGATTAACCACCTCAACACAAACGTCCCGCCATGGTGAGTGATG
This sequence comes from Frankliniella occidentalis, assembly GCF_000697945.3. Classification (NCBI taxonomy): domain Eukaryota; kingdom Metazoa; phylum Arthropoda; class Insecta; order Thysanoptera; family Thripidae; genus Frankliniella; species Frankliniella occidentalis. Next base: position 701,145 of record NW_026267146.1, on the reverse strand, counting down.
GAGAGTGCAGCAGTGCAAGTGCAGTGCGACGGCGAGCGGCGAGGCCCAGGCCGGGAGCTGGGAGAGCAGCGCCTCCCGGTGCACAGCGTCGTCTGCTACAATGAATGGCCACGACACTACACTGTGGCATCGCCGTCATCCAAGTCTTCATTAAGGATATTCAAGCGACCGGCTCGTCCTGTCGCCGTCAGCAGGTAGCGGTCAGGTGGACGCACACATACACGCGCGCGCGCGCGCGCCGTCTAGGCTAGCGGCAGGCCTGGCGGCGTGGCGTACGTCCTCCGTCGCGTTAACGGGTTACGCGCATTCCAAGCGGACGGGGCCCGGCCCGGCCGGGGGGCCTGGTGGGGCGTGGCGCGGAGCGGCTCTCGTCTCCTGCCTGCTGGCCTTTGGGGGCGTGCCCGCGGCCCGCCTGGGGCGCAGCCAGCGCAGCCAACGCAGCGCGCAGCGGCACCAGACGCGACCCCTGACCCGGCCCGATTCGGTCCGATCGAACGCGGTGTGGTGTTGCTGAGGTTGAGAGCGCGGCGGTGCGCCGGGGGGTGCTGCCTGCCTCCCACTTGTTGGTGTTGTCGGCCCGACCCGACGCGCGATGCTCCCGCTGGCGTACACTGCACGTGTCTTAGAAATTCAGAGGTAGCCGGATGAGTCCGGGACTCTGTGTAGGATGGCCGGCGACCGGCGATGGGGTGTCATTCCAGTGGAACGCCTTCCTTGCTTAGGGTAACTGATAACTCCGCGGAGGTCAAGTCAAAAGTTTATACATTTGACCTGGTTGACGCACAAACACGTAAGGGCGTGGGGACTTTGCAGGGCTGACGGAGTTGAGGGTAGCGGCTCGCGTCGCTATCGAGTTCTTTCGACGCAAAATACTACCAAAAGATTTACCTTGACCTCTAAAGAACCTGAAGACAATTTCATTTTTCATTACGACGCGTTTAGCCGCGTTGCGCCCCACGTGTATCATCGGGTACTCCAAGGCGTTCTCTCGACGGACCAAAAAGACACATATCGCGTATAAGACACGGTGTTCGATTCATTCGAGGTCCATCTCCAGTTAAGACTTTTCTTCACTGTGCTCAGACCTCCACAGTCAATGTCTGCCTCCACCGTTGTCCGGTGCTAATGCCCGACACTAAACACCGCACGCCGCACGGGCTGGCTATGGGGCTGCTGGTCGGGCGGAAGGTCTTTGGCCGCCGGTCACGACAGTGTCATCGTTGTGCAAGGTCGTGAGGCAGCTGTAGGGACGGCATTAAAGCCGCTCGCGGCGCGCGCAGAGTGATGCAGTCGTCGTCGTTACTGTCGCCGTGGTGGTGGCGTTGGTGGTTTATTTTGGAGTCTCGTGCCGCAGCAGCGGTGGCAGCAGGAACATCAGCAGCAGCCGGGACATCAGCAGCAGCAGCAGCTGACGGCGCGACGTCTGCTTGGCACGCCCAGCCGGCTGGCCAATGTGTGCGCGGTTTATAAAAGGCGTGAAAGTGCGTGTGTATGTCCGCGTGCGAGTGGATGTGGGGGGGCCACTGACACACACACCACCACCACCACCACCTGAGCGCCACCGCCTCCAGACGGCGGCCCGGCGCCGGCAGTGGCGCGCTCTGGCTCGCCGGTGCGTTGACACGCCGTACTGCCCGGCCTGGCAAGGCTTGTGAGCCGTGGGCCAGCCAGAGGCGGGCAGGCAGTGCCGCGTGAAGGTCACGTAACGGGCTGCCACAAATAATTTGGTGCTGTTGGCCTGGTCAGGTCAGGAAGGCTCCCCTCAGCCACGCGTGGCGATGCCGGCGCCGGCCGCCGCTCCGGTTCGGTCGTCTCGTCAGGTGGATATACTTTGAATGGGAGCTTTCTAAGCCGGTGGTAACTAATATGTCATTGACATTGCACAAAAATCCCACCACTCTTAGGAGTTTGGGTATTCGGTACTTTTCTGTCCTGCCGTCCAAACAGATGTTTGTATACCGTCACTTATAGGGCAACTCGATCCGATTTTTCTTTTTGATTCCCATTCAAAATGTGACTTACTGTGTACACGCTAGATGTTTTTGTATGTTTTCAGCAATTGTTCGTTCCAAGTTAAGCCTGTTGTTTCGTTTCCGACAAATTCGAGCGCAAAAGTGCCTGATTGCGTACACATGAATGCAAAAAAGTGTCTCGATCTACGCAGAAACATTTTCAAAAAACAAATTGGTTGCTAAAATTCGTACGAATAGTAATAGATCCAGATCCAGACAGTGTTCACGGCTCCAAACTCAGTGGTTTCCCTCGTATCGTCGACTCTTAGAGTTAGAGCAGTTCGCTGGTGCCACACACGGCCATTGACTGCGCGGCGGTCGGGGAGGGCGGCTCCGACCCAACCGGCAGGAACTGAGACAATGCGGATTACAAAAAGTGAAAATGCGACTGCGCGGAGTGGGTGCCGGGGCGGGACCGAGGCCCGGGCCGAACGGGGCCACAAGAGGAGGGCCCCTCACTCACTCACGGCGCGCGCGCCGGCCTTGGTGTGTGCTCAGGGGCGCTTGCTGGCGGGGACGACCCGTGCGGGGACATCCGGGCCACGGCGAGGAAAAGTGCCGGCGCGGGAGGAGCGACCCGCGCGCCAGAGATGCCAAAAGTGATATTAATTTGACACTCGAGGGCGCAACTGGAGCAGCGTGGCGGGCGCTGCCGAGGCTGCCGCGCTAGCCGCTGCCGCCGCCGCCGAGATCTGCGCGTCGCACGTCGCGGTATCTCTCGCCCCGCCGCACGTGCTCCGCGGGGAAGCTGTGGCGATGGCCCTGATCGATTATTATTATAGGAACCGCCGCGGCCCGTTTCAAATCTCGCGCCCCTTGTGTCGGAGCCGCCGCCGCCGGGCCGGCGCTTGTTTGGCGTCATGAGCTTTATGATTCGCAGAGAAAGTTTGTTGTTGCTGTTGTTGTTTGTTAACTAATGAACGCACTAGTCATCAATCTCTTTGCGGGACAATGAAGCCCCAACGCCGCCGGCGGCGCCCACCGCCCCTCCTTCCCTTTGAGTAGGACCCACCACCCTACCTTGCCCCGCCGCGCCTTAAACCCCGTTCGGGCCCGTGATTAGTTTTGCTAAAACAATAAGTTTGTATTAAGTACTTTAGTCACGACGGGACGGGTGGCGCGGCGCGCTCTCGAGGAAGCAGCCGCTCGAGGCGGCGCGTGGCGCAGCAGAGGAGAGGGACCGCGGGCGGGAGCAGGAGGGGCGCCTTGCCTTTCTGCGCCTCGTTAAAAGTGCCGTCACAAAACGGGCGGCAAATTGCTTGGGACACTATCGCTTTCGAAGCAGTCCATCCACGCGGAGGGAAGGGCCTCTCTAGGGGCCCGCGGTGGGGTCCTTGCCCTGTACCGTCCTGCCCTGCCACGCCCCGCCACGCCCCGCCACGCCTCGCCAGGTCGCTTTTGTAGTGCCCTGTGGTGGCTCGCGGCGTTACCGAGCTGCGGCCCGCGAGCGCTACCGGGTGCGCCAGCGGGGACGACGGTCCGCCGCCGCGCTTTAGCCACCGGTTTACGTTTCACTCAGAAATCGTTTTTTTTTGGTTTGTTCAAATCGAACGACATTGATCATTGAACCTTTATTTAATTTATCGAAACTTATACAAATCAAACAATTTTTACTGACAATTTTTTATTTGTCATGTTCAATTTACTTTCCTTAACAATAACAATCAAACGATTAGCTTTGTGTATTGCTGTGGTCTCGGCTACTGCTGCGGCGCAGACGTTTGGGAAATGATGGTGCTTCTATGCGGAAGTTGGAAGAGGAGTGGTAGACGCGAAAACGCCATGTGAGAATGATGTATAGTGAGTGAGCGCGCGTTGGCCCTCTGTCCAGAATGATTAATCGTGCTGTTTACTGCGTGCCCTGTACAGTGCTTTGGAGCCATCGGGAGCTTAATAATAACCGCCTTGATGAGAGCACTTTTGTGTCACTCACCGGGAGCTGCTCTCGCCACTCTCGCGAGTCTCGTTCCACCCCATAAACGTCGCCAACTCTGCGACTGCCTTCTGTCTCCGCCCTGGGCCCCCCCGGCGAGCGCCCTCTCTCCTCTCCGCCCGCTGCGCACGACGCTGCCCCCGCGGGGGCGGTGCGGGGGCGGCAGCCGAGGGGCGGGGCCGCTCGCCCGCGCCTCCCTCACCCTCAGGCTGCTCGCCCCCGAGAGTAAAAGGGCCTGGCCGTGGCCTATCGCTGCAGCATCTCGATGGTGTCCACCGCCGCCGCCAGAGGGCGGCCGGTCGCGGCGGACTTTCACTCTCGCCGACGATATGCCTTGCGTACGCCGCGATGGGCGCCCCCGCGGTCCCCCATGCTGGCCGTCGCCGTGGTCGTGGTCGCGGTCGCCGGGGCGGCGCTGGTGGGCGGCCGCGGTCGCGATACGGCATCAAAGGTCATGGAGAGCAAAGCCTCGAGGAGCCCGCGGACCCCGGTGTCGTGCCCGCGCGGACCCGGGCCGGCCGCCTCGTGCAGACGTCATTTCTAGTCTTTCTCTCCTCAAAAGAATATGTCAGTTTTGCGACGTGAATATCAAGAAGGAGAAAACGCGCCGCTGACGCTACATAACATAATACATGCACCGGTTCACTGCGGGGCGCGGCGCCGGTTTTCGCGGACAGCGCGCAAAATGTCACAGCAGCTGAAAAGAAACGAGTTTTGTGTTTGGCAGTGGGTGGCACTCACGTGGCACTCCCCTGGGATTCAACTCAACGTGTCGAAAAAAGTGCCTATTGTTTCACGGGGTGGTTGATCTCCGTCCCTTATTTCTGCTCATACTGTACCAGATTGGGGCCTTGGTGGGTTTGCTAAGGCGCCTAATATGGCCAAAAGTGGCCTCGCGGGTCGTCAAGTCAAAGCTACCCAGCCTGCATCCGGTACACTATACTTGCTGCAGTTCCCCCTAAACCACTTTTGCCTCCTACGCACGCTCACGAGCAGGGTGTACCTGGTGGCGTGCAGTGTTATGAACAATTGATCTCTCCTCTCTCCCTCCTCAGTCGCCGCGGATGACCGAGAAAGTGTGCATCGCCACGGAATGGCGGGGCCGCGGGGGCGGCTTGTATGATTTACAATGCAGGAGAATGAATGACCCGTACTCCACCAACAAGCCGCAGCCCCCCCC
>NW_026267146.1:692944-695950 GCF_000697945.3 Frankliniella occidentalis | reverse complement strand
AAAGCGCGAGTGCTTGGAAATAATCGGAATTAATAACTTTTGCACGATAATACAAAAAGCTGGACAGAAAAGGTTAAGTTTAAGTTTACAACACTCTCACACCTGTATTGATTCATTTCCTAGTAAATACCCACTTCTTTATTTTTACATTCATTTCTTTCTTTATTTTGTTATTTCTATTTCGGAGGTTTGCTAATGACTGTCGCCAGCGTAACGGCTTACCTACCGTAAGTACTCCGTTTTAGCGGCCCCGCTAACTGACTGACCGCTCCGTGAGCGCTGCCGAGACCATAGCAGCAGTAAGCAGGAGCAGAGAGAAGAAGCCCGCCCCCCCTTCTCTTCCCTGCTGTGGTCACGACACAAAAGTGGATGGTGTGGACCCCCTCCCCTCTCCCCTCCCACCTCCCCAGCTAATTGTGGCTATTCACAACAACGTTATGACTGCGCAAGGGATTATTGGCTGAGCCCGGTGAGCCGCTCCAGCGATCACACGAGCCGCCCGGCGCCCCGTCACACACACACACCGTCACACAGACACCGTCACACAGACACCGTCACACACACAACGTGGGGCCCGCGCCGCGCTCGGCCCGCCCACGGCGAGCAGAGAGGAAAAGAAGGGAAACAGTCGCGGGGGAAAACCCAAAGGGTCTCGCCGTAGTAATAACGACCAACCGCAGAGAGCCAATGAAGCGGAAGTAGGCCAAGGAATCTACAGCAAAAGCTTTGAAAACCCTCTGTTGCACTGTTGCAGTTATGGCCGAAAACAAGTGTCAACATGGGTGTCGATTCTTTACACTACTTCTCACCGCGTTTGGTCGCGTGAAGCACAATTCACATCTCATGTTGTTTACGATTATGTTAACCTCGTGGATTGTTTGAAAATGACTCAGAAGAAAAGTCCAATTGGCATAGCACTGTGCTGTGCACCCAGGAGAGCATGTTCCTTTCTATTTTTTTCAATTTTCTTACAGAACTTGTACCTGTTTTGAAGAAAATTATATTTGTTACAAGCATAATATTCTTAAATTCAGCAAAAGCACTAAGGAAATCAAGAACATGCTTTCCTGGTGTGTGATCAAGTTTTTGCAGTCCCTAAAGGTCACTTAGATCCTTTAAAGTGTAATACGTCTATGGCGTCATTGGAGCAAGGTTCCACGTGGTGATTCCGAAAGAAACACGTACGTCAAACGGTCACGGGGGCGAGGGGCACGTCCGGCGTCCGGTCCCCGCCGGCCTGCGCCACCGCTCAATAATTTACGAGGTGCCGAGTCTGTCACCGGCTAATCTGCTCGCGAATCAATTAACGAGGGCATCAACATTTCATCCGCGTGGTGGCCGACGGTTCGGGTGGATAGATGGATGGAGCGAGAAGCAAATTATCAACGGGGCATGATTCGTAATTCGAGTCAAACGTATTTAATTGATGCGAAAGGGCGCATTATTTCAATTTCTCTGGGACTCAAGGTGTTAAATTCACATTTAAAAGTGATATTTTTCATGATGTGGAAGATGTGGTTTTTTTTATCGTTTTCTTACTAAGTGATTTTTTTTCTAAGTTTAAAGTAATTAGTGTCCTGCGCTCTTCTTAATGTTTTTCTGCGGAACTTCAGTGGATGAGTTAGGTGGATGGTTCAGGGATGCACGGGCTCATCCTCCAGGATCAAAGTATGCATCCTCGCTAGTATGTATTTCCCTCTTTGTGCTCCTGTTGTGCAGGTGTAGCGTCGTCCTGCGTGGGCGTAGGCTTCCTTTTCCGTTTGCGGCTTCTGGCGGTGATGCAGGTGTTGGCATATAAAGAGAGCAGCACTACACACGACATTTTCGGCTCTCTTGCGCGCGCATAAATTGGCACCTTTCCTTTTCGATGACAAGTTTCGGTTTCCCTTTCTCTCGTCTTGCGTGCGCCCCGGCGGTGCCCCGCCCGCCCCGCCTGGCCGAGCAGTAAAGTGACGTGACGCCGGCGCCATTGTGCTTAAGGGCTGGACACGTTTTACTGATGGGCGCGACGCCGCTCAACGATTTTCATAACTATTTTTCTGTGTGACGGAGCGTGAAATCTCTCTCTCTGCTCTCGGCTCACTGCGGCTGAGTGGCTATCGCCGCCACGCGCGCCTCGGCCAGCTACAGCAGCACCCGTATACTGGAAATCTTGCGCCTGTCTATGAGAGAATTTAAATGTTTCAGTAAGCACTGAGAAAAGTTTTCCCCCAGGAACTGGACGATTGTTGTGCGTCGTACTTTGTTCCTGACAAGAAATATTAAGTGCCCAGCTCTAAACTCGCTATAGAGTGTGGCAATAAAAAGTTAGTACCAGAAACAAAAGTTTTGTACCTATGGGATAACACCCAGTGCAAAAAACAAAACAAAACAAAAATAAAAATAAAATGCTTCGGTGATTAGTGGCTATAGGGTAAGAAATTTTTCACGATGAGATGTTACAGCTTCACATTGCTGCACGTGAGCGAAAGGTGATTTTTGTACACCTGAAATATGGTTACGCATTTGCGCACCTCGTCAGTATGAATTTGCTCGCTCACCTGCTCCAGGTGTGTGCCTTTTATGTACTCTTCTCCGCCTACTCACCCTGCTCTGGCTATCCAGCAACCTGCGAGCCGGATGCTCTTCCGTGTACCATACCATGCGAGCTTGGGGCTGTTCCCGCTCCTTTGCCGCAGCCCCCCGCGATATCACCCTTTGCCTCAGTGGATCCAAAGGAGCACCTGCGCCAACGCGCCGCACTCTCTTCCACAGAAAAATATCCTGCTTGATCTTTGAAATCTCTGCTCAGGCGGAATGGGTCCGGGGCGGGGCGGGGCGTGGCGTGGCGTAGCGTGGCGGCCGCAGATATCCTAACAAGCGAGCAGGTTGGGCGCTTTGGATTTGCGACGCGCGTGATTCCTTTTGCGCCGCTATCTCAAAGAGACCCTCCCTTCCCATTCCCTGTAGTACAAGAAGCTCAACCCCCTCTCCGCCGCCACCAAATTCGCCCCCCACCCCTCCCCC
>NW_026267146.1:678275-687019 GCF_000697945.3 Frankliniella occidentalis | reverse complement strand
CCTCCGCCGCCTCGCTTTGCCAGCGCCCTTTGAGAGCACGACACTTCCACTACCGGCGCGCTGCTCAGCTGGGCCAGCGGGGCTTTCATTCCGGCGCACCTTTCTCCATTTACGCCCCAGCTGGGGCCATTTTTCCCTGGCCGGGCGACGTTTTCCAGGAAGTATCTGTCAGATATTGCATTTGTCTCCGCCGGTCTCCGTGCCGCCCAACGCCCCGTTCGGCCCCGGCCCGCCTTGGCCCGCCCTGCTGGGCTGGGTGCGTCCGTCAGCGCGACCTAGTGCGCCGCCCGCCGGCCCGGCCCAGCAGGGGCAGAGCTACCCTGCCAGTAGACTGAAATCGGGATGGTTGCTGAAAGCCACACTCAGAAAAAAAATTACATTTGCAGCTAAAACATTAGCTGTATATGGACAGCTAACTTTTGGAGCTACGCAGCTAAAAGTTAGCGTGGTAGCTCCACCAATTTGCTCCAGAGCTATTGTGTAAGTAGTACAGCCAACTTTTTGCTGTATAGCTCCGAAAATTAGCTGTCCACATACAGCTAATGTTTTAGCTGCAAAAGTAATTTTTTTTCTTAGTGCAGTTTCCAAGCAGCGAATATTTACGGGTTCGCCTCACCACCTCGAAGTGCACTAATTAACCAGGTGTGTCGAGTTCAAGTCCAGTAGTCGTGGGTTTACCTATGCGTTCCGCGCCATTTAATGGCCCATTGGAAATGACGTCTGGTCTGAGAGAGGAATCTGTAAATAATAGTCAGATGTCTTGCTTTTCTGGAGAGCGAGCTCAGTGACTCCAGAAGTATTGTTTTCCTGAGAGCAAGATTATAATTTACAATCGGGCGATGTGAGAAAAATTTCACATTCTGCAAAGAGGGAGAATTCAGCGAGGAATTCGGTGAGAATAACTCGAATGTAAGGCGAGCCCGACACCCCTTGTTTTGATTGGGCGAGGAAAAATGGTCTCACTCATTTGGGGCTTGAAAGCTCACTTGAGTGTTTGCAGTGGAAGGGGGCCCATAACATCTCCCTCGTAAGATCCAATCTGTGACGCACGTATCTTCCATACATTTCAGACGGTTGTCGCGCGTGTCCTTCATACGTTGCCTTAGGACGCGCCACGACGCTCTCGTGTCCTATGTGGATCGCGTTGACCACCCTTCCTTCACGCCTCGCAGCAGCGGCAGCAGCAGCGCTTTCTGTTCCGGAATGTTGCACACGTGGCCGAGCCAATTAACCATGACACGTTGACGCTGCTGCTGCTGCTCCTGCTGCGCGAAGATGGCGTGGATGGCCTCCTTAATCCCCAAGGCGGTGCGTCCCGGCGGCGGCAGCATGCAGGCGCCGCTGCGCCACTCTACACAAGTTAGACATGTGCGCCGACTACACTTTTGTCGGCGGCGGCGTGAGGCCAAATTTTGGTCAACGGCGGCGGCGCCGCCGGCGTTCACGCCGATGTGATTGTCGGCGGCGGCGGCGGCGGCGGCGGCGGCGTCACCGGCGTAAACCCAAATAAGTTGCACCTTTTAACGATTTCGGGGGTCAGATTTGCCTTCTCATAACATATCCTAACGACTTTTTGCTCGCCAGAATTTCTTGCCAATTCTTCTTCGCAAAATTCGAATTACATTGTTTAACTGCTTTAAAATTTTGAGCTGCTTAGCAGGTTGCCTACCCACCCGGCGTCCCCAAGTTAGGTTTGAGAATAGAAAATGACCCTTTACACCCTCTACGCCGACGCCGCCGCCGATGAAATGGTCGGCGGCGGCGCGGCGGCGCGCCGACAATTTTTTGCCGGCGGCGGCGGCGCGCTGAAATTCGTCGGCGGCGGCGCAACGGCGGCGCGGCGCACATGTCTAACACAAGTATCATCCACACGTGAACCTCACCTCACGTGGGACGTCACGTGAACTTTTACCTTGGCTGGTGTGGACTTCTCTCGTGACCGATACTCGAAAGGGTCCAATAATCGGGATGGGTCGGATAGTATCGTCGTGGAGCCCTGCTGTTAGGGTTCGGTGAACCCAGCGACGGCATCTTGAATGTGTACATGTGTGAGAGGCAGAGAAAGAGGGTGGAAGGGGAAGAGGTCCCCCCCCCCCTCCCTGCCTCGGTCTCCCTCTCCGTGTGTCTGTCTAGCCCTGGCGCACCGCGACGCTATCATCTCACCTCGACATTCCCTGGAGGTCTCCGTCCCGCAGGCCCAGCCGCCCCTTATCAGCCAGACAGGCTGCTTGTATGGGAGGAATCTTCGTCTTGTTCAAGCCCTCCCGTGCCAGCACGCCGCGGGGCAGGATACGCCAACGAAAACAAACAACGACGAACTTTGAGACAAATTGAAAGTAGTGTTGTGGCTGCCAACAACGGCGGCAGCAGCAATTTCTCTTACTCGATCGAGCCGAACGCCGCCGATGCCTCTTCAGCTGCAGCAGCGGCAGCATCACGGCGCGCGAGGAAGGAGACTTCGAACCACTGTTGTTTTCCTCCAAACGAGATCGAGAGATCGTTAGGTCATCCGCAAGGTAGTGCGATCGACTTTCGTCCGGCAATTAAAAATTCGTCACCCAGCAGAAGGCGGGGTTGTATAGGAGCCCGCGATGTCGCCGGCAGCGGTGGGCCATCCGGACTAATGGACGCGCTAAATACACCGTGATTAGCGGTGAAAGTGTTGTGTCGCCAAGAGGAGCGGCCCTCGGCGACCGGCGAGACGCCGCCGCCGCCGTCAGCTGATCCTCTCCCTCCAGTACGTGAGGTCCGCCGCCGGCCGCTGCGCCACGGGAGGTCCACGGCGGCGTCGTCCTCACGCGTCGCCGGACAGCGCGGCGACCCGGTCCTGCTGGCCCACCGGGGCCCGCCAGGGCTCGCCAGGGCAGCACTGCCCTTCCCGCCAGACCGGTAGGATGGGTGCGCCGAGGGGGCCGGGCCGGCGGGCCGCACCTGGGCGGCGGCCGGCCAGCATCCCAGTGACCCAGTTCGGGTGGACCACCAGAGGACGCACAACAAACGTGTCCGCGCCAAAGACCCCCCCGGCTGCACAACAATGCCAACGCCGCGGGCTGCGGCTTACGCGGGCTGGGGACACTCTGGAGAGAGAGGGGGGGGGATTAAGCGACACCCACTGCACGGCAGGGTCAGAGTTGCAAAGAAAGTGAGGCAAATAAAAACCAATAAAAACCGCCGCGAGGCACACGGAGCGCACCCGTGTGCAAGCGACGAGAGCGTGTCGACGTCTTTCTACTAGGCAACATCACCACACACGTGAAGTGGGGTTGCCTAGTAGGCATTCGTCGACACAGCCCACTGCACGTGAGCGGTTTTTTGCCTACCTTTTTTCTGGAAGCTCCGAGGGAAATAAACAACCGCAGGGGAGAAAATTGAGGTTTTTTTAAAAAGAATATTTCGAGGCGATTTGGAGTTGTGTTTCTAATGGTGAAGAAGACTCGGGGGTCAAGGCGGGAGAGGGGTGCGTCTGTCTGCGCGCCCGCCTGCCTCCCAGCACGTCCGTTCGCCGCCGATTGAATTGGAGCTGCACGTAGCGCAGGCACCGGCAGTGCGCAGCAGGGCACGGGTGGGGCGCGGCAGGACACGGCAGGGCACGGCAGGACACGGAGGGCGAGCACACTCGGCGGGGGCGAACACCTCACGGTCCTGCGGGGAGGGGCAGGGCAGGAAGGCGCAAGGGAGGTAGCCGAGGTGGTAGCTGAGGCGCGGGCCCGGGCGGCCCCTTCCAGGATGGGGGTATTGATCCAGCTGCACGGGGGCTGCCTTGCGGTGCCCCGCCGCCGCCGCGCCGCGCGCGTCTTGCAGGCAGGGCCTCGCCAGTGGCGAATGGCGAATGGCCAGGACTGTGCGGGAGAGACCGCCGGCCAGTGAGAGAGCGAAATAAGAGGAGAGGGAGAGAGATCGCGCTGGAGAGAAGTCTAAGTGCGGCGTACTGACTGAAAAATACCCGATGCTTCGCGAACTTACACCTATGTTGTTTTTTGCTGCTTGTTCTCGCCTCGGCCAGCCCCCAGACCCGGCCCCGCCGCACCGCCCTACCGCCCTGCCGCCACCACACTGACCACGCTGGCAAATGGAGCTGTCTTTTCCATTATCCTGTCCATTTGTGGCCTGGCCGGGCGCCGGCACTGGCGGGCCGTTCGGGCCTCGGCAGACCGCTCTGTGTGTCCTGCACTAATCGCCTGGACCATTGCGGTGGCGTGGGGCGGGGCGGGGGCGAGCGGGGCGAGCCTTTGGCGCGCGTCCCAGCCCCACGTGTCGCGCTCGACACGACGCCCCCCACTTTCTTCCGCATTACCGGCCGCCGCTTTTGGTCCAGTTCTCACGCTCGCTGCTCGCTGACGCTGCGCCACGCTCGCTCACGCTGCGCCACGCTCGCTCACGCTGCGCCACGCTCGCTCACGCTGCGCCACGCTCGCCCACGCTCTTCAGCGCAGTAGTCATCGCGCCTCGGGCTGGTTGTGTGCAGTGCCGTGTGCTGTGTGTACCATGTGTGGTATGGTGTTGATGCCGGACAACAAAAAAGTGTATCATCATTGTGTGGTTTTTGTTGTTGTTTGGCGCCGTCAAGTCGTGATCGACGCTATGAGGGATGAAAGAAACACCAACTCGGGTTGGCGACGCCTCGCCTGCACGCGATTCTCGTCCTCCGGCTCCGGCCGCGACGACGTGATGGATCACAGCCCTTGTTTCGCTTCTCGTTTCTTACTCGTTCTTTATAACTCTCCTATTGCCCCTACTTTTAGGGGGGAGGCAACTCTTGTGTTTATGTGTACGCTATGTGCGTGTTTCTTTGTATTTTTCTTTTATGTTTGTCTTGTGTATCGACGTACTTTTGTAAATTTATCTCCCTGTAATAGAATATTTGTTTGATTTCTTTCTGTGTTTTGTATATCTGTGTTTACACAACTTTTTCGAGTTGCCCTTGCTCCTCGTGGCCATATTAGCAGGTGGTTTTGGAACATATCACCCTGACTTGTCGCCTCTTTGCTTTGCAGTGCACGAGCGGCGGCGGGGCGCGGCGGGGCCTGGCGGGGGCTGCGGGGGCGTGGGTCCTCGCGGCCCTGCTCACCTGCGCGGCCGCGAGCCCTGACCCCGGCGGCAGGGGCGGCTCCAGACCGGAGGACGGCGGGGGGACGCAAGGTATGTACTCGCCCAACAAAATGTCATTGTGTGACATCCAAACATATCACACTCACGAACAGGCGACGTGCGCGTGCGACTATCGCGTATTTTTGGCACGCACATTTTTAGTAATTGGATGTCACTCACTGTTAATTTGTATGTATTTACGTTCGACTACACGTGTCGGTTCACACGGAGGTGTGTCAGCTTGTTAGTTGAGTTTTCCTTCTCGCGGCAATATTTGTGAGGTGTTTGGATGGAACTACTCACTCCTACTCACTCCTGCGAGAGAGACAGCGACAGTCGCAACACCAGACCCGCCGCCAACAGCCATGACCAGGGCGATTTTGAAGATGAATAGAGTTTAGTTGTCGCCGGTGCTTAAGCGTGCGGCTTGCACCGCTCATATTTTTCAGTCGGGTGGCGGCGCGGGGTTGGGGATAGGGGGAGGGGGGCACTACGTCATGATAAGGCGGGTAAGCCCGGCTAAGAGCAAGTGTATAGGAGGGGGAGTTGCTACCGCCGTATACCCGTCCATCCCGCTGATGAACGAGAGTGAAACAAGGGGGCTGAGCGAGACAGTGAGAGAGAGGGGAGGGGAGGGGGCGTAGAGGATAGACGTTGTCATGTTTATTGCGACAAGGCGTCCTATCAGGCCGAGCACTACCTCCTCCTCACGGAGGTGGCCGCGATGTTCCGCCACGCCTACCTGTGCATGAGCGATAAACTCATCTCTCTGCCCCCCTCTCCCTCTCACTCTCTTTCTCACTCTATCTCTCTCTCTCCCTCTCTCTTTCCCATCGGACCTCCCTACTCCCGCACTCGCAGAGACTCGGGCAACAGCAGCAGCAACACCGGTAGTTGTCCCGCCGGTAAAACGAAATGAAGACATCTTTCTCTCTTTCTCTCTCTTGGCAGAGGCCTGCTGAGCCGTAGGCGGCGTGCTGGACTCGGCGGCGTTTTTCACGGCCTCTTCCAGTGTGCTGGCAGCCTGGACCGGCAGCCAGGCCTGTAGCCAGCCACGGCCAGAGAGGCTCCACGCGGATGTACTCGGATGTGGAGCGAAGCGTGTGCCAACGATTTAAGGCCGCGAGGAAAAGGGGGAAATGAATTATTATCAAAAAAGCAAACAAAAAAATACAATTTAACGTCGTCAGTAGAGGAGAAAACCAACTTCCGGAGCGGTACTTTTTTTATGCACTTCGGGCGAGCGAGCGCACCCAAGCCAAGACCACATCATGCATTATGGCGGAAAACTACTGACCTGAAAGACGCTCGACCCTTTCGGACGGAGTTCGACGGGAGCGGCCGGTGCTGTTGGCGGAACACTTGACGTCTCGCTAAACATCTAAACGTATCGTGCTGAAGTGTGTTAAATAACAGTGACGTATGATGTCTGGTCCTACCCGAAATTTCAAACTGATTCTGACGCAAAAATGCCAATATATGTCATGTCGCATTATTATGTACACCCAGAAAAATGAAAAGTTGTAGGAACCATCTAATGGTTCTTTCGGGGATAACCATAAAACATGGTTCGGACAACGATCCGCTAGGGGTGAAAACCGTATTCTTGGTTAATACACCTGTGCGGTTATTGCCTCAATATTTTATTGTTGTCCCTGCAGTAACCATACGCTCGTTGCTACAACTTTTCATTTTTCTGGGTGTAACATCCGCTGAGACAAAATTAGTAACCGGGGGGTTTAGAAGCAGTGCGTATGCAGATAACAAATTGCTAAGGCTTTGTTGTCGTCGTAGCGAGAAGTTGTTTGTTTGTCGGAGCGGTCTGATTGGCGACCCCCGGGCGCGAGAAGTGAGGAGGCAGTGGAGCGAGGAGCGAGGCGAGCGCCCGCTCGGCGCGTGGGCCGCCGTCCCGCCACGCGGCTGTGCGTGGCGGGTCCGCCTACCCTCTCAAGTGCACGGCGCTCTGCGGCGCGGCGCGGCTCTCTCAACACCGTCCAAAGTTGTTGGCAACTGCGTAGCCGCGGCAATCCCCACCCCCCCCCTGCCCATTTTCCTCCTCCTCCTTGTCCTCTGAGCCACGCGCTTATATACGTCGGAACAATACGGTAAACAACAAGACCAAAAGCAGTCGGCACAGGCCGAGAGGCACGCCAAAAGGCACACAGCCCCCGGGCCAGTAAATGAAACCGAGCACAACGGACGGGGCGGGGCGGGGCTGGCCTCTCGCCCGTCCCTGGCGGGCAGGCTCGTCCTTGCCATTGGTTTGCGTGAAGAGAAAGTGGGCCGCAAAAAAAATTTGGCGATCCAGACAAGGGACGAGGGGAGATACAGCACCGCGCTCTGGAGGCTGTGGGTCCCGCTGGGGCTGCCGGCGGGGGCCGTCGGGACGATGGGATCGTGTGTCCCCGCCGCCGCCAGCCGCTGCTCCAGGGGGATCCTGGCCGGGCTCCGCGCCCACGGCCACGCGTACGCGTCGCACACGCGGCTCTGTGTTCGCTCGCGGCGAATCTCTCCGTATAGTATCGACTGCGCCACGCGGTTTTTATATCGATGTCCTCTCCGTTCAGCGATAATTAATTAATTATAGGTACGGCCGACTTTATCGGTAACGGGACACATCGGAGTCGCCGCCGCCGCCGCCATGCTCTCGACGGCGTGGAGGATGATCGGCTGGGATCTCACTCGCGCGCTTCCCAGGAGAGGCGGCGGCGCGGGGGGCTCCATAGGGCGGCCGCGCCGGGCTCGAATAAAGCCCTAGACGGCGCTTGTATTGGTGCGGCGCCACGCCCCGCCCCGCCACGCCCCGGGCCGCGGCTGTTAAGAGGCTAATGGAAGTTATGAATGGCGGGGCGGGGCGGAGGGACCCGGTGCTCCAGTGACCCGGCAAAGGCGGTATCTGATAGGCGACCGGAGCGGCCCGGCCCGCGGCCCGCGCGGCGCCCCCGGGGATCGGATAATGCACTGCTGCGAGGCCTGGATCGATATCTCGACACGGCGCGCCGAGGGTACGCCACGGCGGCCGCCCTACTGCAACAGGACGCGGGCGCCAGCAGGACAGCAGGCCACCAGGGCGGTGGCGGCGGCGGCAACGGGGGCGCAGGGACCTACCAGGAAGTGTCCGGTCAACGCGACGGCGGGGGAAAAAAAAGGATATAAAAAATACAAAGTCGCGTCGTTGTCGTCGTCGTCGTCCCAACGCCCAAGTGAATCGGGTCCCTAAGAAGCGACATCCGCTTCTGGAATAGGCTCACGCCGCGGGGCGCGCGAGGTGCCGGGCTCTGTACGCAGCAGCTGCTCGAGCTGCGGGGTGTAAGAAAAGAAACGCCAGGGCTGTTTGTGGGGACGGCGCGGTGCGCTGTACAGTACGCCCCCCACGCTCGTGGCGCTCCTGCTCCAACCCCACGCCCAAACCTCCTCGTCCCCTACAACCACAATACGCAATCATTGACAGGGCCTCCTCCGGAGGCACTGTGGAGCCCCTCTCCACGACAACCCGTACCCCGGGGGGAGGTCTGCCAGTTAGATTAGAGGAGGTAACCGTAGACGGCGGCGGGGGCGGCTCGTCTTTCAAAGACTCCCCGATGACGTCCGCGCGACGTTCAAATTGAGCGTGGCCGGGGACTGTGGGGGCTCGTATGGCCCCCAGGGACCAAACG
>NW_026267146.1:670667-671305 GCF_000697945.3 Frankliniella occidentalis | reverse complement strand
GGGGGGGGGGCAGGCTGCTCGTACTTGTGGTGCAAGCCACAATGAAAGCAGGAGGGGAAGTAGAGGAGGGGGCCACAAGTCTCTTTCTCCCAACCGCACGCGTCCGCGCTGAAATGCGTAGTAGTAGTACGCGAGGCTGATTTCTTGAAAGACCGCCCAGAGCAGTGAAAAGAGGAAGTAGTGAACGCGGTTCGGGGCGGGGCGAGGCGGGGCGGGGCTGGGGCGGGCTGCACGTACGCTTTGCATTAACATTCTTGCCCCCAATTCTCTGGGCGTCGATTCCATGGCAGGGCCGGGTCGGGGGCCCCCGCAGCCCCTTTAATTAGACGCTCTCGTTGGGCTACCCTGGAGCCCTCGACTGGAACAATGCCTGCAATGCCCCCAGAGCCCGCGCATTTAGTAAGCGACGCCGACAACTGACAATTTTGATACACTACTATTTCGAGAAATGTGAACCATTTCGGACCATTTTATGACCTCTTTCAAGCCCTTTTCAGAACTGTTTCATACCATTTTCAAATTTTGTTTACTTCATTTGTTCACTAATTTCAAAGTTGTTTACCTGCGAGTAGAGATACGTGATTTACCGAAAATCAGGTGGAAGCGGGGACTTTATTGGGAGGGAAGAGAAAAGTAAG
>NW_026267146.1:661735-665543 GCF_000697945.3 Frankliniella occidentalis | reverse complement strand
GTTCTACCCCTTGGTCCCCGCGCCGCAAACTACGAAATAGGAAAAAAAGCCTCGGTCAGTATTCGAACCGATAACCATCCGCGTCCCAGGCGCGCGCTCTACCAACTGAGCCAATGAGGGTTTTGGATAGGTGAAGCTTATCTCTGCTGTGTCTCACACCCCGAAACATATGGCTGGCAGAGGGGCAAAAGGGTTCCGTCGATTAGATTCGAACCAGCGACTGTTTGCGTACCGGCCCATCACATCAGGTGACGGACGGCTGTGAAGTCATGGCCGGCGGAGCGCGTAAAATATCACCCGGCCGAGAATCGAACCAGCGACCAGGTCCATACCGGGCCCGGACGCTACCTACTTGGCCACGACAGGACGATGCAGAGCACAAATCTCGGCGGCATCCAGATCTCAACTGTGACTGATGTCCGAAGACACTTGGCCAGCAGAGCAAGAAAAATGATCGCGGAACGGGATTCGAACTACCGACTATCCCCACGTTCTGCCAACGATCACGCTTTAACATACTCGGCTACTACTTGTTCCTCCGGGTTCGATGACTGAGCTCGGTCCTGGCTAACGGGAGACAAAAAGCGACAAAGAAAAAATTTGCCCCGCCCAGGAGTTGATCTTAGGGCCGAAAATTTTGGTTCGGATGAAGCTGCATGCGGCCATGTCGACTGTAGCTACAACTGTTTAGCTACAAAAGGGGCGTGTGGCTGGTGGCGTCGGACATCGTATGTTGGCCCATTTGTGACCACATTTTTGTGTCCATGAACAGGGACGTGTTGCCGCGACACGAGCTGTCGCTTGGACGCCTGCGAGGTAGGCCACGGCTTATTCTCTCTAAGCCGTCTGTCGTGACGGGGACTTTGGGTTTAGGCTCCTTTTGACCCCAGGCTCATAAATCCTTTCTAAAGCTAAGAAGTGACGCCGTACGCCGTGTCAATCTAGGCGCGGGTCGATGATTGTCGCTGAGAACGCCTGGAGAGTAGGCAATTCTTTCCTGAATCCGGCCCCGCGGCCCCCTGTCCCTCCGAGCGCTTTGACAAGGCGAGAGCAGAGCTTCGGAGGGGCATTGATATCTTTCGTTTTCGCTTTAGTTCTTAGCGCTGTTTACTTCTGGTTGATATTCTAGCATTGGCGGAAGTAATGAATTCGTCTATAGACGGTTCAGTTTAAGCTGACTCGAGCACTGTCGGCTGTAGCTACAATCGTGTAGCTAGAAACAGGGACGTCTAAGTCGATGGGGTCCAGGGTCGAGGTCCGGCATTAACCTACTCGTCAGTTCGAAATCCCGTGATCCGGTGATATTTTTTGCTCTCCGCTGGCCATGACTTTCCAGCCGTACGATAACTTTTTTATAATCTCCAGTCTTGACTTTAAATCTAATTTATGAATGAGGTAACAGCATGCAGTTAAGACAGTTTCAATGGTAATGACTTTAATTCCTCAAACAGATGTTTAAATGTGTAAAATCACAGACCCTCTGTAAAAGAGAACTTCTCAGAACATGTCAGGCAAACCACAAACATAATGAAGATATCGAAACAGAACTGAACTTCCCTGTCACAATGTCATATCTCACATAGAAACTTAACACCATTTACACAAATACAGTATTTTTTAACTTGAAGAAACATTTTTAAAAATCAAACAAAGAGAAAATATTTCTATACATTATTGAATATTCCTTTCTCACAGCTGGATGAAATACTGGATGACTGTCAAATGTACATTGAGACACAAATGTCCCTTTACATTTGCTGTGTTGAGTTTCCATTCCATGTATTATTTTCATCATCTGATGATGACTGATTTTGATGTAAACGGTGCACATTACTGTTACCAGATCTACGGTATGCTCCTCCACTCCGCCGTTGTGGTCTAGGGTTTAAAAAATGAATGCACATCAAATGATGATAAAGATAAACAGAACACACAACACTGACACTGAACATTAATATCAATACCTTTTGTCTTGTTGGTTGCTTCCTTGTCTTTGAGATTGTGTAGGTGCAGCTGAAGTGGTGTTTCCCCCATTTGATGGCGGTCCAGAAAAGATTTGGCGAATGAATGTGAACAAGCGCGTAACTGGGTATGTTAAGAACATTAAGAGGGTTTGAGCCAACCCAATTAATCCAGTGTTGTTCTGACTTGCCACAACTCTACCACCAGCCTGGTGTGTAAACGAACAGGGTTACAACAAAAACACAATCACAAAACAAGAAATCAGCAAAAATAAAATGAATAACATCTGGCGTGTCAGAGGATACATGAAAATAGTTTGAGTGAATCCCATGCCCCTATTAGTGGAATTCTCATTTGTTTTAGACTGCTCTGCAATTACACCCACGTCTCCACCAAGGAAATTCTCATTTTTAAACTCCTCCAAAATTGTACCCATGGCACCACCAATGGAATTCTTATTTTCTAACTCCTCTACAGTTACAGTATTGTCACAAACCTAAAGAATTAACAGAGATTTTACGTAACAAATCTGATACAACAGCTGAGGACTTTTATAATGGAAAATTTAAAAAGGTGCAGCTTACCGGAAGAATAAGCATTACTGAAGATGGTACAAGCTCAAGATCACGTAGAGTTGAAGTGTTATCTTGGGTAAAGAACTCACGACGAGGAAACATAGTAGCTAAAGAAAAATCTCTGAACCAAACACAAAAATAAAAACAGAAACAGGTTAGACCAAATAATTAACAAGGAAAAGTTTACAACTTAAGACTCCAGTTAATAAGCTTACCTAAAGGGAAGAGTTACATTAGTAAGTATGTACTGTCGTACTTCACCAAGGGTAGCATCAGCATCAAATCTATTAGAATAGGTTGATCCATCTGGCAGCCTAAATTGTAGGCGGGCCTCATTACTGTTCCTTGCTGCTGATGTGGGGGCACTGATTCCTTGTTGAGCAACTGAAGGAGAAGATGCTGATGAGGCATTCCGGGCATTTCGGTCGGCTCTACATGTGAGGAAAGATTAAAAGTGTTATTTGAAGTTTAGAGCAAATGGGTACCTGATACATTTTTCTAATTTTACCTGTCTTGAGCTATCTGATCCAGTACTCGTTGTCTGGCTTCTTGTTCCATTTTTTTCTCTTTCAGTCTTTCTTCTTTGAGTTGTTTTAACTCTTGCTCTTGCTGCCAGCGTTTGAGTTCCTGGACATTTTGACCCTCTTTTCGACGTTGCATCTCCTTTTGGCGAGCCTCTTCTTCTTCCTGTTGCTTCTTTTTGTTTCTCTTTTCCTCTAGTAGCTCCTTAGCCCGCTCTACTCGATCATCTAAAGGAACTGTAACAGAAAATTATAAATAATCAAAATGGACTTTAGCACAGGTAACTTAAGCAAAGCAATTGTGTCAAAATAAGATTCAATTAACAGACCTGTGGATGTACTTGGCTCTGATTCCTTTGCAACACCGTCATTTGTTGGGGCTGCAACATGTGATATAGACAAAGAATACAAATGTTAAGAAAGCAGTCTAAGTTGGAACTTATTCACATGTTTGGTTTCACACAAACCTGATGCAGGTGCTGATGGTGTTGGATTTACTGGAGTCTTCCCCAGATGAATGTTTTCAATGTTTTCAATTTTATCAATAAGATCCTTAGCATTACCTATTTCAGTTACAATTTCAATTGGGGAACCATTCCGGCCAATGAAATAAAGTGAAGGAACAGGTGGGTCACGATCTTAATTTGGCTAGTCAAGGAAAGTATGGTAAGTTTGAAGAGAACACATAAATCATTTTAAAACTAAAAAGAAAATAACAAAATATGATAACATGAAAGTGCATGACATTAA
>NW_026267146.1:658394-661685 GCF_000697945.3 Frankliniella occidentalis | reverse complement strand
GGCTGCCATTGAGCCCGTGATGACGGGTGGCACCTCCGGCACCCGCCGGGGCCAATGGTACCCATCACCGGCCGGGCAGCGAGCGAACCGCCTTATTGGACTTTACCGTTACACGGTGTGGCGCGCGGTGCGGCGCGGCGCGGCGCGGCGCGGAGCTTGAAAGCCGAACCCCAACATCTCTCTCTCTCTATCTCTCTCTCTCTCTCCCTCTCTCGCTCTCCCTCCGCTCTGCTTGCTGCTGAGCTGGATACGATGGGATCGGAAGGGATCGCGGCATTAATTAAATCGCGAGGGCATAGCAGGAGGCAGTGGTGCTTCCTGGGCGTGCCGCCCGCCCGCGGCCAACCACCGCCGCACACCGGGGAGGCCGACGGCCCGTCCTGGAGACGGGGACCACGAGGGTTACCGCCTTCTCCGTCGCGTTCGCGCGTGCACGCGCCGGACCCCCGGCACCGATAGCCCGGCTCACAGTCAGCACACATGGTTATGCACACACGCTCCCGCCGCGCTGGCCCGGCTCCCGGCGGACTCCCTCCCCGCCCTCTATACGGCCCCGCGACCCACTTTCCAGCGGCAGGCTGCCAGTCGCGCCGGCAGCGGCAACCGGCCGGCCGGCCGGCTGAGGCGTGGCGGGCCGGTGTGGTGTTGTTGTTGCTGCTGCTACTGCTGCTGCCGCTAGGAAGAGAGGGGCACCACGGAGGCGTGACGTCACTCGCGAGTCACCTGTCGCACCCAGCAGCAGCGCCTCGTGCGCCCGTCACGCTCACAGACACCCGCCGCTGAGGTCGCCGACGCGAACGATCGACGCGACGGTCGCATCGAGTTTCGCGCGAATCGATCAATCTTCCCTTATCCCGGAGCGCTTCCAAG
This sequence comes from Frankliniella occidentalis, assembly GCF_000697945.3. Lineage (NCBI taxonomy): Eukaryota > Metazoa > Arthropoda > Insecta > Thysanoptera > Thripidae > Frankliniella > Frankliniella occidentalis. Next base: position 660,815 of record NW_026267146.1, on the reverse strand, counting down.
TCGCCGCCCCCGCCGTTGTGTCGTGATGCACCCTGTGTGGGAGGCGCCCAGCCGCACCCTTTGGCGCGCCTCCGCCCCCCGCCGCCCCGGAGATGTGCGCGGGGCTGCGTGGGCTGGGCTGGGCGGGGCCCGCGTGACGGGCGATTCACGTGCCGGTCCGGCCCGGTCCGCCCCTTGTCCCGTGGCCCCCGCGGGGATTTGGCGCCCGGCCGCAGCAGAGTGGCGCCCCAGGGAGCCCCGCCGATCCCCGATCCCCTCGGTGGGGAGTCTGTTAAGCCCTTTTGTCAGAGGAAGGCTCCGCGGAGTCTGCCCGCCCCCCCCCCTTTTCCCCTGAGTCTGTTTAAAGGACGTCGCTTGGGCACCCGCGGGGTCCTAACTCGCTACACTGTGATGTTCTCGTTTCTCCCCCTCCCCCTTTTTTTACGCCTAAACCAACGACTCCACGCCGCGGAGACGGAGATCCGCCAGGACGAGTTGCCACGCTTGTGATGCCCGGAGCGCCTTCATTTTAGTCGCGATATTGAGATTTTTGCAACTCGCTGATTATACAGTCCAACCCGGTGAGAAAATTCTGTAATTGGTAGTAAATTAATATCTGACTAGTAGTTTTTTAAAAGTCTTCGGAATGTAACTGCTGTGGTCTCTCAGTCTGTTCCTCCACTTGGTATATATATAATTTTTATTGTAATGATTCTCATATGTAAATAGGTTTTATCATAGTTTATTTATTTTCTGTCTGACTGTCATATGAATGTGCCACGCGATGTTGCGGTGTTGTAAATACTCTGTTAATAAAAGAAATGCAATGGAAACAATGGTAACAATCCATATCCCCTTGCATGGCCAGCCGAGCGCAAAAAATATCACCCGGTGGAGATTTGAACCAGCGACCAGTTTCATTCCGGGCCCGGACGCTACCGACTTGGCCTCGACGGAACGGTACAGAGCACAAGTTTCGGCGGCATCCATATCTAAGCTGTGACTGACGCCCGAAGACACTTGGCCAGCAAAGCAGGAAAAATGATCGCGGATCGGGATTCGAACTACTGACCATATCCACGATCTGCCAACGTTCACGCTTCATCACGCTCGGCTATCAGCTTGCTCCTCCGGAGCCGAGGTCTGACCGCGGTCCCTCCTAACGGGAGACAAAAAGCGAAAAAGAAAAAAATTGCCCCGCCCGGGAGTTGATCTTCGGGCCGACAATTTTGGTTCGGATGAAGCTGCATGCGGTCATGTCGACTGTAGCTACAACTGTTTAGCTACAAAAGGGGCGGGTGGCTGGTGGCGTCGGGTATAAAAAAAAAATTAAAAAAAAGTGTTCGCCCCGACCAGGACTTGACCCCAGGGTCGACGGTGTCTTCGGCACCACGCCCTAGCGCGCTCGCCACTCGGCTGTCGGCTGCACTTCCTACCGGAGAGTTCAGAACTCGGTCCTGGTTTTCGAGTCTTGGTCTCCCGGATTGCATGCGTTCAGGTCGGGTCAAGTCCACCTCCTCGACGCGCTGCAGCCCGGGTCGACTCCTGGCCAGAAACAAGGAAAATGACCAGTAAATGAGCCCCCCGGGCGCGCGGAGGTTAGGTTAGGTTCCATTTATTGGCCTTTTCCTGTGTTTCTGGTCAGATTTCGACCCGGGCTGCAGCGCGTCGAGGAGGTGGACTTGACCCGACCTGAACGCGTGCAATACGGCAGACCAACACCCTTAAAGCAGGACCAAGTTCTGACTGCGCCGTTCACAGGAGCAGGCGACAGCTCAGTGGCGAGATCGCTGGGGTGTGGTCCGGAAACCGTCGGCCCAGGGATCGAATCCCAGCCGTGGAACTTTTTTCGCGCTTTGTTCGTCTGCTACCGGCGACATGCGCATCTCGGCTGTCGCTGACGCCCGAAGACATGATCAACAGAGCGGGAAAAAAGTTCTACGGTTGGGAGTCGATCCCGGGGCCGAGGGTTTCCAGACCACACTCCAGCGCGCTCGCCACTCGGCTGTCGGCACCACTTGTCGGCAGGGAGGTCAGAACTCAGTCCTACTTTACGGGTGTTGATCTGCAGTACTGCACGCGTTCAGCTCTTGTCAAATCCACCTCCTCGACGCGCTGCAGCCCGGGTCGACTCCTGGCCAGAAACACGGGAAAAGGCCAATAAATGGAATCTAACCTAACCTCCGCGCGCCCGGGTGGCTCCTGACCCGACCTGAACGCGTGCAATACGGCAGATCAAGACCCGTACAGAAGAAACGAGTTCTGAACTCTCGGCTGACAAGTCAAACCGACAGCCGAGTGGCGAGCGCGTCGGGGCGTGGTGCACAAGACACCGTCGGTCCCGGGGTCGAGTCCCGGTCGAGGCCAACGTTTTGATTTTTAGGGTGGGGGAGGGGCGGCGGGCAGCTGAGTTGGCGGTCAAGTCCACCTCCCCATGTCGGC
>NW_026267146.1:645850-648924 GCF_000697945.3 Frankliniella occidentalis | reverse complement strand
CCCCCCCGCCCCTCCTCCGCGGCCTTGACTCACATCGTTACGGCAGAGCGGGGGGCGACAGCCGACAGCCCAGCCGGCTAATTCGAGTCGTCTCGCCAACGCGCTAACTGCTGACCTAGCCCGGCTGGGCCACCGGCTTGGCCTGGCCACCGTGCTGGGCCATCCCCGCGTATGGCTCACATGAGGCCCCGCTGCAGCACAGCAGCCCGCCCCTGGCCGCCCCTGGCCGCCTCAGGCCGCCTTTGGCTGCCTCTGGCCGCCTCTGGCACCCGCTGCACGCAATGCCGTACTTTCACTTTAGGCCGCACCCGTGCTGCACCGCACCACCCGGTATGAGAAATTAAATATACTGCGCCCAGTCCACCGAACATAAGAGGAGCTCCCGTCATCGCCAAAAAGCCTATGCTTGCGATGTAATTTTTTATTTTCTTTTTTGGGGGGGGGGGAGGGGGATTTTTAAGGTTTGCTAGGTTTCTTTTTAATGTGTAAGAAATTAAGAAATTCTAGAAAATGTTTGAAAAGTTATTTTTATGTGGGAAAATATTTAGAAAATACTTAAACATCTTAAGTTTTCAATGAAAACTTTTGTTATGACCTCTCCCTGCGACGTTCTAATCCTAATCGCCCACGGCCGTGGACATCGGACCGACGACACGGTTGAGGTTCTGCAGGGCACCACCTCCTGTCAGAGCCTTAGAAACTAACTGTGCAGTAGTGGCCCTCCTGTGAGAGGTACGCAGAGCTGGCGGCTGGTGTTCCATGGGGCTGGAGGCCCCCTGTGCGAGACTAGGACTAGCAGAAAGCGCGCGATAGCTCTGCGCTTGGTAATCGTTGTTATCAACAGATTTTGGCTAAAAGCGGGCGAGTTATATAATTTATGAGCTCCTGCAAGTCTCACATTTAAAATGAGTCATGTCTCGCGGCGGTGCGAAGAGAATTGTGAAAGAAATTAATATCTGAAAACTCGAGGTGGAGCGAGGGAGGTTATGGCCGCTTCTAGCCTCGCACAGGGTGATTTTGGGGTATGGCCGCGCCCGTGGAACACCAAAGCGCTGTGATTGGCTGCCGCTCGACTGCTCTGCGTACCTCTCACAGGAGGACCACTACTGTGCAGTTACCAGCACCGGGGCGCCTCCCCCCGACCGCCTCATCCACCCCCCGCTGCTCTACGTCGACGTCATCCTGGCGCCCCCGCGGGGCCCTCGATCTGCCTGAGCTGGCGGCGGCCTTTTAGGCCGCATCTCGCGGTCTGCTTTGCTTTGACGGCGGAAATGACGCAAACCGGAGCTGCCGGAGCGCAGCATCAGCCCGCGCGTTCACCCCGGGGGCCCCGAGCGAGGGATCGGGCCTGGAGCCCGTGGCGCATCCGACGGCAAATCGTTCCCGATGAACTTTGTCTTGACACGACAGCCAGCCTGAAGGCGCCTACGGACGAGTTGCGATTGGCAAATCTCTCTCACTCCCCCCTCCCAACCCCGCCCTTTTTTTTTTCACCGCCAAACCCCTGGCTGTGCGGAGAGCCAGCAGCAGAGAAAATATGACGGCCCATAAGGCCAGCCGGTGGGTCGTTTTCTGCGTTAATTGTGAAACGATCGTCAGTCGGAGAATAGGCGCGACTGCGCGGGGCAGACGTCTCAGACGTAACCGGCTTACGGCAAATGAACGCCATTATGACCGCGCCGATAACTGATGGCCAGAGACGTTTGAGAGTTATTTCGGGGAGGCGATTGCCACTTTGAAAAATATCGTCGTAAAATTTACGATTTTTTTTAAAACCCGAATTTTAATTTTTAAATTGTGAATTGACGAGAGCACATATTTTTTTACTCGCCAATAATTGATTTCAAGTCGATACGTACTGCATGGTATTTTTACAAATAATTGTAATTTTACAACTTGCGTCAAGGAAAATTTTTCTGTGAGCCTTTCTCCTTTTTTTTTCACAGTGGTAACGGTATCATAACGAGTATGCGGCGAGCGACCGACGACGCCTCTCGTGCCCACGTGGTCGCGACTAGGCCGCTGGAATGGGGAGAGTAGTGCGTCGAGCAAAACAGAAACTTATTGAGAAGGTGGTCAGTCCGCTTTGGCGGGGGAGAGCGTGCCCCTGGCCTCCCGGACCCCCCACCCCCCAAATTGCGAAACACACACGCGCAGCACTGATCCAGCAGCACTGGGCTGGACACGCTGCAATTGCCCGCGCCGCCGGTAGCTATAGCTCTGCCATGGTGCCGCGAGCCGAGCTCTGCTGCGGCCGACCCAGGCCCTCCTCGCCCGGCCAGACCAGTTTGTCAAAGTGCTGCATTCTGCTGGCCGGCTAGGCGGGCTAGGCTTGGGCTGGGCCACCAACGGACTGCCTCTCGCCCGCCGCGCCCCAACCGCTCTGATGTGGTGGTCAAGTGTAGTGGCGACTGTGCGGCCCGCTAGCCCCACGAGTCCCCGTGAGCCGCCGACGACGAGGCGGGTACGTCCGGGGGTGCGCTGCGCTGTCTGCACTGACCCCCCGAGTGATTTTTACATTTCGAGCACCACCAAATACACTGAGTTCTTGAACCAAGTACACTCTGTTTTTACACTCTTTTTTCAAGTGCGTATGCCTTGATACAAATTATGTTCACTTGAAACATCTGGGATCAGGTACAATGGATTTGATCCAAGAACTCTGTTTTTCGGGTGAGCTACCACTCTGCTATGTTTGCCCTTTGCACCGCAGCGCCCGCGCGGCTGGAGAGGATCCGGCGGCGACGAGGAGGAAGAGCCCATTACCGTCCAAATGGTGTCGTGCAATGCTGCTCGCGCCTTCCCTGAAGTTTGGACCTCCCGACCCGCTCCCGCGACCCGCCTCTCGCCACGCGCCCACCGCCGTACCTGTACCGGGCGTCTCTGTGCACGCGCCGCAATAGTGTCGTGGAATTGATTATGATTAGTGGCGCAGGCCCGCAATCACTGTCAAAATGTTTTGTGGGTTTTAGCGGAAAAAAAACAAACAAAAAATATAAAGTAACGATTTTAAAATAATTGTAAAATTATCGAATTCTTATGACATTAAGTGTCGACTGGAGCTCAGGTACCGA